>NC_092723.1:115164131-115464131 GCF_047496885.1 Scyliorhinus torazame
GGGGCCGGTGAAGAGGGCTCGAGTGTTCGCGCACTTAAAGGGACTGAAGGCGGACGTGGCCATGCTCCAAGAGACACACCTGAAGGTGGCGGACCAGGTCAGGCTAAGAAAGGGATGGGTAGGACAGGTATTCCACTCGGGACTGGACGCGAAGAATAGAGGGGTGGCAATATTGGTGGGAAAGCGGGTGTCATTTGAGGCCAAGACTATTGTAGCGGACAATGGAGGGTGATATGTAATGGTGAGCGGTAGGCTGCAAGGGATGTGGGTGGTGTTGGTAAACATATACGCCCCGAACTGGGATGATGCAGGATTCATGAAGCGCATGTTGGGGCGCATTCCGGACCTGGAGATAGGAGGCCTGATAATGGGAGGGGACTTCAATACAGTGTTGGATCCAGCACTAGACCGCTCCAAATCAAGGACTGGAAAGAGGCCGGCGGCGGCCAAGGTACTTAGGGGGTTTATGGATCAGATGGGGGGAGTGAACCCATGACGGTTTGCAAGGCCGCAGGCCAGGGAATTTTCTTTCTTCTCCCATGTACACAAAGTCTACTCCCGGATAGATTTCTTTGTTCTGGGTAGGGCGCTCATCCCGAGGGTGGAGGGGACGGAGTATTCGGCTATAGCCGTTTCGGACCATGCCCCACACTGGGTTGAACTGGAGCTGGGAGAGGAGAGGGACCAACGCCCGTTGTGGCGGCTGGATGTGGGACTGCTGGCGGACGAGGTGGTGAGTGGGAAGGTGAGGGGGTGTATCGAAAGGTACTTGGAGGCCAACGACAACGGGGAGGTGCGGGTGGGGGTGGTCTGGGAGGCGTTGAAGTCGGTGATCAGGGGAGAGCTAATTTCCATTCGGGCTCATAGGGAGAAGACAGAGGGTATGGAAAGGGAGAGGTTAGTGGGGGAGATTTTGAGAGTGGACAGGAGATACGCAGAGGCCCCGGAGGAAAGATTACTTGGGGAAAGACGACGGCTCCAGACGGAGTTTGACCTGTTGACCACAGGGAAGGCGGAGGCACAGTGGAGGAAAGCGCAGGGGGTGACCTACGAGTATGGGGAAAAGGCTAGTCGGATGCTGGCACACCAGCTCCGTAAGAGGATGGCAGCGAGGGAAATAGGGGGAGTCAAAGATGGAAGGGGAGCCACGGTTCGGAGTGCGACGAAAATAAACGAGGTATTCAAGGCCTTTTATGAAGAGCTGTACAGATCCCAGCCCCCAGCGGGGGAAGAGGGGATGAGACGATTCCTAGATCAGCTGAGATTCCCGAGGGTGGAGGAGCAAGAGGTGGCTGATTTGGGGGCACCAATTGGGTTGGAGGAGCTGAGCAAGGGTTTGGGGAGCATGCAGGCGGGGAAGGCCCCGGGACCGGACGGATTCCCGGTGGAGTTCTACAGGAAGTACGCAGACCTGTTGGCCCCGCTACTGGTGAGGACCTTTAATGAGGCAAGAGAGGAGGGGACCCTGCCCCCGACAATGTCGGAAGCGACAATTTCTTTGATCCTAAAGCGGGACAAGGACCCACTGCAATGTGGATCGTACAGGCCGATCTCGCTCCTCAATGTGGATGCAAAGTTGCTGGCAAAAGTGCTGGCCAGGAGGATCGAGGACTGTGTCCCCGGGGTAATCCACGAGGACCAGACGGGATTTGTAAAGGGCAGGCAACTAAACACCAATGTGCGGAGGCTCTTAAACATGATAATGATGCCATCGGAGGAGGGAGAGGCGGAGATAGTGGCAGCTATGGACGCGGAGAAGGCCTTTGACTGAGTAGAGTGGGAGTACCTCTGGGAGGTGCTGCGCAGGTTTGGGTTCGGGGTAGGGTTTATCAATTGGGTTAAGCTCCTTTACAGAGCCCCGATGGCAAGTGTAGTGACAAACCGGCGGAGGTTGGAGTACTTTCGACTGTACCGAGGGACGAGGCAGGGGTGCCCCCTGTCCCCCCTGTTGTTCGCATTGGCGATCGAACCATTGGCCATGTCATTGAGGGAGTCTAATAAATGGAAGAGGGTGGTCCGAGGGGGAGAAGAGCATCGGGTGTCGCTATATGCGGATGACCTGTTGCTGTACGTGGCGGATCCAATGGAGGGGATGGTGGAGGTCATGCAGACTCTAAGGGAGTTTGGGGAGTTTTCGGGCTATAAGCTCAATGTAGGGAAGAGTGAGCTCTTTGTATTACGGTGGGGGACCAAGAAAGAGGGATAGGGGGACCTACCGCTGAGGAGGGCGGAGGGGAGCTTTCGGTATCTGGGGTTCCAGATAGCCAGGAGTTGGGGGACCCTACATAAACTGAATCTGACGAGGTTGGTGGAGCAAATGGAGGAGGATTTCAAAAGATGGGACATGTTACCGCTCTCGCTGGCGGGGTAGAGTGCAGTCGGTCAAAATGGTGGTCCTTCCGAGGTTTCTGTTTGTGTTTCAGTGCCTTCCCATCGTGATCACTAAGGCCTTTTTTAAGAGAGTAGGCAGGAGTATTATGGGGTTTGTGTGGGCGAATAAGACCCCGAGAGTAAGGAGAGGGTTCCTGGAACGCAGTAGGGACCGAGGAGGGTTGGCGCTGCCAAACCTGGGGAGCTACTACTGGGCAGCAAATGTGGCGATGATCCGCAAGTGGGTTATGGAGGGAGAGGGGGCGGCATGGAAGAGGATGGAGATGGCGTCCTGTAAAGGGACAAGCCTGGGGGCGTTGGTGACGGCACCGCTGCCGCTCTCGCCGACAAAGTATACCACGAGTCCGGTGGTGGCCGCAACGCTAAGGATCTGGGGCCAGTGGAGATGGCACCGGGGTGCAATGGGAGCATCGGTGTGGTCCCCGATCAGGGGTAACCACCGGTTTGTCCCGGGGAAGATGGACGGGGGGTTCCAGAGCTGGCATCGGGCGGGGATTGGAAGAATGGGGGACCTGTTCATCGATGGGACGTTTGCGAGCCGAGGGGCACTGGAGGAGAAGTTCGAGTTACCCCGGGAAATGCCTTTAGATATATGCAGGTGAGGGCTTTTATGAGGCGACAGGTGAGGGAATTCCCGTTGCTCCCGGCACAAGAAGTTCAAGATCGGGTGATCTCGGGTGTATGGGTCGGGGAGGGCAAGGTGTCGGAAATACACCACGAGTTGAAAGAAGAGGGGGAAGCGCTGGTAGAAGAGTTGAAGGGTAAATGGGAGGAGGAGCTGGAGGAGGAGATCGAGGAAGGTCTGTGGGCTGATGCCCTAGGTAGGGTTAATTCCTCCTCCTTGTGTGCCAGGCTCAGCCTGATACAATTTAAGGTGGTCCACAGAGCGCACTTGACGGGGGCGAGGTTGAGTAGGTTCTTTGGGGTAGAGGGCAGATGTGGAAGGTGCTCAGGGAGCCCGGCGAACCATGTCCATATGCGTTGGTCATGCCCGGCACTGGAGGGGTTCTGGAGAGGAGTGGCGGGAGCAATATTTCAGGTGGTGAAAGTCCGGGTCAAGCCAAGCTGGGGGGTAGCAATATTTGGAGTAGTGGACGAACCGGGAGTGCAGGAGGCGAAAGAGGCCGGCATTCTGGCCTTTGCGTCCCTAGTAGCCCGGCGAAGGATCTTGCTAATGTGGAAGGAGGGCGAAGCCCCCCAGCCTGGAGGCCTGGATAAATGATATGGCTGGGTTCATAAAGTTGGAGAGGATTAAGTTCGCCTTGAGAGGGTCTGCGCAGGGGTTTTACAGCCGGTGGCAACCGTTCCTAGACTATCTCGCGGAGCGTTAGAGGAAGGTCGGTCAGCAGCAGCAGCAACCCTGGGGGGGGGTGGGAAACATCCTGGGAGGGGGGGGGGAGAGGGGGGTACCGCCTGGAAGGGTGGATGAGCAAGAGATAACATGAAGGGTTGGGGAAACTGGCACGTACGGGTGAGGGCCAAAGCTGTGTAAATATATCATTTTGCCATGTATATATCTTGCTCTGCGCGATTTCTCGTTTTTAAAAAAAAAATTTGTTACGGTGGGTGGGGGGGGGGGGGGGGGGGGGGGGGGTGAGGGGGTTATTGTTTGTAAGGGAGAACAATTGTGTTAAAAAACTTTAATAAATATATATTTTATTTTAAAGCCTTCTGGCGAACTCCAGATCTGCATCGACCCGAAAGACCTGAACAATAACATCATGAGGGAACACTACCCCAAACCCAAATGGGAAGAAATCACGAGCGAAATGGCCCGGGCTAAAATTTTTACGAAGCTTGATGCCTCATAGGGCTTTTGGCAGATTCAGCTGGATCAGTCCAGCAGGAAGCTGTGCACTTTCAACACTCCCTTTGGCAGATACTGCGACAATAGGATGCCATTTGGCATCATCTCGGCATCCGAGGTGTTTCATCGAATCATGGCATAGATGATGGAGGGCATTGAAGGGGTGCGCGTCTATGTTGACGACGTCATCATCTGGTCCACCACACCACAGGAGCACATCACTTCTACATCGAAGGTGTGACGTCATCATCTGGTCCTCCACACCACAGGAGCACATCAGTCGTCTCCAGCGCATCTTTGCTCGGATACGAGAACACGGCCTGCGCCTCAACCGAGCCAAGTGTTCTTTTGGCCAAACTGAGCTAAAGTTTCTGGGGGACCACATATCACGGTCAGGGGTGCGTCCGGATGCAGACAAAGTGACAGCTATTACAGCCATGCTGCAGCCGGCAGACAAGAAAGCAGTGCTACGCTTTCTCGGGATGGTCAACTTCCTGGGGAAGTTTATTCCCAACATTGCCTCCCACACAACGGCTCTTCGCCACCTAGTGAAGAAGACTACGGAGTTCCAGTGACTTCCCACACACCAGAAGGAATGGGAGGAGCTCAAGATCAAGCTCACCACTGCCCCGGTATTGGCATTCTTCGACACTACTCGAGATACAAAGATCTCGACTGATGCCAGCCAGTCTGGCATTGGTGCGGTACTCCTGCAACGGGACGACACTGCATCATGGGCCCTGGTCGCCTATGCCTCGCGGGCCATGACCCCCACAGAACAGCGCTATGCGCAGATTGAGAAGGAGTGCCTGGGTTTGTTAACCGGCATAGATAAATTCCACGACAATGTGTATGGTCTTTCTCAGTTCACCGTGGAGACCGACCATCGCCCCCTGGTCGGCATCATACAAAAGGACCTCAATGAGATGACCCCTCGCCTCCAGCGCATTCTGCTCAAGCTCCGGAGGTACGACTTCCAACTGGTCTACATCCCGCAAAGGACCTCATCATCGCGGATGCCCTGTCCAGAGCAGTGAGCACACGGCCCGAATCGGGGGGGGTCCGTCTGTCAGGTCGACGCACATGTAGCCTTCACATCGGCCAATCTGCCAGCTACTGATGCACGTCTGGCCCACATTCGCCGTGAGACTGCGGCTGACCTCCTTCTACAAAGTGTGATGCGCCACATGACAGAAGGGTGGCTCAAGGGGCAGTGCCCACAATTCTACAATGTCCGGGACGACTTGGCCGTCATTGATGGCGTCCTCCTAAAGTTGGACCAGATTGTGATCCCACACACCATGCACAGGCTTGTCCTCGAACAATTGCACGAAGGCCATCTCGGGGTTGAAAAGTGCAGGCGGAGGGCCCGAGAAGCTGTGTACTGGCCGGGCATCAACGACGATATCGCCAACATGGTGCTCAATTGCCCCACCTGCCAAAGGTTTCAGCCGGCGCAACCCCCCTGAGACGCTTCAACCCCATGAGTTGGTAACGTCCCCCTGGGCAAAGGTGGGCGTGGACCTTTTTCATGCGCTCGGCAGGGACTACGTCATCATAATTGACTATTTTTCCAATTATCCGGAAGTCATAAGCCTGCACGACTTGACATCATCAGCTGTAATCAGAGCATGTAAAGAAACCTTCGCTTACCGTCATGTCTGACAATGGGCCCTGTTTTGCGAGCCAAGAATGGTCTTTTGCCGCTTCATATGGCTTCACACACGTGATGTCCAGCCCTCTGCATCCCCAGTCAAATGGCAAGGCGGAAAAGGGCGTCCATATCATGAAGCGGCTCCTCTTCAAGGCTGCTGATGCCGGATCTGACTTCTGTTTAGCCCTGCTGGTCTATCGCTCGGCCCCACTGTCCACAGGCCTCTCACCAGCCCAGCTGTTGATGGGTCGCACCCTCAGGACCACTGTACCGTCCATTCATGTTCCTATACCCGACCATGCTCCAGTACTGCAAAGGATGCGACAGCAGCATGTTCAGCAGAAGGTGGCACATGACACTCGGGCAACTGATCTTCCTGCCCTGGCGCCTGGAGACAACGTCCGCATATACCTACCAGAGGGTGGCTGGTCGGCAACCGCCGAGGTTCTCCGCCGTGTGGCTCCCCGCTCGTTCCTGGTTTGGATGCCTGATGGCTCCATTCGCCGGCCTAATCGGCGGGCCCCTTCGGCTGCTTCCGCGCTCGCTACGTGATCATGTACCGGTGCCATGCCCTCCTGTTGTCCCTGATGTCGACTTCGTGGAGCTTCCTGCAACTCTGCCTATTCCTCTATCGCCCGTGGCCAGGCCCATTCCTCAGCCGGTGGATCCTGACCACCCTTGAGGCGGTCAACCCAAATTTGTCGCCCACCTACTAGGCTGGACTTCTGAGCCTGTTTGCACATTGGACTCACTGAATTGTTGTGCAACAATGTTAACGTGTTTCTTTCTTGTCGTTCCAGGAGTTCTCTTTCGATATTTGATGATTGCACTTGTTTTGGTTGTGGTACAACCTCGTTGCTATGTTGCACCTGACACCTTCCTCTGTATATAGTTTAGCCTCATGTACATGTTGTAAATATTGCACACACATACTCAGCCGCACTCAGTACACACCAATATTTATTACCATGTAGGCACATATTCTTGTGAAAAGGGGGGATGTCATGATATCCACATTAACATATCATGGTGCAATCACACACACACACTGATGGACAGGTCGACGGACCAATCAACACACACGCAACATCACAGCCAATCACCAGTGAGAGCACACGCACTATAAAACAGGGAACACCACAGTTCCCGCTCAGTCCATCAGGAGATGGAGATCAGAGCACAGAGCTCACAGCGTGCCACTCAGCCGTACACCATGTGCTGAGTGCCTCTCTAAGATAGTGCTAGGGCTGGGTCCACAGGTTAGCTGGTGAAGTACGAACCACAGCCAGAAGTTAACAGTTGTTATTATACAGAATAATAAAACAGAGTTGTACCATCTACAACCGTGTTGGTTCATTTGTATATCGGAACACCCAATACGACACAGCCAACCCTCTATCCATGCCACGATCGTACCCTGAACACCATGGGCTCTTAACAGTCTCCTATGAGGCACCTTGTCAAAGGCCTTCTGGAAATCTAAATACGTCCACTGATTCTCCTTTGTCTAACTTCCTCGTTACCTCCTCAAAGAACTGTAACAGATTCTTTGACCTCCCTTTGACAAAGCCGTGCTGACTCAGTCCTATTTTACCATGCACTTCCAAGTACTTTGCGATCTCATCTTTTAAAACATTTTTAAAAATTAAATTTAGAGTACCCAACTCATTTTTTCCAATTAAGGGGCAATTTAGCGTGGCCAATCCACCTATCCTGCACATATTTGGGTTGTGGGGGCAAAACCCACGCAAACACGGGGAGAATGTGCAAACTCCACACGGACAGTGACCCAGAGCCGGGATCGAACCTAGGACCTCGACGCCGTGAGGATGCAGGGCTAATCCACTGAGCCACCGTGCTGCCCGCGATCTCATCTTTAATGACAGACTCTAAAATCTTACCAATGACCGAAGTCAGGCTAACCGTCCTATAATTTCCCATCTTCTGCCTCCCTCCCTTCTTAAACAGCGGTGTTACATTAACCACTTTCCAGTCCTCTGGGACCCTTCCTGCCTCCAGTGAATCCTGAAAGATCACCACCAATGCCTCCACAATTTCCTCAGCTATCTCTTTTAGGACCTGGGGTGTTGACTATCTAAGTTTGGGTTTCCATCTTCCCATGCAGGGAATAGGACACAGGTCTTGCTCTGTAAAATTTTGGTGTAGCCTCTCGACTTACATATTTTGCCTAGTTCCTCTCAAAATACTTCCTGATATCTCCGGAGGATGTCACGTAGGTCCCCTTCATTAATTTTGAAAATTCACTTTTATTTCCTGAAACCAATCCCATCCTATCGAGCTTGGCCCATGACCCTCAACTATAATTCACCATCCAGACTCAACGTTAGCTCTGTTCTCTCTCCACAGATGCTATCAGACCGGCTGAGAGTTTCCAGCATTTTCTGTTTTTGTTTCAGATTCCAACATCTGCAGTGATTTGCTTTTATCCTATCAGCTTAGATGTTTGGGCAGCACAGGCTGTTAACAGTATTACTCTCTGCTTCTTCAACCCCCTTATTTTGTTTGCTTTGAAGAAATATCACAGGCATTCAATGTATTGAATCCAGTCCTTTAGGGCTGAATGGCTCAAGCTTTCCGAATAGAGGCATAAGGACAACAAGCGCTTCCAAAGACTTGCACACGAGGTCTGCTCTGCCATTCTCTGTGGCAAATGAAAAAAATGCTCCATTGATCCTTGTTGCCAAATGCAATAACTTGGCAGGAGTGGCCACCATCAAGCAGAGTAGCTATAGAGCTATTAACAATATAACTATGCATAAAGAATGATAATGATGCTACTGATGACTGCGACTCCAGTTTCTAGACTGGCTCGAAAAACCTGTGTTCAGCCCCAGGATTCGCATTCTCTGGCTCAATTGGCCGAATGGGCCACATGACCCTCAGAACCCACCCCCTCCAAGGGGCACGCTAACACATCAACTCTCATGGGCTTTTGCGCCAATGTTGACATTTGCGTTTGCAGAAGCCACAGGTGCAAAATTCCTCCCCACACGCTCCCCCCCGCCCCCCCCAACATCTGGAACAATGTGACATGCAGAAGTCAGAGCTCACCTGCACAATGCCTGGGGCTGCACCTGGAGTTTAGGATGAAGACCGGCAGCAACTCTGGACCCCTGAACATCCTAGGAGTGGGAGGGGCAGCATCTATAGATGAATGCTCCAGATGTAGGGCGAGATCTTCCAGTTTCATGCCAGCGGGATCTTTCGGTCCAGTCAGTGGCGTACTCTGCCACGGGAAATCCCATTGGCTTCAGTGAGACTTGAACATCCCGCCACCAACCAATGGAGGGCCGCCTCCCAGTGCTGGGAAGCACATCGCGGGTGACAAGAGAATCTCACCCTTAGGGTACGATTTAATGGGAACAAAACAGAATCCCGTTTTGGGTGCATTTAGCGGGGTCTTTCCCGACGCCTGCAGCGCCACGCCATGGCTGCACTTAACTTCATTTTCTGCATTGATGAGCTCAGCTCGTCAGTACAGAAAGAGATCGGGGCACCATTTTTAAATGCTGTCCTGATCTCTCAAACCCCTCACCGTGGCCTCCAGACCCCTCCCCCAAACCTATTTGTTAGAGGGTCCTCGTGCCTCCCTCACCTAAGAAGGGCAGGCTGCTCCCGGGCCCGATCCCCAGCATGGGCAACCTGCCAGTTGGGTACCTTGGCACTGCCAGTCTGACACCTGGCAGTGCTCCTTCTAACGCATCCATGTGACACTGCCTGCGTGGCAGTGCCAAGGCGCCCAGGACCGCGGGATTGCTCGGGAGACTCCTGTAGTTGCCATTACACCTGATCCATGTTTGTATGGACCAGTGCTAACAGCGCCACAGCGAGGCCTCCTAGGTGTGGGCTTTCGATACCGAGCCGTGAGAGACTCTAGCTCAGACATATTTAAGTGAGGCTAACTGCTCATCTGGATACCGCCTAGTGAGGGCGAGTTCCAGATTGTGACGCCTTACGAGGTCTCTTAGCTCTTGTGAAGCTTCCCGAGCGTTGCAAATATCGCATGATTTAATGGCCTCGTTGTCCCGGGTCAGGAGCGACGAGGCCGTATGATTGTGCCATATGTGTCATGAGGAGGTCCATCTTTCGGCCTCAGAGTGTTCCTGGAGATTCATCTTCTTTCTTCAATGGTGGTCAATGATGTTGGGCATCTTTCCAATATGGCATCCAGATATGATGTTGGACTTCATACAATCACTACAGTGCAGAAGAAAGCTATTTTGCCCATCACGTCTGCACCAACCCTCCGAAAGAGCACTCCACCCAGGCCCAAACCCCCACACTATCCCCGTAACCTCACCTAGGGGCAATTTAGCATAGCCAATCCACCCTACCTGCATATTTATGGACTGTGAAAGGAAACCGGAGCATCCAGAGGAAACCCACACACACACTGGAAGAATGTGCAAACTCCACACAGTCACCTGAGGTCGGGATTGAACCCAGGTCCCTGCCACTGTGATGCAGCAGTGCTAACCACTGTGTCACCATGCTGCTCATGTCATCGTGCCATCATGTCCACCCACCCTGGAATATGGCACAAAACTCCCAGGTGCTGAAGTATTGAAGTTGGGGTCGGAAGATATGGTATGATTCCCTACAGCCTCTGCAGCGGGAGGCAATCCACATTTCCACTCTCGCCACGGGACTTAGTCCCAGATGGGAGAATTTTGCCCAAAGGCTTACCATATACATTTTCATCACTTTAATTGATTCACTACTTTGACATGAAGAAACATCTAAAATGTGAAGAAAATTGCAAGCTAACCACATGTCTTAAATGTACAATCTAAGATGTTATGCAAAAAGTATCCAACCCCGTGACAGAAATCAGGAAGGGGCCAGGTTCAATCTTTGTTCTGTGCTGAGTTCGGCCAACCTTTGAAAGGGTTTCAACATCACTGAAGCATTTCTTACTCTTTTGGAAATCTAAGGCTTCCCACCCCAGGTTTCCACGCTATCTGCTCTAGCTAAGTGGTAGCACTTCCACCTGAGTCTGAAAGTTAAAGGTCTGCAAAAGACAACAGCAAATGTAGGAGGATCCTTAACTGGGAGGGAAAGAGTGATACAGGCTCCATTAATCTGTACTGACCAGAAGTCAAAGTCGTGCTTCTGTCCTGTACAAATTTGCAATGTAATTGCCTACAGCTCTACCCTGAGGTGTTCAGAGAATGCAGTAAAGTGGAAAAAAGCATATTTGCAATTCTGAAGCTTTCAAACGTGAAGGTGAATGGCATATTTGCTAAATATATATTTATGTTTGGGCTAAACATATTCAGTGATGTTTTCTCTTGAAAAGGGAAGGCTGAGATGACACCTGCCATAAGTAATTAAAATTATGAAGGGTAGCAATAGGGTAGATGCAAACAGGATGTTTCCACTTTTGGAGGATTACAAAGCTAAGGGTCATAAATATAAGATAGGCATTAATAAATCCAAAAGGGATTCAGGAAAATCATCTTTTTAAAAATAAATTTAGAGTACCCAATTCATTTTTTCCAATTAAGGGGCAATTTAGCGTGGCCAATCCACCTAGCCTGCACATCTTTGGGCTGTGGGGGCGAAACCCACGCAAACACAGGGAGAATGTGCAAACTCCACACAGACAGTGACCCAGAGCCGGGATCGAACCTGGGACCTTGGCGCCGTGAGGCTGCAGGGCTAACCCACTGCACCACCATGCTGCCCGAGGAAAAACATCGAGACTGCGGAACTTGCTACTACATGGAGTTCTTGAGGTGAACATATGTTTTTCAGGGGAAGCTGGATAAGTACATGGGGAGAAAAGAATTGAAGGATATTTTAATAAGATGAAATGTATTTACTCTTTCTATGCTGTTTCCTAGATGTGTTTAAATTTATTTTCTTCTTGGTTAAGGTTGTACTCCTAAAAGAAAGGAACTCTGGAAATTATTTGTCATGATGTGCTTGCCATAAAATGTATTTCCTGTTGGCCATGTTTTACAATTTTTAAGCTGAAGGCATGGCATTGATTACAGTAACTTTAAGAAGTGTTTATTTAGAAAAATGATTTAATTGCTAATCTCAATAATCACCCTTACACACCTACCAATGGAATCAACCTCAATCCACCTCTCGCTGCCTCCATGCATCCATCTATTCAGCTTTGGCAGGAATATCACTCAAACGGAGTGCTCCACAATCACAGGAATTCTGGCCTCTCTTGTAAGACAACATGTCGCAAAATAGAAGGGAACAGAGTAGACCTCAGCATCAGGGGCCAGCAGTGACAAGAGTCTGTATCAAACAACATTAGTATGTTCCCAGGCCCCTTCTCGACTCCAACTCACCCACATTCTGCTATCTGATTTTACAGCTCCATCCGCCACTTGGATTGTCCAGTTACGTTGAAAATAATGGACAAAGGCAGCACAATGGCGCAGTGGTTAGCACTGCGGCCTCACTGCATCGCGGTCCCAGGTTCGATCCCGGCTCTGGATCACTGTCCGGGTGGAGTTTGCATGGGTTTCGCCCCCACAACCCAAAGGTGTGCAGTGTAGGTGGATTGGCCACGCTAAATTGCCCCTTAATTGGAAAAAAATTAATTGGATATTCTAAATTTATTTTTTAAAATTAAAACATTTTAAAAAGAAGAAAATCAAGGACTTTTCGCTGGGCTGCCGCATCCCCAATGGCGGGTCCCGCCATGGTGAGGCTGGAAAGTCCTGAATGATAGATGAAATCTTCCCTTCCTGTTATCAGTGGGATTTGCCGTAGGCGGCCCAAAAGACGTGGCAAAATGCAAAAGATCAGGGGCGGGATTCTCCGACGCCCCCCGACGGGTTGGAGAATCGCCGGGGGACGGCGTAAGTCCCGCCCGGCCGCCCCGCGATATTCTCCGGCTCCCCAAAAATCTCGTTGTCGTGAATCGCGCCGCGCGCCTCGGAGAGTGTCGAGGACCGGCGCGATGCAGCGGGCCCCGGGGCCACCCCAATTCTCCGGGATGGATGGGCCGAAGTCCCAACACCGTGACCACGGGACACGCCGGTGTAAATCAAACCACCTATTTAATGGCGTCAACCAGTCGTGATGGTTGACGCCGGCCAGCGGGAGGTTGGGGTCGGCGTGGGGCGGACGCCGGAGAAGTGACGGTAGGGCCGCAGGTGGTGGGGGAGGTCGCAGGAGCCGTTGGAGTGTGCATGCCGGGAGGAAGGGGTGAGGGGGTGGCTGGGGTGGGAGGGGCTGGGGGGAGGGGATGGGCCAGGGAGGGGGAGGAAGAGGGAGGGGCTCAGGGGGGGAGGGGGAGGAATGGGGAGGGGCTGTGGGGGAGGGAGGGTCGGAGTGTGGGAGGGGGAGGGGGAGGGATGGGCTGGGGGGATGGTGTGGCAGGGGGAGGGGAGGGGCAGGGGGAGGAGCTGTGGAGGGGAGGGGAGGGGTGGTTGGAGAGGGTGTGTGGCGGAGAGGGTGCGTGATGGAGAGGGTGTGTGCCGGGGAGGAGAGGGGGTGTTGGGGAGGGTGCGTGCCAGGGAGGAGGGGGGGGTTGGGGGCGGTGTGTGCTCTGGAGGTGAGGGAGGGGGTTTGGGGGGGGTGGGTGCCGGGGAGGAGGGGGGGGGGTTGGGCAGGGTGCGTGCCAGGAAGGAGGGGGGGGGGTTAGGGTGGGCGCGCGTCGGGGAAGGGTGGGGGGGTTTTGGGAGGGTGCCTGCCTGGGGGGGGGGGGGGTGCCGGGGAGGAGGGGGGGGGGCATTGGGGAGAGTGGGTGCAGGGTAGGAGAGGGGGGGGGGGGCAGGAGGGGTGTGAGTAATGGCGAGGGTGCCTGCCGGAGAGGAGGGGAGGATGGGGGGGGGGGGTTGTGGGGGGGTGCGTGCCGGGGAGGAGAAGGGGAGTGGTTGGGGAGGGTGCGAGCCGGGGAGGAGGAGGGGGGGGTTTGTGGAGGGTGCGTGCCGGGGAGGAGAAGGGGAGTGGTTGGGGAGGGTGCGAGCCAGGGAGGAGGAGGGGGGGGGGAGGGTGCCAGCGGGGAAGGTGAGGTGGGGGGGATTGGGGTGGGTGCGTGCCGGGGGGGGGGGTATGGTAGGGTCCGTGCCGGGGAGGAGGGGGGGGTTTTGTGGAGGGTGCGTGCCGGGGAGGAGAGGGGGGGGGGGGCGGGGGAGGGTGAGTGATGGAGAGGGTGCATGCTGGGGAGGAGGTGGGGGTGCGTGCTGGGTAGGAGAGGGGGGGGCAGGTGAGGGTGAGTGATGGAGGGGGTGCCAGGGAGGAGGGTGGGGGGGGGGGTGGTGTTGGGGAGGGTCCGTGCCGGGGAAGAGGGGGTGGGGGTTGGGAGGATGCGTACCGGGGAGGAGGGGGGGTTTGGGGACGGTGCGTGCCAGGGAGGGGGGGTGGGGTTGTCCACTTGGCCATGTGCCAGCTGGCAACAGTCGCGACCATGCAGTCCATGGCACCTGGCTGCAGGTTGTGGGGGGGGGGGGGGCGGGGGCGGGGGGGCAATGGTGACATGTCGTCTATCCACCCCCACCCCCACCCCCACCCCCACCCACTGCAGGCTGTTATGTTTGGTCATCACCCAGCGATGTTGGCTGCCGTGGCGGGAGCCGCTCTTCTGCATGTTGCCCTGGGTGGGCTGGAGCAAGAGCCTGCCAGGGAGGCGGCGGAGGCTGCCGCAGAGGAGCGTGTCGCAGGGAGGCAGGTGGCAGCCGCTCAGGCTGGAGGGCCGCCCGCATGACAGGACGAGGAGGAGGAGGAGGAGGAAGAGGATGTGGTGGTGGTGCCATGGCGACAGAGACGCCCGATGAGGCCCCGTGTGTACCGGCCCTGCTCGTCGTACCAGGATGTCACGGACCGGGCATGCAGGAGGAGACTCCGGATGAGCCGGGAAACCGTGGCACACATCTGCCACCTGATGGCACACCTGGCTCTGCGATGCACTGCGGGAGGACATCCTCTCCCCGTGGCCGTCAAGTTTACGGTGGCCCTGAACTTTTATGCCGCGGGGTCATTCCAGGCGCCGAGTGGGGACCTGTCCGGCATCTCGCAGGCATCGGTGCACCGGTGCATCCGTGCAGTGACAGGCGCCCTATGTGCTATTGCAGACCGCTACATCCAGTTCCCTGTGCACCGGGCCAGCCATGATGCCCGGGCAGCGGGCTTTGCTGCCGTGGCCAGGGTGCCCATGGTCCAGGGGGCGATCGACGGGATGCACGTCACCGTGCGGCCACCCGCGTATAACAGGGCCGTGTTCACGAATAGGAAGGGGACCTATTCCATGAACGTACAGGTGATCCACGACCACCGCATGATGATCCTGCACGTCTGCGCCTGGTACCCGGGCAGTGTACATGACTCATTCGTATTGGTGCAATCTTTCATCCCCACCATGTTCGAGGGACGCCGCCCCCCCCCCTCGGCTGAGGGGCTGGTTGCTGGGCGACAGGGGTTACCCGTTGCGGTTGTGGCTCATGACGCCTATACGGAGGCCACAGACTGAAATGAAATGAAATGAAAATCGCTTATTGTCACAAGTAGGCTTCAATGAAGTTACTGTGAAAAGCCCCTAGTCGCCACATTCCAGCGCCTGTTTGGGGAGGCTGTTACGGGAATTGAACCATGCTGCTGGCCTGCCTTGGTCTGCTTTCAAAGCCAGCGATTTAGCCCTGTGCTAAACAGCCCCTGACCGCTACAACGATGCCCATGCAGCGACCAGGGGTGTGATAGAGAAGAGCTTTTGGCTCCTAAGGATGCGCTTCAGGTGCCTGGACCGCTCTGGAGGGGCCCTCCAGTACCCGTCAGATAGGGCCGGCCGCATCGTTGTGGTCTGCTGCGCCCTGCACAACACAGCCCAGCAGAGGGGCGATGTGCTGCAGGCAGAGGAGGGGGGAAGGGGAGGAACAGCAAGACGAGGCACAGACCTCCCCAGATGAGGAGGATGGGGGCAATGGTCAGGACAGACGGGCTGGACATGGACGGGAGGCTGCCCACCGCTCCCAGCTGGGCCAGCGGGCACGGGACAGGCTGATAGCCGCCCGGTTCACGGACTAGGGGGGCGTGGGAATCGCCGAGTATGGCACCAGCCGACCACCTTCACCCCACCCACCCAACACCAACCACCCTCACCTCGCCCACCCAACATCAACCAACCGCACCCCACCCGCATGTACAACACCCCTCCATTGCACATCCACCTGCGGCACAACGGGCCGGGCTCACACGGTCGCCGGTGGAAGCGCGTCTATTGCAGGCCATGGAGGATGATGACAACCTGCCCTGCGATGAGCTCTGGGCTCTACATCGTTGGACAATGTCTGACCCATGGCCACAGTACCACCCTCCACCCGGACCGTCCCTGCATGCGGCCATGACACTGCAGCGCACAGTCCCGTCGTCTGCCCAGGGGGATGGCGAGGGCGACCTGGGGGGAGGGGGGCACACTCACCTGAGGCCGACGTTCTAACACCCCTCACACACCCACTGGCGTTCACCTCACACCACACCCCCGCACGCATCGGACCTGCACAAAGGCAGCTTCTGTAGGTGTGAAAGTGATTTTAATAACAAACAGTTCATACACGTGCCCTAACCCCAGAAATAATCTGTGCCCTGCACCTGTGCCAACTTACTCAGTGTCAAATTTTTTGGACTTACGGGCCCTATGACTACGTCTAGATGGTTCTCCAGACGGTACAGCAGAACTGGAGATGGACTCCTGTGATTCCTGCTCTGTGACTAGGGACCCCTTTGGTGGCCGTTTCCTGGGGTGGCCCGGCCTAGATGGGCCAGGCTGCGGCTCCGGCGACTGGGATGGCGAGCTGCCAGCCTGTCCTGCCCGTTGCCCACCAGATGCACCTTGGACGGAAGGGAGGGGGGGGGGAGTCCGAGGTGTTGCGGTGTTCCGGGACCCCCCCAACATGGAGGCCCGAAACGGGCCCCAGCACCTCCTCCTCCCTCGGGGTGCCCAATGGCCCCCGGGCCTCTAAATGGGCCGGGGATACGAACGGACCGAACACCCGACGCCCCCCCCGACACCTGGTGATCTGGAGGCCCGCCCTGGTATCAACAAAGGTCTGCAAGTTTGTAGCCATGGAGCTCAGGGAGTTGGCCATTTGGCCATTCCTATCTGTGTCTGGGCGACGCCGGCCAGCACCTGGGCAATGGCGCCGATGCCCTCAGCGATGGCCTGCAGAGACTGGGCCATTGCCTGCTGAGACTGGGCCACGGCATTGAGCGCCTCTGCGATCTGCTGCTGGCTCTGGCTCATGGCTGCCTGTGAGAGGGCAGCCATGTCCTGAGCCACGAAAGCCCCACCTCTTGCATACTGCGACCCATGTCTGACACCGTTGCACCCATTGCCTCCACAGCGGACGCCACCCGTGCGGTGTCAGCCTGGGTGGCACGCATGACAGGCACCACTACCTGCTCCTGCACACAGATGGACTCCTCCACCTTCGTCTGCCGCAAGCCGGCCGTCACCCCCTTCGGCCGTCCCTTGGTCCGTGCCTGCATCGGGTCTATGGGTGGGTGTGGTAACTCCAGGAACCCGGGACCTGTCTTGGCGGCAGATCGTTGCCTGCGCCGGGCTGCCCTCCGACCGCCTGGCCCCTCGGCTGCTCCTGCCTCCACCCGGGACGGCTGTGTTGGGTGCACCAGTTAGTGTCCCAGATGCCTCATCGCTAAAGTGCCCAAACAAGGTGAATGTCTCTGCGATGGTGGAGGGTGTAGGAGATAGCAGTGGCGTAATGTCGTGCTCCTCATCCGGCCCGAAGTCCGGGGTCCCCTGGAGTGGTGACTCCTGTTCATCTGTCCCCTGTGTGTGGGTGTCGTGCGCGTCAGTGTCCTGGGTGTCGGTGAACTGTGTGTTAGGGTCCTGTGTGTTGGTGTCCTGTGCGTCAGTGTCCTGTGTGTTAGGGACCTGTGCGTCAGTGTCCTGGGTGTCAGTGTCCTGTGTGTTAGGGTCCTGTGCGTCAGTGTCCTGTGCGTCGGTGTCCTGTGCGTCAGTGTCCTGTGTGTCGGTGTCCTGTGTGTTAGGGTTCTGTGTGTTAGGGTCCTGTGTGTCGGTGTCCTGTGTGTCGGTGTGCTGTGTGTTAGGGTCCTGTGTGTTAGGGTCCTGTGTGTCGGTGTCCTGTGTGTTAGGGTCCTGTGCGTCAGTGTCCTGTGTATCGGTGTCCTGTGCATCAGTGTCCTGTGTGTCGGTGTCCTGTGCGTCAGTGTCCTGTGTGTCGGTGTCCTGTGCGTCAGTGTCCTGTGTGTCGGTGTCCTGTGCATCAGTGTCCTGTGTGTCGGTGTCCTGTGTGTCGGTGTCCTGTGTGTTAGGGTCCTGTGTGTTAGGGTCCTGTGTGTCGGTGTCCTGTGTGTTAGGGTCCTGTGTGTTAGGGTCCTGTGTGTCGGTGTCCTTTGTGTTGGTGTGCTGTGTGTTAGGGTCCTGTGTGTTAGGGTCCTGTGTGTCGGTGTCCTGTGTGTCGGTGTCCTGTGTGTCGGTGTCCTGTGTGTTAGGGTCCTGTGTGTTAGGGTCCTGTATGTTAGGGTCCTGTGTGTCGGTGTCCTGTGTGTCGGTGTCCTGTGTGTCGGTGTGCTGTGTGTCGGTGTGCTATGTGTCAGTGTCCTGGGTCAACTGCGACAGGGGCCTGTTGCTGTGGCTGCCCTCCTCGTCGCTGGGTGTGGCCCGCCAGCGTCACCACATTCGCACTAGATGTGGACGGCATCCGCCTGCTGCTCCGGGTCTGTCCCCGGCTCGTGGCTGCCCTGAAACATCCTGGGGTCGGCGTCCGCCTGATGGGCCGGGTCTGTCCCCCCTTCCCCCATGTCTCCCATCCCCCATTTCTCCCCTTCCCCCATATCCCCCTTCCCCCATATCCCCCTTAACCGCCCTTCCCCATATCCTCGCCCCATATCCCCCATATCCCCCCATATCCAGCCTTCCCCCTATATCCCCCTCCCACATATCCCCCTTCCCCATATACCCACATATACCCCTTCCCCATATCCCTTCCCCCATATACCCCTTCCCCCATATCCCCTATTCCCCATATCCCCTTCCTCCATATCCCCCCTACCCCCATATCTCCCTTGCCCCATATCCCTCATTCCCCCATATCCCCCTTCACCATATCACCCCTTCCCCATATCCCCTTCCCCCATATACCCTTCCCCCATATCCCCCCATATCCCACTTCCCCATATCCCCCTTAACCGCCCTTCCCCATATCCTCGCCCCATATCCCCCCATATCCAGCCTTCCCCCTATATCCCCCTCCCACATATCCCCCTTCCCCATATACCCACATATACCCCTTCCCCATATCCCTTCCTCCATATACCCCTTCCCCCATATCCCCTATTCCCCATATCCCCTTCCTCCATATCACCCCTTCCCCCATATCCCCCCTTCCCCCATATCCCCTTCCTCCCTATCGCCCTTCCCCATATTCTGCTTCCCCATATCCCCCCATATCCCCATCCTCCATATCCCCTTCTCCATATCACCTTCCCCCATATCCCCCCTTCCCCCATATCCCTCCTTCCCCCATATCCCCTTCCGCCATATCCCCCTTTCCCCATATCCTCTTTCCCCATACCCCCCTTCCCCCATATCCTTGTTCCCCCATATCGCCCCTTCCCCATATCCCCCTTCCCCTATACCCCTTACCCTATATCCCCCTTACCCCATTTCCCCCTTACCCCATATCCCATCCCCATATCCCCCTTCCTCCATATCCCCTTCCCCATATCGCCCCTTCCCCATATCCCCTTTACCCCATATCCTCCCTTCCCCCATATCCCCCTTACCCCATTTCCCCTTTCTCCCATATCCCCTTCCCCCATAACCCCCTTCCCCATATCCCCCTTCCCCCATATCCCCCTTCCACCATATCCCCCTTCCCCTATCCCCCTTCCCCATATCCCCCTTCCCCATATCCCCCCTTCCCCCTTATCCCCCCTTCCCCATAAGCCCCTTATCCCATACCCCCCTTCCCCATAACCCTCCTACCCCCATATCCCCTTCCCCATATACCCCCTTCCCCCATTTCCCCCTGTCTCCATATCCCCCTCCCCATATCTCCCCTTCCCCCATATCCTCCCTTCCCCATATCCCCCTTAACCCATTTCCCCTTCTCTCATATCCTATTCCCCCATATCCCCCGTTCCCCATATCCCCTTCCCCAATATCCCCTTCCCCATGTCCCCTTTCCCCATATCCCCCCTTCCCCATATCCCCATTCCCCATATCCCCCATACCCCCATATCCCCTTCCCCATATACCCCCTTCCCCCATATCCCACCTTCCCCCATACCCCATATCCCCTTCCCCATTATACCCCCCTTCTGCCATATCCCCATTCCCCCCATATCCCCCTTCCCCCATATCCCCTTCCCCATATTACCCTTTCCCCCCTTCCCCTATATCCCCCTCTCCCATATCCCTCCTTCCCCATATCCCCCCTTCCCCATATCCCCCTTCCCCTATATCCCCCTTAGCCTATATCCCTCTTACCCCATTTCCCCCTTACCCCATTTCCTCCTTCTCCCATATCCCCTTCCCCATATCCCCCTTCCCCATATCCCCCCTTCCCCATATCCCCTTCCACCATATCCCCCTTCCCATATCCCCCTTTCCCATATCCCCCTTCCCATATCGCCCCATCCCCCATGTCCCCCTCCCCATATCCCCCTTCCCCATATCCCTCCTTCCCCCATATCCCCCTTAACCCTCTTCCCCATATCCTCCCCCATATCCCCCTTCCCCCATATCCCTCCATATCCACACTTCCCCCTATATCCCCCTCCCCCATATCCCCCTCCCACATATTCCCCTTCCCCATATCCCCCCTTCCCCATATGCCCCTTCCCCCATACCCCCTTCCACCATATCCCCCTTCCCCCTATCCCCCTTTCCCATATCCCCCTTCCCCATATCCCCCCTTCCCCCATATCCCCCCTTCCCCATAAGCCCCTTCCCCCATACCCCCCTTCCCCATATCCCTCCTACCCCCATTTGCCTTCCCCATATACCCCCTTCCCCCATATCCCCCTGTCTCCATATCCCCCTCCCCATATCTCCCCTGCCCCCATATCCTCCCTTCCCATATCCCCCTTAACCCATTTCCCCCTTCTCTCATATCCCTATTCCCCCATATCCCCCGTTCCCCATATCCCCTTCCCAATATCCCCTTCCCCATGTCCCCTTTCCCCATCCCCCCCTTCCCCATATCCCCATTCCCCATATCCCCCATACCCCCATATCCCATTCCCCATATACCCCCTTCCCCCATATCCCACCTTCCCCCATCCCCCTACCCCATATCCCCTTCCCCATTATACCCCCCTTCTGCCATATCCCCATTCCCCCATATCCCCCTTCCCCCATATCCCCTTCCCCATATTACCCTTTCCCCCCATATCCCCCTTCCCCTATATCCCCCTCTCCCATATCCCTCCTTCCCCCCATATCCCCCTTCCCCCATATCCCCCTTCCCCTATATCCCCCTTAGCCTATATCCCCCTTACCCCATTTCCCCCTTACCCCATTTCCTCCTTCTCCCATATCCCCTTCCCCCATA
This sequence comes from Scyliorhinus torazame, assembly GCF_047496885.1. Taxonomy (NCBI): domain Eukaryota; kingdom Metazoa; phylum Chordata; class Chondrichthyes; order Carcharhiniformes; family Scyliorhinidae; genus Scyliorhinus; species Scyliorhinus torazame. Next base: position 115,185,508 of record NC_092723.1, read on the forward strand.
TCCCCCTTCCCCATATCCCCCTTCCCCATATCCCCCTTCCACCATATCCCCCTTCCCCATATCCCCCTTTCCCATATCCCCCTTCCCCATATCGCCCCTTCCCCATGTCCCCCTTCCCATATCCCCCTTCCCCATATCCCTCCTTCCCCCATATCCCCCTTAACCCCCCTTCCCCCATATCCTCCCCCATATCCCCCTTCCCCCATATCCCCCCATATCCACACTTCCCCCTATATCCCCCTCCCCCATATCCCCCTCCCACATATCCCCTTCCCCATATCCCCCCTTCCCCATATGCCCCTTCCCCATACCCCCTTCCCCATATCCCCCCTACCCCCATATCCCCCTTTCCCCATATACCCCCTTCCCCCATATCCCCGTTTCCATATCCCCCTCCCCATATCTCCCATTCCCCCATATCCCCCTTCCCCATATCCCCCTTACCCCATTACCCCCTTCTCCCATTTCCCCTTCTCCCATATCCCCCTTCCCCATATCCCCCATTCCCCCCTTCCCCCATATCCCCTTCCCCCATATGCCCCCTTCCCCCATATCCCCCTTCCCCCATCCCCCTACCCCCGTGTCCCCTTCCCCATTATACCCGCTTCTGCCATTTCCCCATTCCCCCATATCCCCCTTCCCCATATTACCCTTTCCCCCATATCCCCCTTCCCCTATATCCCCCTCTCCCATATCCCCCATATCCAGCCTTCCCCCTATATCCCCCTCCCACATATCCCCCTTCCCCATATACCCACATATACCCCTTCCCCATATCCTCGCCCCATATCCCCCTTCCCCCATATCCCCCCATATCCAGCCTTCCCCCTATATCCCCCTCCCACATATCCCCCTTCCCCATATACCCACATATACCCCTTCCCCATATCCCTTCCCCCATATACCCCTTCCCCCATATCCCCTTCCCCATATCACCCCTTCCCCCATATACCCTTCCCCCATATCCCCCTTCCCCCATATCCCCCATATCCCCCCATATCCCACTTCCCCCATATTCCCCCTTCCCCATATCCCCTTCCTCCATATCACCCCTTCCCCATATCCCCCCTTCCCCTATATCCCCCTTCCTCCCTATCCCCCTTCCCCATATTCTGCTTCCCCATATCCCCCTATATCCCCATCCTCCATATCCCCTTCTCCATATCCCCTTCCCCCATATCCCCCCCTTCCCCATATCCCCTTTACCCCATATCCTCCCTTCCCCCATATCCCCCTTACCCCATTTCCCCTCTCTCCCATATCCCCTTCCCCCATAACCCCCCTTCCCCATATCCCCCTTCCCCATATCACCCTTCCACCATATCCCCCTTCCCCCTATCCCCCTTCCCCATATCCCCCTTCCCCATATCCCCCTTCCCCATATCCCCCCTTCCCCCAATCCCCCCTTCCCCATATCCCCCCTACTCCCATAGCCCCCTTCCCCCATATACCCCCTTCCCCCATATCCCCTTCCTCCATATCACCCCTTCCCCCATATCCCCCCTTCCCCTATATCCCCCTTCCTCCCTATCCCCCTTCCCCATATTCTGCTTCCCCATATCCCCCTATATCCCCATCCTCCATATCCCTTCTCCATATCCCCTTCCCCCATATCCCCCCTTCCCCATATCCCCTTTACCCCATATCCTCCCTTCCCCCATATCCCCCTTACCCCATTTCCCCTCTCTCCCATATCCCCTTCCCCCATAACCCCCCTTCCCCATATCCCCCTTCCCCATATCACCCTTCCACCATATCCCCCTTTCCCCCTATCCCCCTTCCCCATATCCCCCTTCCCCATATCCCCCTTCCCCATATCCCCCCTTCCCCCAATCCCCCCTTCCCCATATCCCCCCTACTCCATAGCCCCCTTCCCCCATATACCCCCCTTCCCCCATATCCCCCTGTCTCCATATCCCCCTCCCCATATCTCCCCTTCCCCCATATCCCCCTTCCCCATATCCCCCTTAACCCATTTCCCCCTTCTCTCATATCCCTATTCCCCCATATCCCCCATTCCCCATATCCCTTCCCCCATATCCCCCTTCCCCCATATCCCCTTCCTCCATATCACCCCTTCCCCCATATCCCCCCTTCCCCTATATCCCCCTTCCTCCCTAGCCCCCTTCCCCATATTCTGCTTCCCCATATCCCCCCATATCCCCATCCTCCATATCCCCTTCTCCATATCCCTTTCCCCATATCCCCCTTCCCCATATCCCCTTTACCCCATTTCCCCTTTCTCCCATATCCCCTTCCCCCATAACCCCCCTTCCCCATATCCCCTTCCCCATATCCCCTTCCACCATATCCCCCTTCCCCTATCCCCCCCTTCCCCCTATCCCCCTTCCCCATATCCCCCCTTCCCCCATATCCCCCCTTCCCCATATGCCCCCTTCCCCCATACCCCCCTTCCCCATATCCCCCCTACCCCCATAGCCCCCTTCCCCCATATACCCCCTTCCCCCATATCCCCCTGTCTCCATATCCCCCTCCCGATATCTCCCCTTCCCCATATCCCCCTTCCCCATATCCCCCTTAACCCATTTCCCCCTTCTCTCATATCCCTATTCCCCCATATCCCCCATTCCCCATATCCCCTTCCCCCATATTCCCCCTTCCCCCATGTCCCCTTTCCCCATATCCCCCCTTTCCCATATCCCCCATTCCCCATATCCCCCATACCCCCCATATCCCCTTCCCCATATACCCCCTTCCCCCATATCCCCCCTTCCCCATCCCCCCTACCCTATATCCCCTTCCCCATTATACCCCCTTCTGCCATATCCCCATTCCACCATATCCCCCTTCCCCATATTACCCTTTCCCCCCATATCCCCTTCCCCTATATCCCCCTCTCCCATATCCCCCTTCCCCCATATCCCCCTTCCCCCATATCCCCCTTCCCCTATATCCCCTTAGCCTATATCCCCCTTACCCCATTTCCCCCTTACCCCATTTCCTCCTTCTCCCATATCCCCTTCCCCATATCCCCCTTCCCCATATCCCCCTTCCACCATATCCCCTTCCCCATATCTCCCTTCCCCATATCCCCCTTCCCCATATCGCCCCTTCCCCCATATCCCCTTCCCCTATATCCCCCTCTCCCATATCCCCCCTTCCCCCATATCCCCCTTCCCCCATATCCCCCTTCCCCTATATCCCCCTTAGCCTATATTCCCCTTACCCCATTTCCCCCTTACCCCATTTCCTCCTTCTCCCATATCCCCTTCCCCATATTCCCCTTCCCCATATCCCCCTTCCACCATATCCCCCTTCCCCATATCTCCCTTCCCCATATCCCCCTTCCCCATATCGCCCCTTCCCCCATGTCCCCCCTCCCCATATCCCCTTCCCCATATCCCCCTTCCCCATATCCCCCTTCCACCATATCCCCCTTCCCCATATCTCCCTTCCCCATATCCCCCTTCCCCATATCGCCCCTTCCCCCATGTCCCCCCTCCCCATATCCCCCTTCCCCATATCGCCCCTTCCCCATGTCCCCCCTCCCCATATCCCCCTTCCCCCATATCCCTCCTTCCCCCATATCCCTCCTTCCCCCATATCCCCCTTAACCCCCCTTCCCCATATCCTCCCCCCATATCCCCCTTCCCCCATATCCCCCCATATCCACACTTCCCCCGATATCCCCCTCCCCCATATCCCCCTCCCACATATCCCCCTTCCCCATATCCCCCCTTCCCCATATGCCTCTTCCCTCATACCCCCTTCCCCATATCCCCCCTACCCCCATATCCCCCTTTCCCCATATACCCCCTTCCCCCATATCCCCATCTCCATATCCCCCTCCCCATATCTCCCCTTCCCCCATATCCCCTTCCCCATATCCCCCTTACCCCATTACCCCCTTCTCCCATTTCCCCCTTCTCCCATATCCCCCTTCCCCCATATCCCCCATTCCCCATATCCCCCTTCCCCATAACCCCCCTTCCCCCATATCCCCCCTACCCCCATATCCCCCTTCCCCTATATCCCCCTCCCATATCCCCCCTTCCCCCATATCCCCCCTTCCCCCATATCCCCCATCCCCTATATCCCCCTTACCCTATATCCCCCTTACCCCATTACCCCCTTACCCCATTTCCTCCTTCTCCCATATCCCCTTCCCCCATATCCCCCTACCCATATCCCCCTTCCCCCATATCCCCCTTCCACCATATCCCCCTTCCCCATATCCCCTTCCCCATATCCCCTTCCCCATATCCCCCCTTCCCCCATATCCCCCCTTCCCCATATGCCCCTTCCCCCATATCCCCCTTCCCCATATCCCCCCACCTCCATATCCCCTTCCCCCATATACCCCCTTCCCCCATATCCCCCTGTCTCGATATCCCCCCATATCCCCCCTTCCCCTATATCCCCCATTCCCCATATCCCCTTCCTCCATATCCCCCATATCCCCCTTCCCCCATATCCCCCTTCCCCATATCCCCCTTCTCCATATCCCCCCTTCCCCATATCCCCCTTCCCCCATATGCCCCTTCCCCATATCCCCCATTCCCCATATCCCCCCTACCCCCATATCCCCTTCCCCCATATACCCCCTTCCCCCATATCCCCCCTTCCCCATCCCCCTACCCCCATATCCCCCTTCCCCATTATACCCTCTTCTGCCATATCCCCATTCCCCCCTTCCCCATATCCCCCTTCCCCCATATTACCCTTTCCCCCATATCCCCCTTCCCCTATATCCCCCTCTCACATATGCCCCCTTCCCCCATATCCCCCTTTCCCCCATATCCCCCTTTCCCCCATCACCCCACTTCTCCCATATCCCACCATATTCCTCCTTCCCCCATATCCCCTAAGTCATATCCCCCCTTCCCCATATTCCCCCTTCCTCCATATCCCCCCTTCCCCATATGCCCCTTCCCCCATATCCCCCTTCCCCATATCCCCCCACCTCCATATCCCCTTCCCCCATATACCCCCTTCCCCCATATCCCCCTGTCTCGATATCCCCCCATATCCCCCCTTCCCCTATATCCCCCATTCCCCATATCCCCTTCCTCCATATCCCCCATATCCCCCTTCCCCCATATCCCCCTTCCCCCATATCCCCCTTCCCCATATCCCCCTTCTCCATATCCCCCCTTCCCCCATATCCCCCCTTCCCCCATATGCCCCTTCCCCATATCCCCCATTCCCCATATCCCCCCTACCCCCATATCCCCTTCCCCCATATACCCCCTTCCCCCATATCCCCCCTTCCCCATCCCCCTACCCCCATATCCCCCTTCCCCATTATACCCTCTTCTGCCATATCCCCATTCCCCCCTTCCCCATATCCCCCTTCCCCCATATTACCCTTTCCCCCATATCCCCCTTCCCCTATATCCCCCTCTCACATATGCCCCCTTCCCCCATATCCCCCTTTCCCCCATATCCCCCTTTCCCCCATCACCCCACTTCTCCCATATCCCACCATATTCCTCCTTCCCCCATATCCCCTAAGTCATATCCCCCCTTCCCCATATTCCCCCTTCCTCCATATCCCCCTTCTCCCATATCCCCCTTCCCCATATTCCCCCTTCCCCATATCCCCCTTCCCCTATATCCCCCTCTCCCATATCCCCTTCCCCCATATCCCCCTTCCCCCATATCCCCCTTTTCCCCATATGCCCCTTTCCCTCATATCCCCCTTCCCCCATCTCCCCACTTCTCCCATATCCCACCATATTCCTTCTTCCCCCATATCCCCTATGTCATATCCCCCTTCCCCCATATTCCCCCTTCCTCCATATCCCCCTTCCCCCATATCTCCCTTCCCCCATATGCCCCTTCCCCCTTTACCCCCATATGGAGGATATGGGGGAAGGGGGATATGGGGGGGAAGGGGGATATGGGGGAAGGGGGAATAGGGGGAAGGGGATATGGGGATGGGGGGATATGGGGGAAGGATGATATGGGGAAAGGGGGGACATGGGGAAAGGGGACATGGGGGAAGGGGGGTTATGGGGGAAGGGGGAATATGAGGGAAGGGTCAGATGGGGAAAGGGGGGACATGGAGGAAAGGGGACATGGGGAAAGGGGGATATGGGGGAATTGGGGATATGCGGGAAGGGGGGATATGGAGGAAGGTGGGACATGGGGGAAAGTGATTTGGGGAAGGGGTATATGGGGGAAGGGGGGATATGGGGAAGGGGGAAGGGGGCAGGCAGTGGGGGGTCTCACTTGGCGCTGTGCGGCGGGCGGCCATTTTACTGGGTCTCGGGGGGGGGGTGCCTTTTGTGCAGTGACGCCAATGACGCTGCGCGAGTCCGTGACAGGTGACGCCGTCGCGAATGGCATCACTCCGCTACTAGCCCATTCGGGGAGTGATTCGTGCCGTTTTTGGCGCCGGGTTCGGGCCATCACGCCGATTCCCGGAGAATCCCGCCCTAGTTTCTGGATGTTGGGAAATCGAGTCACAATCTTCCCCTCCTGACGTTCAGCGGGTTGATGCCAGGTTGGGCAGCTCAGCGGGAACCCATTTTGCATCTCATGCATGCTCACTAAAACCTCAACAGACCAGAATCTACATCATTGTCAAATCTTCCACCCTGCCAGTGGGAATTTATGCTGTGCTGTTACCTAACTGCACTTGCATGCACCCGATGAGAGAGAATTTTAGAGCACTTACCTTACAGTCAAAGCTGGCTGCACCACTGGAGCTGATAGAGGTCTGGTGTGCATGAAGACACAAAAGGTGGGGAGGTCTGGGAGAGATCAGGTCATGGTGGGTGGAAGACATACCAGGGGTTCCGAGAAGAAAAAGGGGGACTGGATGAGAAGGGGGTATGAATGAGAGGAAGGGGAGTTATGGTTGGAGTGAGGGGGAGGAAGGAAGGCATGAAGGGGGATGGAGTGGTGGGTCAGAGTGTTTCTGAAGGGAGGGGTCGATTGAGTCAACGTTGGAATCCTCAGGTAAGTGCTATGGTTGCTTTAGATAGGTGGGGAAGGAAGCTGTGAGAGGGCAAAGTGGGATGCAGTGGACTGGTACGGTCAGGTTCCAGGTATAGCAAGATAGTTTTCACTGGGGGGGTCATTAAGGGGGATAAGGATGGTGGCATGGATCATGGGCATGGGGAGGATAAGGTGGGCATTGAAATGGTGACTGTGTGGCTCAGCTGCCGAGGTAGGCATGTCCAAATTCACTGTGATAGGGTCCAGGATTATGGAGGAGGCTTAAGGTTTATTGGAGGTGAGAATGAAGATGACAATGTTGGAGGGGGCAATGGTGATGGGAAACATTAATGGGTGACATGGGGAGGATAAAGGTGATGAAGACAACTGATATGAGACAAGCACCATTCTGAGATGAGGCAACCCAAGACCAAGGCGACATCCTGATGTACAACTGCAAAACATCAAGGTAGGGGGAGGGTCTTCTCGGGTGGGTGGAGCTGAAGGCCTGCACAACTGGACAACTGAAGGGAAACTCTAGTGATTGTGTGGAGACTGTAAAAGATCTTCTTTGCTTTGCATATCACCACTGTCTGGTGAAGGCCACATGGCAGCAGATCTGGCCCAGAGTGTTCTCACCACAATGAGATCCCAGTGAGGTGTAGAACTGCTGTTCACTTTTGTCATCGGCTCCAGGCAGAGTTAGGGGAGAGGGAGGGAGGGTGATGCCTACAAAGGGCATGCAGGTGAATGGCAGCAAAATAGTGACTGTAAACCTCCATCCTCACAGGGAAATGGACCGCTTTGACAAGGACATGGTTAGTCTTTCCACTGTGACAAAGGCAATGGAGGCACGTGGAATAGTGTGAATGGGAGTTGCCTCACAACTGGCAGTCATCATCCCTGTCAACGAGCGATCTCCAGGCACAGTCATGTATTAAGGGGAGGAAGACCCATCCTTAGTCACCCATCCCATCACAGAAGGGATGGAGTGCTCGCAGCCGTTCAAACAACTCGCAGCAAGATTTAAACCAGGAGCCCTCCAATCAGTGCAGGCTAACATCTATTTAGAAGTGAGAAAAAACATGTATAATGATTGTACACCCATGCCACCATGTTAATTCAATACTTCTTTAATTTTTCTACCTATACTGCTATTTCCACGTGCAACCCTGACATCGCAGCAGAGGTGGAGGCAATAGACTGAATATTATGTCTGTTGTCTGTGATGACTTCGGCAGGCATCCTCTGGAGGCCCAAATCCTGGTGTGTCCTTGCCTGCTTTGGGTTTTCTGCTCAGGGGCAGGTGCACACTTCTCAGCCTGAGCAACTGGAGCTGATGGGTCACAGGAATGGGAATGCCTGGACACACTTGGAGTGCACTGGGTGGATGTCCCCAGGGTGTCTAATAATACTGCTCCTCCCTTTGGGTGCTCGAGGGCACCTCCCTGACTGCATGAGGATAAGGGGCACCTGGAGGGAAGTTGAGATGCCCCACCACCTTCTCGTGTGGCCACGGCAGAAGCTCACTCATGGCTAGAGTGCAGGTTTGAGCACATTTCCAGCAGAAACTGGACATTCTGCTAGACCAGGTTCTTCATGGCATCTGACACCAAGGCAGAGCGACAGTGGTGTGTACCATGCAAAAGATACATTGCAGCACCTGTGAGGAGTTTACACATTCTCCCTGTGTCTGCTTGCGTCTTACTCCCACAACCCAAAGATGTGCAGGGTAGGTGGATTGGCCACGCTAAATTGCCCCTTAATTGGAATTTTAAAAAAAGATAAATTGCAGCAAGTCACTAAGTCTCCTTCGACAGCAACCTCCAACCTTACAAGCTCTACCAGCTAGAAGGACAAGGGCAGCAAATGCACGGGAGTGGCAGCACCTGCAAGTTACCCTGCACTCCACTCCATGATTGTGCATTCACTGTAAAACATAGAACATAGAACAATACAGCGCAGTACAGGCCCTTCGGCCCACGATGTTGCACCAAAACAAAAGCCATCTAACCTACACTATGCCATTATCATCCATATGTTTATCCAATAAACTTTTAAATGCCCTCAATGTTGGCGAGTTCACTACTGTAGCAGGTAGGGCATTCCACAGCCTCACTACTCTTTGCGTAAAGAACCTACCTCTGACCTCTGTCCTATATCTATTACCCCTCAGTTTAAAGTTATGTCCCCTCGTGCCAGCCATTTCCATCCGCGGGAGAAGGCTCTCACTGTCCACCCTATCCAACCACCTGATCATTTTGTATGCCTCTATTGAGTCTCCTCTTAACCTTCTTCTCTCCAACGAAAACAACCTCAGGTCCATCAGCCTTTCCTCATAAGATTTTCCCTCCATACCAGGCAACATCCTGGTAAATCTCCTCTGCACCCGCTCCAAAGCCTCCACGTCCTTCCTATAATGCGGTGACCAGAACTGTACGCAATACTCCAAATGCGGCCGTACCAGAGTTCTGTACAGCTGCAACATGACCTCCCGACTCCGGAACTCAATCCCTCTACCAATAAAGGCCAACACTCCATAGGCCTTCTTCACAACCCTATCAACCTGGGTGGCAACTTTCAGGGATCTATGTACATGGACACCTAGATCCCTCTGCTCATCCACACTTTCAAGAACTTTACCATTAGCCAAATATTCCGCATTCCTGTTATTCCTTCCAAAGTGAATCACCTCACACTTCTCTACATTAAACTCCATTTGCCACCTCTCAGCCCAGCTCTGCAGCTTATCTGTATCCCTCTGTAACCTGCTACATCCTTCCACACTATCGACAACACCACCGACTTTAGTATCGTCTGCAAATTTACTCACCCACCATTCTGAACATTTCCCATCAACCACCACCCTCTGTCTTCTTTCAGCTAGCCAATTTCTGATCCACATCTCTAAATCACCCTCAATCCCCAGCCTCCGTATTTTCTGCAATAGCCTACCGTGGGGAACCTTATCAAACACTTTGCTGAAATCCATATACACCACATCAACTGCTCTACCCTCATCTACCTGTTCAGTCACCTTCTCAAAGAACTCGATAAGGTTTGTGAGGCATGACCTACCCTTCACAAAGCCATGCTGACTATCCCTGATCATATTATTCCTATCTAGATGATTATAAATCTTGTCTCTTATAATCCCCTCCAAGACTTTACCCACTACAGACGTGAGGCTCACCGGTCTATAGTTGCCGGGGTTGTCTCTGCTCCCCTTTTTGAACAAAGGGACCACATTTGCTGTCCTCCAGTCCTCTGGCACTATTCCTGTAGCCAATGATGACATAAAAATCAAAGCCAAAGGTCCAGCAATCTCTTCCCTGGCCTCCCAGAGAATCCTAGGATAAATCCCATCAGGTCCTGGGGACTTATCTATTTTCAGCCTGTCCAGAATTGCCAACACCTCTTCCCTACGTACCTCAATGTCATCTATTCTATTAGCCTGGGGCTCAGCATTCTCCTCCACAACATTATCTTTTTCCTGAGTGAATACTGACGAAAAATATTCATTTAGTATCTCGCCTATCTCTTCAGACTCCACACACAATTTCCCATCCCTGTCCTTGACTGGTCCTATTCTTTCCCTAGTCATTCGCTTATTCCTGACATACCTATAGAAAGCTTTTGGGTTTTCCTTGATCCTTCCTGCCAAATACTTCTCATGTCCCCTCCTTGCTCGTCTTAGCTCTCTCTTTAGATCGTTCCTCGCTACCTTGTAACTATCCATCGCCCCAACTGAAACTTCACACCTCATCTTCACATAGGCCTCCTTCTTCCTCTTAACAAGAGATTCCACTTCCTTGGTAAACCACGGTTCCCTCGCTCGACGCCTTCCTCCCTGCCTGACCGGTACATACTTATCAAGAACACGCAGTAGCTGATCCTTGAACAAGCCCCACTTATCCAGTGTGCCCAACAGTTGCAGCCTACTTCTCCACCTTATCCCCCCCAAGTCACGTCTAATGGCATCATAATTGCCCTTCCCCCAGCTATAACTCTTGCCCTGTGGTGTATACTTATCCCTTTCCATCATTAACGTAAACGTCACCGAATTGTGATCACTGTCCCCAAAGTGCTCTCCTACCTCCAAATCCAACACCTGGCCTGGTTCATTACCCAAAACCAAATCCAACGTGGCCTCGCCTCTTGTTGGCCTGTCAACATATTGTTTCAGGAAACCCTCCTGCACACACTGTACAAAAAATGACCCATCTATTGTACTCAAACTATATCTTTTCCAGTCAATATTTGGAAAGTTAAAGTCTCCCATAATAACTACCCTATTACTTTCGCTCTTATCCAGAATCATCTTCGCCATCCTTTCCTCTACATCCCTAGAACTATTAGGAGGCCTATAAAAAACTCCCAACAGGGTGACCTCTCCTTTCCTGTTTCTAACTTCAGCCTATACTACCTCGGAAGAAGAGTCCCCATCTAGCATCCTCTCCGCCATCTAGCATCCTCTGTGGCTGGTCAAAACCTGCAGTTGCCTCACTAACAGTCTCACTAACAGCACAGCGTATGGTTCAACAACCACCACCTTCTCAAGGGCATTTAGAATTTGGCAAGAGAAATGCTGGCCTTGCCAGTGATGCACGTGTGCCCTGACAGAAACACGAATACGTGGTGATGTGAGGTGGGAGAGAAGAAAGTTTGCTTACCTAGTGGTGCAGATTAGATCATTGACTAGTTTCCTGCACTGTAGGGTTGTCCTTCCCTGCATTCCCATGGGTACTGACCACCATGGTCACCTCCTCCCAGTTCACCATGGTAGGCCTCCTGCAGCCATCACTGGACAGAAGGACATTCCACTTTTCCTGCAATGCCTTATGGAGGTGCTCCAAGAATGCTTCGCTGAAGTGGGTAGCCATGGCTTGTTGGCTTCTGCTCATCCTTCTAGTGTCCTGGTTGGTGAAGACCAGTCTGGGTGCCTTTTAAATATAGCTCCCGGACATGCTGGCGGATGCCTGATTTTCTGCACGCTCAGCCATGAGACTCAACGTGTATCGTGCACATGCATAAAAAAATAAGCCTGTCCCGACCTACATTTATAAAACAAAACGTAGAGAAACGGTTGCTGCCCTTCCTGTTCTTCATTGGCTGAGGAATTCTCAGCCTTCCCCATGCCTCCCTCAGGCAAGTGATCTCCCTTTTGAAGCACCAGGTTGTGCAGGGCACAACAGACCACAATGATGCAAGCCACCCCCTCTGGAGAATGCTGCAGAGTCCCACCTGAGCAGTCCTAGCATCAAAAATGCACCTTCTGAATGCCAATGGAATGCTCTTTGATAGATCTTGTTGAACTCTGTGCCACGTTGTATATTTTCTCCAAGGCACTTTGAGGACGATGCTCGGGTGTCATAAGCCATTGCTTCAGCAGGCAACCCTCTTCCGCAAGCTCTGTAAACTTCGACCGTCAGAGGCTCCCAGGTGAACTGGCACAAATGTGCACAATGTGCTTCTGATGGTCACACACCAACTGATTGTTTAGGGAATGGAATCCTTTCCTGTTAGTGAACATCAGAGGCTGTTGTCATGGAGATGTCAAAGTGGCATGTGCGCAATCGATCACACCCTGTACACCAGGAAAACCAGAGATTGCAACAAAACCGAAGAATGTAGCAGTCTGGCTAGCTTCATCCAGCGTACGTCACATCATGATGAGCCTTACTGTAGGGGGCATCTGTCACCTCCTGGATACGTTTATGTGTTGAGGACTGAGAGATGCCACGTGTGGTGATCATATGGAGACCCCTGTGGATCCATGGAATGATCCACTGGCAGAATTGAGTGCAGTGGTGTCCTTCAGGAGCACTGGCAAGGATGTCCTCCCAGTCTATGCACCATTAGCTCTTCATAGAACATAGAACATAGAAAAATACAGCACAGAACAGGCCCTTCGGCCCACGATGTTGTGCCGAAACTTTGTCCTAGATTAATCATAGATTATCATTGAATCTACAGTGCAGAAGGAGGCCACCTGGCCCACCGAGTCCGCACGGCCCCCGGAAAGAGCACCCCACCCAAAGCCAACACCTCCACCCAACACTAAGGGCAATTTTGGACACTGAGGGCAATTTATCATGGCCAATCCACCTAACCTGCACATCTTTGGACTGTGGGAGGAAACCGGAGCACCCGGAGGAAACCCACGCAGACACGGGGAGGATGTGCAGACTCCGCACAGACAGTGACCCAAGCCGGAATCGAACCTGGGACCCTGGAGCTGTGAAGCAATTGTGCTATCCACAATGCTACCGTGCTGCCCTTAAGAACAAATAAATCTACACTATATCATTTTACCGTAATCCATGTACCTATCCAATAGCTGCTTGAAGGTCCCTAATGTTTCCGACTCAACTACTTCCACAGGCAGTGCATTCCATGCCCCCAATACTCTCTGGGTAAAGAACCTACCTCTGACATCCCCCCTATATCTTCCACCATTCACCTTAAATTTATGTCCCCTTGTAATGGTTTGATTCCCCTGATCATCTTATAAACCTCTATCAAGTCGCCCCTCATCCTTCTCCGTTCTAATGAGAAAAGGCCTAGCACCCTCAACCTTTCCTCGTAAGACCTACTCTCCATTCCAGGCAACATCCTGGTAAACCTCCTTTGCACATTTTCCAAAGCCTCCACATCCTTCCTAAAATGAGGCGACCAGAACTGTACACAGTACTCCAAATGTGGCCTTACCACAGCTGCATCATCACCTCACGGCTCTTAAATTCAATCCCTCTGTCAATGAACGCTAGCACACCATAGGCCTTCTTCACAGCTCTATCCACTTGGGCAACTTTCAAAGATGTATGAACATAGACCCCAAGATCTCTCTGCTCCTCCACATTGCCAAGAACTCTACCGTTAACCTTGTATTCCGCATTCATATTTGTCCTTCCAAAATGGACAACCTCACACTTTTCAGGGTTAAACTCCATCTGCCACTTCTCAGCCCAGCTCTGCATCCTATCTATGTCTCTTTGCAGCCGACAACAGCCCTCCTCACTATCCACAACTCCACCAATCTTCGTATCGTCTGCAAATTTACTGACCCACCCTTCAACTCCCTCATCCAAGTCATTAATGAAAATCAGGACTTCTGGGTGCGGCGATGACCAGCTAAGTCGCACGTTTCGGCAGCTCCCGGTGGAACGGACTTTTGGGCAACGGCAATTTTAACGGCAAAAAACACTGTGCTGTAATCCAGAAGGGAATCCCCCCTGGACACGGATGGAAAAAAGAGAGGAAGGTGGCCGGATTGCGGTGGATCCTCTAGAGCAGCGGCCAGGAAGGCAGGCACAAAGCAAGATGGCGTCGGAAGGAGGCAGTTTAATATGGGGCCCTGATCAACAAGAGTTCCTGCGGCGTTGCGTGGAAGAACTCAAAAACGAGATGAAGAAGGAGCTGTTGGCCCCGATATTACAAGCGATTGAGGGGCTAAAGGAGGAGCAAAAGACCCAGGAACAGGAGCTTCGGGTCGTGAAGGCAAAGGCTGCTGAGAATGAGGACGACATACAGGGCCTGGTGGTGAAAACGGAGATGCACGAGGCACAACACAAAAGGTGTGTGGAAAGGCTGGAGGTGCTGGAGAATAATGCGAGGAGGAAGAATTTAAGGATTCTTGGTCTTCCCGAAGGTGTAGAAGGGGCGGACGTCGAGACATATGTGAGCACGATGCTGCACTCGTTAATGGGATCGGAAGTCCCGACGGGTCCGCTGGAGGTGGAGGGAGCCTATCGAGTTATGGCGCGAAGACCGAGGGCTGGAGAAATTCCTCGAGCCATAGTGGTGAGATTTCTCCGATATAAGGACAGAGAGATGGTTCTCAGGTGGGCAAAGAAAACTTGGAGCAGTAGGTGGGAGAACGCGGTGATCCGCGTATATCAAGATTGGAGTGCGGAGGTGGCAAGAAGGAGGGCAAGCTTTAATCGGGCCAAGGCGGTGCTGCACAAACGGAAGATTAAATTTGGAATGCTGCAACAGGCAAGACTGTGGGTCACACATCAAGGGAAACACCACTACTTCGAAACGGCAGATGAGGCGTGGACATTTATTGTCGAGGAGAAACTGGAGTGAGCGGGCCATAAAAAGACAAAGTGGGGGGGTGAATATGTGGGATGAAGGGGGGGAAAAGAGGGAAGAGATGACTTCCCAAGTTGTTAATCCTGCGACCCTGTAACTTTTCTCTCTTCCCCATGTCGTGGGGGAAGGAGGATGAGGAGCTGAGGGCGCCGGCCATTGGGGGCGGGGCCAAAAGGGAAGCACGGGCTTTGTTCCTGCGCTATGGTAATCACGGCGGGAACAGGGAAGCAGGAAGGAGGGGGCCTTGCACAGTGTGAGCCGAGGTCACGGGGGGAAGCCGAGGTCGGCCAGAGTCTGCTGACTTCTGGGAGCAACATGGGGGGTGCAATTACGCTAGTTTGGGATCTAGCGGGGGGGGGGTTAACTGGGTTGCTGCTGCTGGGGAGAAGGGGGAGCTCGTATGGGGGGGGGGGGGTCGGGG
This sequence comes from Scyliorhinus torazame, assembly GCF_047496885.1. Taxonomy (NCBI): domain Eukaryota; kingdom Metazoa; phylum Chordata; class Chondrichthyes; order Carcharhiniformes; family Scyliorhinidae; genus Scyliorhinus; species Scyliorhinus torazame. Next base: position 115,200,932 of record NC_092723.1, read on the forward strand.
CGTGGGGGGCGCCGCTTGGGGGAGATACGGCTACGTGGGAACCGGGTGAGGAGCTGGATTGGAAAAGGAGATGGCTAGTCGTCAAGGGGAGGGGGTAAAGAGCCCCCCAACCTGGTTGATCACGTGGAATGTGAGAGGGCTGAATGGGCCGATTAAGAGGGCACGGGTACTCGCACACCTAAAGAAACTTAAGGCAGATGTGGTTATGCTTCAGGAGACGCATCTGAAGCTGATAGACTAGGTCAGACTACGCAAAGGATGGGTGGGGCAGGTGTTTCATTCGGGGCTAGACGCAAAAAACAGGGGGGTGGCCATACTAGTGGGGAAGCGGGTAATGTTTGAGGCAAAGACTATAGTGGCGGATAGTGGGGGCAGATACGTGATGGTGAGTGGCAAATTGCAAGGGGAGGCGGTGGTATTAGTGAACGTGTATGCCCCGAACTGGGATGATGCCAACTTTATGAGGCGTATGTTAGGACGAATCCCGGACCTAGAAGTGGGGAAGTTGATAATGGGTGGAGATTTTAATACGGTGCTGGACCCAGGGCTGGACAGATCGAGGTCCAGGACCGGAAGGAGGCCGGCTGCAGCTAGGATGCTGAAGGACTTTATGGAGCAGATGGGAGGAGTAGACCCCTGGAGATTTAGGAGTAGAGACCTAGGAGTAAGGAGTTTTCGTTTTTCTCCTATGTCCACAAAGTTTATTCACGGATAGACTTTTTTGTTTTGGGAAGGGCACTGATCCCAAAGGTGACGGGGACGGAGTACACGGCTATAGCCATTTCGGATCATGCTCCACATTGGGTGGACCTGGAGATAGGGGAAGAAAAACAACAGCGTCCACCCTGGAGAATGGACATGGGATTATTGGCAGATGAGGGGGTGTGTTTAAGGGTGAGGGGGTGTATTGAAAGGTACTTGGAACTCAATGATAATGGGGAGGTACAGGTGGGAGTGGTCTGGGAGGCGCTGAAGGCAGTGGTTAGAGGGGAGCTGATATCTATTAGGGCACATAAAGGAAAGCAGGAGGGTAGGGAAAGGGAGCGGTTGTTGAAAGAACTTCTGAGGGTGGACAGACAATATGCGGAGGCACCGGAGGAGGGACTGTACAGGGAAAGGCAAAGGCTACATGTAGAATTTGACTTGTTGACTACGGGTAAGGCAGAGGCACAATGGAGGAAGGCACAGGGTGTACAGTATGAATACGGGGAGAAGGCGAGCAGGTTGCTGGCCCACCAACTGAGGAAAAGGGGAGCAGCGAGGGAGATAGGGGGGGTGAGAGATGAGGAGGGAGAGATGGAGCGGGGAGAGGAGAGAGTGAATGGAGTGTTCAAGGCATTTTACGAAAGATTATATGAAGCTCAGCCCCCGGATGGGAAGGAGAGAATGATGTGCTTTCTGGATCAGCTGGAATTTCCCAAGGTGGAGGAGCAGGAGAGGGTGGGACTGGGAGCACAGATTGAGACGGAGGAAGTGGTGAAAGGGATTGGGAGTATGCAGGCGGGGAAGGCCCCGGGACCAGACGGATTCCCAGTTGAATTCTATAGGAAATATATGGACTTGCTGGCCCCGCTACTGATGAGAACCTTTAATGAGGCGAGGGAAAGGGGGCAGCTGCCCCCGACTATGTCAGAGGCAACGATATCGCTCCTCCTAAAGAAGGAAAAAGACCCGCTGCAATGCGGGTCCTACAGGCCAATTTCCCTCCTGAATGTGGATGCTAAGATTCTGGCCAAGGTAATGGCAATGAGGATAGAGGATTGTGTCCCGGGGGTGGTTCATGAGGACCAAACTGGGTTTGTGAAGGGGAGACAGCTGAATACGAATATACGGAGGCTGCTAGGGGTAATGATGATGCCCCCACCAGAGGGGGAAGCGGAGATAGTGGTGGCGATGGATGCCGAGAAAGCATTTGATAGAGTGGAGTGGGATTATTTGTGGGAGGTGCTGAGGAGATTTGGTTTTGGGGATGGGTATATCAGGTGGGTACAGTTGCTGTATAGGGCCCCGATGGCGAGCGTGGTCACGAATGGACGGGGGTCTGACTATTTTCGGCTCCATAGAGGGACGAGGCAGGGATGTCCTCTGTCCCCGTTATTGTTTGCACTGGCGATTGAACACCTGCCCATAGCATTGAGGGGTTCCAGGAAGTGGAGGGGAGCACTCAGGGGGGGAGAAGAACACCGGGTATCTCTGTATGCGGATGATTTGTTGCTATATGTGGTAGACCCGGCGGAGGGGATGCCAGAGATAATGCGGATACTTGGGGAGTTTGGGGATTTTTCAGGGTACAAACTGAACATGGGGAAAAGTGAGGTGTTTGTGGTGCATCCAGGGGAGCAGAGCAGAGAGATAGAGGATTTACCGTTGAGGAAGGTAACAAGGGACTTCCGGTACTTGGGGATCCAGATAGCCAAGAATTGGGGTACATTACACAGGCTTAATTTAACGCGGTTGGTGGAACAGATGGAGGAGGACTTTAAGAGATGGGACACGGTGTCCCTGTCATTGTCAGGTAGGGTGCAGGCGGTTAAAATGGTGGTCCTCCCGAGATTCCTTTTTGTGTTTCAGTGCCTCGCGGTGGTGATCACGAAGGCTTTTTTCAAAAGAATCGAGAAGAGTATTATGAGTTTTGTGTGGGCTGGGAAGACCCCGAGAGTGAGGAGGGGATTCTTGCAGCGTAGTAGGGACATGGGGGGGCTGGCACTACCGAGCCTAAGTGAGTACTACTGGGCCGCCAATGTTTCAATGGTGTGTAAGTGGATGGGAGAAGGGGAGGGAGCGGCGTGGAAGAGATTGGAGATGGCGTCCTGCAGGGGGACTAGCCTACAAGCAATGGTGACGGCACCGTTGCCGTTCTCACCAAAGAAATACGCCACAAGCCCGGTGCTGGTGGCTACATTGAAAATTTGGGGGCAGTGGAGACGGCATAGGGGAAGGACGGGAGCTTCGGTGCGGTCCCCGATAAGAAACAATCATAGGTTCGTCCTGGGGAGAATGGATGGGGGATTTGGAGCATGGCAAAGAGCTGGGGTAGTACAACTGAGAGATCTGTTTGTAGATGGGACATTTGCGAGTCTGGGAGCGCTGACGGAAAAATATGGGTTGCCCCAAGGGAATGCATTTCGGTACATGCAATTGAGGGCCTTCGCGAGGCAACAGGTGAGGGAATTCCCGCAGCTCCCGACGCAGGAGGTGCAGGATAGAGTGATCTCAGAGACATGGGTGGGGGATGGTAGGGTGTCGGACATATACAGGGAAACGAGGGACGAGGGGGAGATCATGGTGGATGAGCTGAAAGGGATGTGGGAAGGGGAGCTGGGGGAGGAGATTGAGGAGGGGCTGTGGGCTGATGCCCTATGCAGGGTAAACTCATTGTCCTCGTGTGCCAGGTTAAGCCTGATACAATTTAAGGTGTTACACAGGGCGCATATGACAGGAGCACGGCTCAGTAAATTTTTGGGGGTAGAGGATAGGTGTGCGGGATGCTCGAGAGGCCCAGCGAATCACACCCACATGTTCTGGTCATGTCCGGCACTACAGGGGTTCTGGGTGGGGGTGGCAAAGGTGCTTTCGAAGGTGGTGGGGGTCCGGGTCGAACCAAGCTGGGGGTTGGCTATATTTGGGGTTGCAGAAGAGCCGGGAGTGCAGGAGGCGAGAGAGGCTGACATGTTGGCCTTTGCGTCCCTAGTAGCCCGGCGCAGGATATTGTTAATGTGGGAGGAAGCCAAACCCCTGGGTGTGGAGACCTGGATAAACGACATGGCAGGGTTTATAAAGTTAGAACGGATTAAGTTTGTGTTAAGGGGTTCGGCTGAGGGGTTCACCAGGCGGTGGCAACCGTTCGTCGATTACCTCACAGAAAAATAGAGGGAATGGAAAAGAAGTAGACAACAGCAGCAACCCAGGGGGAAGGGGGGGGTGGGGGGGGGGGAGGAGGGGGGGGGGAGGAAGGGGGGGGGGGGAGGAATCGAACGGACTCTCAGAGATGTTATTGTATATGTATAATATGTATAGGTAGTTGTTATAGGTAATTGTATATTGGATTGCTGGATTGTATTTTTGGAGAGTATTTATTTTGGACAAGGCAGTTGCCATTCAGTTTTGTTTTTGTTTTTGTTTATATATTGTTTATCTATTTGTTTAAAACTGGCCACTGTTATTTATATTGCTTTATTGTTGTGTAAGAGTAACACTACGTACTGTTATGTTTGGCCAAAAATCTCGAATAAAATATATATTTTTTAAAAAATTAATGAAAATCACAAACAGCAGAGGGCCCAGAACTGATCCCTGCGGTACGCCACTGGTAACTGGGATCCAGGCTGAATATTTGCCATCCACCACCACTCTTTAACTTCTATCGGTTAGCCAGTTCGTTATCCAACTGGCCAAATTTCCCACTATCCCAAGCCTCCTTACTTTCTGCAGAAGCCTACCATGGGGAATCTTATCAAATGCCTTACTAAAATCCATGTACACTACATCCACTGCTTTACCTTCATCCACATGCTTGATCACCTCCTCAAAGAATTCAATAAGACTTGTAAGACAAGACCTACCCCTCACAAATCCGTGCTGACTATCCCTAATCAAGCAGTGTCTTTCCAGAAGCTCAGAAATCCTATCCTTCAGGACCCTTTCCATGACTTTGCCTACCACCGAAGTAAGACTAACTGGCCTGTAATTCCCAGGGTTATCCCTAGTCCCTTTTTTGAACAGGGGCACGACATTCGCCACTCTCCAATCCCCTGGTACCACCCCTGTTGACAGTGAGGACGAAAAGATCATTGCCAACGGCTCTGCAATTTCATCTCTTGCTTCCCATAGAATCCTTGGATATATCCCGCCAGGCCCGGGGGACTTGTTTATCCTCAAGTTTTTCAAAATGCCCAACACATCTTCCTTCCGAACAAGTATTTCCTTGAGCTTACCAGTCTGTTTCACACTGTCCTCTCCAACAATATGGCCCCTCTCATTTGTAAATACAGAAGAAAAGTACTCGTTCAAGACCTCTCCTATCTCTTCAGACTCAATACACAATCTCCCGCTACTGTCCTTGATCGGACCTACCCTCGCTCTAGTCATTCTCATATTTCTCACTTATGTGTAAAAGGCCTTGGGGTTTTCCTTGATCCTACCCGCCAAAGATTGTTCATGCCCTCTCTTAGCTCTCCTAATCCCTTTCTTCAGTTCCCTCCTGGCTATCTTGTATCCCTCCAACGCCCTGTCTGAACCTTGTTTCCTCAGCCTTACATAAGTCTCCTTTTTCCTCTTAACAAGACATTCAACCTCTCTTGTCAACCATGGTTCCCTCACTCGACCATCTCTTCCCTGCCTGACAGGGACATACATATCAAGGACACGTAGTACCTGTTCCTTGAACAAGTTCCACATTTCACTTGTGTCCTTCCCTGACAGCCTATGTTCCCAACTTATGCACTTCAATTCTTGTCTGACAACATTGTATTTACCCTTCCCCCAATTGTAAACCTTGCCCTGTTGCACGCACCTATCCCTCTCCATTACTAAAGTGAAAGTCACAGAATTGTGGTCACTATCTCCAAAATGCTCCCCCACTAACAAATCTATCACTTGCCCTGGTTCATTACCAAGTACTAAATCCAATATTGCCCCTCCTCTGGTCGGACAATCTACATACTGTGTTAGAAAAGCTTCCTGGGCACACTGCACAAACACTACCCCATCCAAACTATTTGATCTAAAGAGTTTCCACTCAATGTTTGGGAAGTTAAAGTCACCCATGACTACTACCCTGTGACTTCTGCACCTTTCCAAAATCTGTTTCCCAATCTGTTCCTCCACATCTCTGCTACTATTGGGGGGCCTATAGAAAACTCCTAACAAGGTGACTGCTCCTTTCCTATTTCTGAATTCAACCCATACTACCTTAGTAGGCAGATACTCCTCGAACTGCCTTTCTGCAGCTGTTATACTATCTCTAATTAACAAAGCCACCCCCCCACCTCTTTTACCACCCTCCCTAATCTTATTGAAACACCTATAACCAGGGACCTCCAACAACCATTTCTGCCCCTCTTCTATCCAAGTTTCCGTGATGGCCACCACATCGTAGTCCCAAGTACCGATCCATGCCTTAAGTTCACCCACCTTATTCCTAATGCTTCTTGCGTTGAAGTGGAATGTGGCAGATATGAGCCACCACATCGCTTCACAAGCGTAGAGGTGCACAGCAATGAATTTCACCTATCTCCAGTTAGAAACAGCATCTTCAGTAGACCCTTGGTCATGCAAGTCACCTCTGTATGATGGGTTTGATGTCCTCATCTTTCAGGTCTTACGAGGGCTTCCCTGGACCATGGTTCTCAGGACCGCTTTTCGAAGCTGTGCTAGGTGGCACCAGGCCCTTCTTCTCCTCAATTGGATCGCTGCCATCAAGAAGGCAGTATTGGGCTCAGGCTCTATTATTCAATCCTCCACCTTTCTGTGGGCAGATCCAACATATTATAAAGTATTGGGGAACTGCAGTAGATCTTCCAATCATGACCAGAAAGCCACTGTCATGCCTTAGAACTGCATTTGCATTACCAGCCTTTCCCTGATCCAACATTTCAGCTGTGGTCAACCTTACAGATCTAGGTGACTCCAGCTACCTCATCTTAATTCCACAGATGTTGGCAGAGGCTTGAGTGCATCCAGGTAATGTTTAACCTTACTTGTTGCACTCCCACTATGTCTGATCTGGTAAAAGTATTATGCCTAACCTGCACTTTTGGAATGACTGAATGCCCTTTGGCCCATTCGCCATTCCAATTGGAGAAAGTGCCTCAGAGGCTATCATTGTTCATCTTCCGGATATCCAGCAGTTGTGCTCCATTTATGGTTGGTTGCACCTTCCTTTCCCACATTCCGCTCTCCTAATGTTCAATTGATCAACTTAATTGTGAACCCAATGACTTCTGCAGGCTCACGTTAAAACGCTCCAAATGTTACAGGCTCCAATAGCACCGTTTCAATAAACTCTTCCTGCATTCTAGCAGTTCAGACTCCATTTCCATATTGTTACTCTATGCATTGTGAGGGTGCCCCCTGTTAGGGTCCTAAGTGATGTGTTATGTACTCTGGGATAACACAGGCTGCAAATGGGTGCAGCTTTAACCAAAAGATACTCCAAACCTTGAAGTTAGTTCAATCTGATTTATTGAACCAGTAGCATAGTTAGCACAGTTCTCTATGAGTTCGACTCTCTGCTAACTTAAGTGTGGTTACTCTGTCTGACTGAACCAGACTAGCTCTTAGCCACGTGCTGGAGGTGTGATACTGTACATACATCCTGACTCACTGTAGATGTTCAACAATGGAAAGAGGCAGAGTGTGAGTGCCCCGTGCCTTTTATAGTGAGATACCACCCCTGAGTGTCCTGCCTGCTCATTGGTCATGTCCTGTTCTCTGTGTTCATTAGCTGCCTGTCTGAGCCTGTCTGCATATCATTATCTGCATGTCTTCCTTTTTTTAAATCTTTTGTTGGCACATGGGAACGTACTTACAAGTGGTGGCATATATTAACATATTTACAAGCGGTGGCATATGTGAACGTATTTACATGTGAAGACAGCTGTCTAATGTGAGAAAACAGAACACAGCAAACAAAACAAATGTTCATAAGTCCAGCCTCTGTGGCTTGCGTCTGATCCTTGTCGACCGCCGGAGAGGTGGTGGTGGGGACGACGGTGCCTTGACAGGGGGGGATGGAAGCCTGACTGGTGGCCTCGTAGTTCGAGGTATCAGGAGATGGCAAAACAACGGACGGAAACGGAGAAGAAAGCGGTAGTGGGCAGGCAACTTTGCTCAGTGCCCGTCTGTTTTGTCGCACAACAGAACCATCAGCCAGATGCACAACATACGAGTGGGGGGCAGCCTGTTGAACAACGACAGCTGGAGCAGACCAGCCACCATCCGGTATCTTGATCCTGACAGTGTCTGCCGGGGATAACACGGGCAAATCGGTGGCATGAGAATCATAGCCCTGCTTTAGCAGTATCTGCCAAATGGTGTGTTGAAGGTGCAGAGCCTTCTGCTGGACTCAACCAGCTGGATTTGCCAAAATCCATGTGACGCATCTAACTTGGTGAAAAAACGTGCGTGTGCCATCTCACTGGTGAGTTCCTCCTGCTTCGGGATGGGGTAGTGTTCATGCATTATATTCTTGTTGAGATCCTTGGGATCAATGCAGATGCGCAGGTCTCCCGAAGGCTTTCTAACACATACAATCGAGCTGACCCAGTCAGTCGGTTCGGTTACCTTGGAAATGATGCCCTGTTGCTGAAGATCCTTGAGTTGTGCCTTCAGGCGCTCCCTCAGTGGAGCCACAACCCGGCGTGGTGCGTGGACCACTGACTTGGCATCAGGTCGTAGCAGAATCTTGCATCGATATGGCAGCATGCCCATCCCGTCGAACACATCCGGATACTGAGCGAGGATATCGTCAATGCCGGCCTGAAGATCCACATTGGTGGATGTCGTCGTGTAAACCCGCTGCACGAGGTTCAGCTGCTTGCAGGCATGCGCGCCAAGTAGGGATGCCCTGTCTGGCTTGACAATTTCAAAACGTAACCGTGCATGGGTGCTCCGGTTGGAGACGAGGAGATGGCAGGATCCCAGTGCCGTGATGTCATTTCTGTTGTATTCCAGGAGCCTGCAGGCTGCTGGAATGACCTTGGGGGGTTTCTTGATGCGTTTGAAATCTGTGAGAGGAGGTTGGTAGAAGCACCTGTGTCCAGCTTAAACTGGATGGAGCAGTGGTTGACCTGCATCACCGCGCGCCATTCGTCCGCAGAATCCACAGCGAGGATGGACTGAATTTGTGATGAGTTGGATGTGGCATATTCACATTTGGTAATGATGCCCACACAGTAGGCGGAGTCCAGGCATTCTTCCTCTGGATCCGTTGTACTGCCAGGATCAGAATCCTGTAATCGGTGTTGCACACTCTGAACGCGCCGTCGTCGGAATTGGAAGCGCTGGCCCCTGACTGGTGGTGCAGACCTGCACAAGGCTGCATAGTGTCCAGGCTTCCCGCAGTTTAAACATAGCCTGCCTCTTGCAGGGCTGTGTTTCTTTAAGTGGGCGTTGCCGCAGTTCGAGCACATCATGACGTTGGCGCCCTGACGCTCCGCGCGTCGTCGCACATGCGCAGTGCGGGTATCAGCTGTTTCATTATCCCGTTTGCATCGCGCATGCGTGGGGCCCCGGGAAAAGCACGTGAAATGGCCGTTTTCATCAATGCTGAGGCACTGCATCCGGGAGATGGCCTGCACACTCTCTGCCTCATGGGAGGCAAGTTTTTCATTTTCAGCCGATTTGTATTAGGCATAGCGATTTTTGGTGTGCTCATGCGCTGTGCATGTTTAAATCATGACTGGCAGGGTTATATGCTTGATTTTCAGTAGCTGCTCTCTCAGAGGATCAGAGTGAACTCCAAAAACGATTTGGTCTCTGATCATGGAGTCAGCAATATCACCAAAGTTGCAGGACAGCGCTAGCAGGTGGAGGTTAGTTAAGAAGGAGTTGAAAGATTCATCTTTACCTTGTAGGCGCTGTTTGAATATGTAGCGCTCAAAGATTTCATTGGTGTCCACTTCACAGTGACTGTCAAACGTGTCCAGGATGGTCTGAAACTTTGTCTTGTCCTGGCCTTCGGTGAAGTGAAAAGGGTTGAAGAGTTTGATGGCTTGATCACCCGCTTTCGAGAGGAGAAGCGCAATCTTCCTTGCGTCAGACGCACCCACGAGGTCTGAAGCTTTGATGCACAGCAGAAACTTTTGCTTGAATGTCCGCCAGTTGGCACTGAGATTGCCAGAGGTCCTGAGCTGGTGAGGAGCCTGAATCTTCTCCATGGTGCCGGGATACATTCGCTGGTCGTCACGGAACGGACTGAGGTAAACCACCTAGATTAAGCAGTCTCCTGGTAGCATGATGTGTTATGTACTCTGGGATAACACAGGCTGCAACTGGATGCAGCTTTAACCAAAAGATACTCCAGACCTTGAAGTTCGTTCAATCTGATTTATTGAACCAGTAGCACAGTTATCACAGTTCTCTATGAGTTCGACTCTCTGCTAACCTAAGTGTGGTTACTCTGTCTGACTGAACCAGACTAGCTCTTAGCCACGTGCTGGAGGTGTGATACTGTACGTACACCCTGATTCACTCTGTAGATGTTCATCAATGGAAAAATGGCGGAGTGTGAGTGCCTCGTGCCTTTTACAGTGAGATATCACCCCTGAGTGTCCTGCCTGCTCATTGGTTATGTCCTGTTCTCTGTGTTCATTAGCTGCCTGTCTGTGCCTGTCTGTATATCATTATCTGCATGTCTGCATATCATGACACTAGGGTCCAGCCATGGGTTCTACCACACTGCCTCAGCCCACTCCTTTGCAGATTATTTTCTAGTTTTAATTTTAAGCAGGTGATGCCGCATTTTCACTTTGAAACCCACTTCCACCCTCCCACTGCCAGAGATTGGGACCCCAAACGCACTGAAGCCTCACCATGTACAGGTGGAATTTCCTACAGTAGTTCTCCAGCCTCCCCCAATAAGCCTGGATCCCATTGTCATTGTAGTGGACACCTCTGCCCTCCTCCTGAACCCATCTCTGTGGATGTACCTATGTTGACCTCACCCCTCCCCACCCAGATGTATGCACAGTCACATTAAGAGGTGACTCTTCTGCCCCACCCCAAAGAGTTTTTAGTACCCCTCCAATTACATTTTCTCCATTTACAGGCTGCACTTGCCTTCCCTGACCATGATAATCCCATCAGCAGCACATTACCGAGCCATCATCCACAGTAAGGCTAAGCCCATACCCCACATACCAGGTTGTGCCTGATCCCCATTGAGCACACAGGCCTTTGCTCTTCCTGGAGCGGGAACACAACATGCCAGCCATGCATAGCCCTGTAGCATGGCCCACAGAGCCCTAAGACGGCCTTTAATCTCTCACCTTGACCACTTGGCATCAACCCAGGGGCCATCTCTCACTCAGCTCTCCAACTTCTCAGTAAACACAAGGCTGTTTCCCTTTGCTCCCTGCTCCAGGGGTCTCCGTACAACCTGTCACTCTTGTACTATATTAACATCTCTCACATCTTTCGCACTCTAGACTCTGTGTGCTTCCCGTCCTCTCCACGCAAATTGAATCCCTCCACCTCTGCCTACTGTTGCATGTCGAATTCCAGCTTCCCACCCCCAATTTTCCCTGTGCTTGCTATTGTTACCCACTCCAACCCTACCAAACCCCTTCACCCTAATGTCTCTGTCCTCCTCCCGCTTCTCCAAAACTACCACGCCCCTTTCACCCTTGATACTGCCTGAGAACCAATGCACAATACCAGAGTAGCACGACAGCCAAGTTGAGCAGTCCAGCACAACACCCAAGGCAGCCATGGTGAGCAGCCCCACCATACACCCCCACCAGTTTGACCTAACACTGATATCACTGAGGAACCAGAGCAGCCCTGTTGCAGGTAGGATTTGAATGTTGCATTCACCTCAAAATCACAAGTCAAGTGAGGGTGGACAGCTGCACGCCACTTATATCTGGTTGTAATTTAGACCAGTCTTATCTCACTGGAGTGGCATGAATTTGGGAGGGGAATGTGATTCCAATGGAAAGCATTTTTAATGAGTGTGCATTAACATGCTAATACATGCAAATAACATTCCCGACATGGCTCAGTGGGAAAGATGGCCCTTCGTTCTCCCACCATGAAAGTGGCGAGAGGAAAACGGCAACTCATTTTTACGCTGGTGGTAATCTGACCTCAAACCTACTGCTGGCAGAATCGGAAAATTCAACATGTCCATTTCTTTTGTGCGCGTGATGGAGAAAATAGGCCAGGAAAATATGATGCACACTGCTTGATTTAAAATCAAAGATACATCTGTGGAAAGTTACAATAAATTCATATTTGTTTTTATTGTTTTCATTTAAGGCAATGTTGCAGTTGTGGGTGTCAAGGGACCGTCACTATTTCCACAGATCCACTGCTTAGAACTGTCATACGCATTTGTTTCGGTCCCTTAGCTCCTGTTGTGGTGACGATGCTGCAATAACAAAATGAGCAATCAAATGAGGTTTTGCTCTTTAGTTTTCTTGCTACATTCTGCATCAGGTATTGAGGGTGGGGCAATCTAATTTTAATAAACCCAGAGTACAATGAGTGCAACAGAGTGAAGCACTGGAGGACACCATGCAAGCAAATCAGCCAGGAAGCTGCACAATTATACCATGTTGTTATATTTTGAACATTGGATAAATAATAGAATATTCTACAAACAAAATAACTTATTTGGCCAGTTTAGTATGAGACTCATCACCATAGTTGAGAGTTTTCACACCAAACTTTGAAGAAATTCACCCAGGCAGCTCTCTGATTAATTATTGTATTACTATTTCTGCCTTGATGTGGAGATGCCGGCGTTGGACTGGGGTGAGCACAGTACGAAGTCTTACAACACCAGGTTAAAGTCCAACAGGTTTGTTTCGATGTCACTAGCTTTCGGAGCGCTGCTCCTTCCTCAGGTGAATGCAGAGGTCTGCATTCACCTGAGGAAGGAGCAGCGCTCCGAAAGCTAGTGACATCGAAACAAACCTGTTGGACTTTAACCTGGTGTTGTAAGACTTCGTACTATTTCTGCTTGTGCAGGGCTGAGTTAACTAAGTACAGGTCTGAAATTGACCTTTCTAGTCTTGTGCCTCAGTTCAACATTCGGCAGTACATTCACTAACTGCGCCATCTAAGGAATGACGCACTGGGACTTTAACTGAGATCCCAGTGCCTGGGTACGAGTTAGACACTGTGCATCCTAAGTGTGCTGCACTGAATAATTAATCATCAAAGTAACTTATTAGTTTGGACATTGCACCAACTGACAGACATGGAGATTCTTCACTCTGGTTAGCTGCTGAGAAATTCAGTTATCAAACCAAAATATTGGACATCAGAACAATGTATTTTAAAGTAATCAACAGTTTAAATTATAAACTCACCTGGGTTTGTGGATTCAGGTTATTTAAATGACCTGGTCTATACCTCCACACAGGGCCTTGTACCTGGGAAATGGAGAGAGGAAATTCAGCAGTTGGTGCAGTCCTAACAGATATTAACAATGGCAGTACGGGGTCTGTTCAAACACAGTTGCCAGAAGGCCTCCAGCACCAATCTCTCACCTAATATTAAGGGACTTACCTTTGAGGCCTTCGTGTTTGCTGCCTGCATTTCATTAGAGGTGAGGAGCTGGGTGAATCCTGAGGTCCACTTTGTCTAATTCATCTTCAAAACCAAGTGCTCTGCCAGCAAGGGAACAAGAAAATATGACATCAGGGCTGGGAAAACCCCTGCTCAATTAGCCTGCCACTATTGTTAGCACGGGCCGTGTGGAACTTACGGAAATCCCCAAATATGCAGAGCAATATGAATTGATTGGTGGTCTGTGTTATGTGCTTCTACCCTACATTTGCTGAGGCCAAATGGAGTGCTCCAACTGCTACTCAGATGAGATCAGCTAACTAAATGCTAACCAGCAATTGATAGGATCTTTTGGTATGTATGGTTAAAATTACATTGGGCAATGTATTTGTTCAGTAGGTCACGATGGCAGCCTGATAGATTTAATTTACAGGCGTAAAAATTAGTCGCACCTGGAAGTGTTGGGGGCGGGGGGTGGGTGGTGTTTGCATTCCCTGAGCCTGAATGGTAAGGCCCAAGGTGTTCATTATTGGGTTGTCGGCCTCATTCACATCAAGCTGGTATAACACAAACAATTTATTGAAGAAGATCAAACAAAAATCAGGCCACTGCTCAGGGATCTGAGGACCTGCAGTGGTAACCAAAAGGAAAGAATCAGAAGCCTGGTCACGGGAACTGGTGTGAGGGAGAAGTGGAGATTGGAGGCAGGAAGGGGTTATCAGAAGTTAGTCTGGGGTGAGGAATTGCCAGCATTCTTTAAATTTGTTGGTATGAGGTGGTCCCAAGACTAGGACCTGCTGCCTCAGGGCAAAACAGCCTTGGTAATGGGGGTTTAAACAAACATCAGGCCATGCTCCGCCCGGTGGGGGGCTAGCAGCCGCACCACTTAAAGCCCCCTGCAGATACGGACGCAGAATGGCCGGGTCCGTGGCCGCGCATGTGCACGGCGGTGGTCTGCTGCTGCCGCGCCATACAACATGGCGTCAGCCGCGTGCGGACCCAGCCTGCCAGATAGTGCCCCCCTGTAACGCCCCTCTCCACCCCCAACCAGTCCTCCCAGCCCCCACCTAAACCCACCCTGCCAGCGGAACGGCTCCCCCGCCTCCCCCCCCGACTGTGGCGGCACTGGACACAGTCCGCAGCCACCACGCGAGGTTCCGACAAATTGAGAGGCCATGCGACCGACGTCGTCAGGAAGTCCGCCCATTTGGGGGGGGAGGCATCGGGAGAGGGTCTCAGGTGACATCCTGAGGCCGTCCCAATGGCGTGCGCCATCCTCCTCGAGTATGCCGTTTTTGAGGCGGCGGAGCATCCGGAAAACGGTGCTGCCCCCGATTCCGTCATAAAAACGGATTCTCCGGCCAATCGCCGAACACAAGTTCGGCGTCGGCAATTGGAGAATCCCGCCAATTGTTTTCCTTTGCAACTTGGAGGGTAATGCACTTCTGGGCCAACCATAAATATGTGAACTTGCTTCCTACCCACCAGTAATCCGGGTAGTGGCAAAAAGCATGTGCTGTGTAACTAAGTTCATAGTTTTATAAATCTTGACATTGCAAATTAAGTTCCACCTGATAGTAAGGAAACTTAACTGACCATGGTGCTATTTATTAAATTTATTTTCTCCCTGTTAACTGAATTGGCAAACGGTTTAGTCAGTATCTATAAAACTGGTAAGAGTATTGACAACAAACTGTGAAACAGCTCTGAAATTGTTTATACTTAGGTTTGAAGCATTAATGCCATCCATAACCTTTCAGAGCATTTTCTTTCACAACAATTAAACATGAACTACACGTCATCATGGAGCTGTAGCAGCCATCATAAAAGGAAGAAATATGTAGGTATAATTTTGAGATTTAGGAAATGATTACTCAATGGAAGGTTGTGAGTCAGCTATTTGTTTTTTTTAAATTTAGAGTATCCAATTCATTTTTTCCAATTAAGGGGCAATTTAGCGTGGCCAATCCACCTACCCTGCACATCTTTGGGTTGTGGGGTGAAACCCACGCAAACACGGGGAGAATGTGCAAACTCCACACGGACAGTGACCCAGAGTTGGGATCGAACCTGGGACCTCAGCGCCGTGTTGTGAGACAGCTGTGACAAACTGCCTTGCTGGACATGCGTACTGTGGTTAGCAACAATCTCAGGTTCCTGAGGCTAGTGTCCTAGGCCCAACCATCTTCAGCTGCTTCATCAATGACCTCCCTTCCATCATAAGTTCAGAAGTGGGGATGTTTGCGGATGACTGCACAATATTCAGCACAATTCGCGACTCCTCAGATAATGAAGCAGTCCATGTCCAAATGCAGCAAGGCCTGGATAATATGTCATGATATTCAGGTACACATCATAGCACATACATACATATATACTGATGGACAGATCAACGGCCCAATCAACACACACAACCCAACAGCCAATCACAGGCAAGAGCATACACAGTACAAAACAGGGAGCACGACACTTCCTGGGCACTCGAGCAGGAGACGGCTCAGGGCACAGAGCTCATTGCAGGCCACTCAGGCATCCACCATGTGCTGAGTGCCACCACAAGATAGAATTGGAATAGGTCCACAGAATCAAGGATCGAACCTCAGTAAACAGTTTACCAATGTGAATAGATGTTTGAAATAAAACTGCGTTGTACCATTCACAACCGTGTTGGTTCATCTGTGTGGCAGAGCACCCAACACTTCATAGTACCAGGAGTGAATTTGGTACCTATCTAAAGATCCTCCAGAATCTGCCATCCTGCGCCATGGACACCGTCAACACACCGCAGCCGCTGCAAGTCGCTGGAAACCTCGGCGTTAATCGGAAGCTGTTCAAACAGCGCTTCCAGCTCTTTCTGGAAGCCAACAAAAAGGAAAGCGCCTCGGACACCAGAAAGATCGCCATCCTCCTCACCACGGCAGGTCAACACGCTATCCATGTCTACAATTCCCTGGTGTTCGCGGAAGGCGAGGACAAGACCAAATACAAGACGGTCCTTCTCAAGCTCGACCAACACTTCAACGTTGACGTCAACGAGTGCTTCGAGAGGTATCTCTTCCAGCAGCGCCTGCAAGGTAAGGATGAGCCCTTTCAGTCATTCCTTACGCATCTCCGCATCCTCGCGCAGTCCTGCGGTTACGACACCACCTCCGATTCCATGATTCGGGACCAGATCGTTTTTGGGGTCACCTCGGGCACCCTACGCCAGCAGCTCTTAAAAATAAAAGGCCTCACCTTAGCCTCCGCAGTCTGTGTCCTGCACGAAAACGCGACCAGCCGTTATACCCAATTTCAGGCGGCCGAATCGACGCAGCAGGGGTCCTACGCGGCCGGATTGGCGAGGCAGGCGCCCTACGAGGCCAAACGGGGCCAGGCGATCGAGTTCCTCCCGGCCTGTGGCCCAGACGAGGGTGGACATTTTGCGCGCTTTTCGAGGCCTCCCGCGCTTGTGTGCGCCAAAAACTACGGCAACACTGAGGGACGTGATGCGCAGGCGCGCTCGACGCAAGACCGAACCACGCATGCGCAGTGGCGCATCGAACGCCATGACGACACGACGCCGCGGCAACTGTGGAGCTGCACATTTAAAGCGGCAATGTCCCGCAAGAACCCGACAATGCCTCCGCTGTGGCAAGGTGGGCCTTTACGCTGCTTGCTGTCGAGCAGCTCAACCTGTCAATGTTCCCCAACTCCGACAATCTCGCAGGGACGTGCGGACCATTCAGCCTCCTTATTACGAATCGTGCCCAGACGATGTCCAGACCAGTGACACAGACGACCGGGACGCCTTCCGTGTTGTGGTCATTGATGGGAACCAAATGTCTCCACCCAGGACCCACCAGCCGGTGCCAGTTAACACGATCAATCCGGGTGATGGATGGTGTGCCACCCTAATGGTCAACCCGAATTCGTCGCCCACCTACTAGACTGGACTTATGAGACTGCTTGTACATTGAACTCATACTACCACTGTGTTAACATGTTTATGTTCTTATCGTTGCAGGAATTTGTTTTATCGTTCAACCGTTCTTTGTTTATGGTACAACCTCGTTGTTATGTCACACCCGACATCGCCCCTTGTATATAGTTTAGCCCCATGTACATGCTGTAAATATTGCACACACACACATTTAGCTACACTCAGTACACATCATTATGACCACGTAGGCACATGTTCTTGTAAAAAAGGGAGGATGTCATGATATTCGGGTACACATCATTGCACATACATACATATATACTGATGGACAGATCAACGGACCAATCAACACACACAACATGACAGCCAATCACAGGCAAGAGCACACACAGTACAAAACAGGGAACACAACACTTCCTGGGCACTCGAGCAGGAGACGGCTCAGGGCACAAAGCTCATTGCAGGCCACTCAGACATCCAACATGTGCTGAGTGCCACCACAAGATAGAATTAGGAATAGGTCCACAGAATCAAGGGTCATGATCGAACCTCAGTAAACGGTTTACCAATGTGAATAGATGTTTGAAATAAAACTGCGTTGTACCATTCACAACCGTGTTGGTTCATCTGTGTGGCAGAGCACCCAACACTTCAATATCCAGGCTTGTGCTGACAAGTGGTAAGTTACACTCATACCACACAACTGCCAGGCAATAGCCATCTCCTACAAGAGAGGATCTAACCACCTGCCCCTTGACATTCAATGGCATCACCATCGCTGAATGCCCCACAATCAACATTGATCAGAAATTAAACTGGACTAGCCATATTAATACTGTGGCTACGAGGCAGATCAAAGACTAGGAATCCTATGACGAGTAACTCACCTCCTAACCTCCCAAAGCCTGTCCACCATCTACAAGGCACCAGGCACTTGCCTAGATGAGTGCAGCTCCAAAAACGTTCAAGAAGCCCAACACCATCCAGGACAAAGCATCCCACTTGACTGCTCCTCCTTCCAGAAACATTCAAACCCTCCACCACCAACGAACAGTGGCAGCCGTGTGTACCATCTACAAGATGCACAGCAGTAACTCACCAAGGTTCCTTAGGCAGCACCTTCAAAACCCATGACCACTACCACCTAGAAGGACAAGAGCAGCAGATACCTGGGAACCTCACCAACTGGAGGTTCCCCTCCAAGTTACTCACCATCGTGACTTGGAAATGTATCGGCGTTCCTTCACCGTCACTGGGGCAACATCCTGGAATTCCCTTCCTAACAGCACAGTGGGTGTACCCACATCTCAAGGACTGCAGCGGTTCAAGGCGGCAACTCACCACCACCTTCTGAAGGGCAACCAGGGTTGGGAAATAAATGCTGGCCTAACCAGCGACGCCCACATCCCATAAATGAATTAAAAAAGAAATCTGGAACAACAGTAACTGAGTTTTCCAAGTTTCTCCCTTTCCTGTCCGGATTTTCACTCGGTACACTGGAGTTCCAAATCAGTCAGCAGCCTTATCTACTACTTCACCCATGTGACTATGGGGGCATTAACGAGTTGTTGGGTTATTTGTGATGTATGATGGCTGAGTCCATGGGTTGGATTCTCCGATTTTGAGACTAAGTACTGACGCCGGCGTGGAAATAGTGGCGTTTTACACCCGAACAAATGGCACAAAACCTCCACCGATCCTCCGTCTGGTGGGGGGCTAGCAGGCACGCAGCATAAAGCCCCCAGCTGTAGCTGTAGTACCCCCTTTTGGCCAGGCTCGCTACCCCCGGACCACCCCCCACCAGTGCCCCCAGCCTCTGCGAAAGCCCCCTCTGCCTGGACTCAGTCCACAGCCGCCACGCTGGATTCCCGAAGGAAAATAGCATGAGTGACGCACGCCGTCGGGAACTCGACCCATCGGGGGCCGAGTATCGGGGGAGGGCCTCAGGTGACGTCCTGCGGCCATCCAAACAGTGTGCGGCGTACTCTCCGAGTACGTCGTTTTGGAGGGGACGGGGCATCGCAAAAGCGGCACCGCCCCTGATTTTGGCGCCAATGGGGATTTTCCGGCCGATCACCGAACGCGATGTCAGTGTCGGAGATCGGAGAATCCCACCCCATTTCTTTTCACACCTGATCCTCAACCTCTTCCTGCCCCCACCCCACTACCAACTTTTATGACTGATTGCAGTAACCATTAATTTTCTCAGTTTAGATCTGTTCACTCAATATAGACCAAAGGGCAATTTTGAGCCAGCAGTGAGAATGGCAATGCAGGTGAAAAATTCGCGAGAATCAGAAAACACGATTGTTTCCGGCAAGATCTCGATTTCCGATTTTCTAGGCCCCTTTTCGGCGGCGTAATGAGAAATGTGCCGCGGAATGCTGGGAACCTCATTTTATTAGATTGTAATATCAGTGAGCCCCCCCCCCCCCACCCCCGGCATTTCCCCACACACTGAATATTCATCAGTCACCGGCGTGACATCACGTGGCGTGATACACAACAGCTGTATAAAAACAAGAATCTAGTGACCTCACCTCCGAAGGGGCTATCGGAGGCGTGCACTCAGGTTGCCATTATCATCTAGGATGCACATTGCAGAGGGGGCACTGTCATGATATCCACATCAGCATATCATGGTGCATTCACACACACACTGATGGACAGGCAGTTGGAC
This sequence comes from Scyliorhinus torazame, assembly GCF_047496885.1. Taxonomy (NCBI): domain Eukaryota; kingdom Metazoa; phylum Chordata; class Chondrichthyes; order Carcharhiniformes; family Scyliorhinidae; genus Scyliorhinus; species Scyliorhinus torazame. Next base: position 115,220,767 of record NC_092723.1, read on the forward strand.
CAACCAGCACACACATAACATCGCAGCCAATCACCAGTGAGAGCACACGCACTATAAAACAGGGAACACCACAGTTCCAGCTCATTCTACCAGGAGTTAGCTCAGAGCACAGAGCTCACAGCGCGCCACTCAGACATAGACCATGTGCTGAGTGCCTCACTAAGATGGTGATAGGGCTGGGTCCACAGGTTAGCTGGTGAAGCACGTACCCAAGACAGTAGTTAGTTATTACAGTTGTTTAGACAATAAAACTGAGTTGTACCATCTACAGCCGTGTTGGATCATTTGTGCATCAGAACACCCAACATGACATGATACCAGTAGTGGAAGCTAACCAGCGACTGTGAGACCTACCTGCACCCTTTCAAAAATCCGCCATCCTGCTCCATGGAAAACATCAGCCCGCCGCAGCCGCTCCGAATCGCTGGTAATCTCGGCGTAAACTGGAAGCTGTTGAAACAGTGCTTCCAGCTCTTCCTAGAAGCCACAGACAGGGAGAATGCATCGGACACCAGGAAGATCGCCCTCCTCCTCTCCACGGCGGGGCAACATGCCATCCACATCTACAACTCCCTGGCATTCGCGGAAGGCGAGGACAAAACAAAATATAAGACGGTGCTTCTGAAGTTTGAGGAACACTTCAGCGTGGAAGTCAATGAGAGCTTCGAGAGGTACCTCTTCCAGCCGTGCCTGCAGGGTAAGGATGAGCCTTTCCAATCTTACCTGAACACGACAGGCACTGGAGAGGCGGCAGGGGGCACAGATAAGTTTAATCCGGGGCAGGGGTGGGGGAACGGTGTTCTGTATCAGCATCTCGGGGGGTGAGGTCGCACGCAGGCCTTAGCAGCCCTTCATGTCTGTGAGCCTCTAGGTGTAAAGGGGTCTAGCGGCTGCTTTACAGGCAGCGCTTCCTGTGTCCTGCTTGCTGGGCTTGTGGCGATATAACCGCTAAGGGTTTGTCCTTCCAGAGTGGCCACTGGAAAGCTGACAATTCTTTTGATTGTGATCGACCAGCAGCAGTGACATCAAAGTGCCACTGCACATGGCTAGAAACAGTGCTCTGCAGAGGTGGGGGAGAGAGGGCCCATTGATCTTCAGGGAGCAGGGCCGCAGATGGCAGAGCCTCAGGGGAAATATTATTGACCATGAGTATTTTGGTGTCAAACTTCCTACCTTCAGATGTCAAAGGCCCTGTGACGGAGAAGACGGCATCTGTCCCTGGGAACTGTGGGTCATCTGTGCCATGTGATGCAAGAGTTAGCACCACATGGACTGGGAGATCGCCCATTGCCTGTGACAGTAAAGTTACTGCCACTCTGAATTTCTATGCCAGTGGCTCGTTTCAGGGCTACACAGATGACCTATGCGGCATAATCCTGTCAGCAGCACACGTGTGCATAAGAGGGGTCATTCATGGGCCATTTGTGAGGGCCCACAAGTACATTAACTTGGATTGAAACCAGGCGAGCCTGGATGCCAAGGCCATGGGCTTTGCCCAGAGAGCAGGCATGCCTCAGGTGCAGGGTGTCATCGATTGTGCCCAAATGGCTCTGCGCTCCCCATGGCGCACGGGGCGCCATTTGTTAACCGCAAGGATACCACTCCCTCAATGTCTAGATCATATGTGACTACGCGATGCGCATTTTGCAGATGTGTTCCCGTCTATGATAGTTACATCTTGCAGCATTTGTAGATCCCAGCTGTTTTCGAGGGTGAGCAGCGGCTGGAGGGATGGTTCCTCGGGGCCGAAGGGGCTGATGACGGCAGTGCGGATGCCCCAAACCCCCAGTGAGACTCTGTACATTGAGGCTCATGCATCAACGTGTGCGCTGGGCAAACAGGCAATGGACTGCTCAGCATGCTGTTCTGGTGCCTGAACCAGTCAGGGAGAGCCACCAATACAGCTCCCAAAGAGTGTCCTACATCATTGTGGTCAGCTGCGCTCTGCACAACCTGGCACTGCAGCGGGGAGAGCAGCTGAACCAGGAAGAGATAGAGAATATCTCTTAAATGAGAAGGATGTCGAGGAGGGCGGCAAGGGGCATCCCGTGGAGAAGGAGTAAATACCTCTGGCGATGGCCATGGCCTGTCTGAGGTGCAGGGCTAGGGGCATCCTCTCTGATTCTTGGTTTGGTGATGTGGAATACAGGTTGAAAGGAATACAGGACAGGCATGTGCCTGTGAGGAAGAAAGATAAATACGGCAATTTTCGGGAACCTTGGATGACGAGTGATATTGTAGGCCTCGTCAAAAAGAAAAAGGAGGCATTTGTCAGGGCTAAAAGGCTGGGAACAGACGAAGCCTGTGTGGCATATAAGGAAAGTAGGAAGGAACTTAAGCAAGGAGTCAGGAGGGCTAGAAGGGGTCATGAAAAGTCATTGGCAAATAGGGTTAAGGAAAATCCCAAGGCTTTTTACACGTACATAAAAAGCAAGAGGGTAGCCAGGGAAAGGGTTGGCCCACTGAAGGATAGGCAAGGGAATCTATGTGTGGAGCCAGAGGAAATGGGCGAGGTACTAAATGAATACTTTGCATCAGTATTCACCAAAGAGAAGGAATTGGTAGATGTTGAGTCTGGAGAAGGGGGTGTAGATAGCCTGGGTCACATTGTGATCCAAAAAGACGAGGTGTTGGGTGTCTTAAAAAATATTAAGGTAGATAAGTCCCCAGGGCCTGATGGGATCTACCCCAGAATACTGAAGGAGGCTGGAGAGGAAATTGCTGAGGCCTTGACAGAAATCTTTGGATCCTCGCTGTCTTCAGGGGATGTCCCGGAGGACTGGAGAATAGCCAATGTTGTTCCTCTGTTTAAGAAGGGTAGCAAGGATAATCCCGGGAACGACAGGCCGGTGAGCCTTACTTCAGTGGTAGGGAAATTACTGGAGAGAATTCTTCGAGACAGGATCTACTCCCATTTGGAAGCAAATGGACGTATTAGTGAGAGGCAGCACGGTTTTGTGAAGGGGAAGTCGTGTCTCACTAACTTGATAGAGTTTTTCAAGGAGGTCACTAAGATGATTGATGCAGGTAGGGCAGTAGATGTTGTCTATATGGACTTCAGTAAGGCCTTTGACAAGGTCCCTCATGGTAGACTAGTACAAAAGGTGAAGTCACACGGGATCAGGGGTGAACTGGCAAGGTGGATACAGAACTGGCTAGGCCATAGAAGGCAGAGGGTAGCAATGGAGGGATGCTTTTCTAATTGGAGGGCTATGACCAGTGGTGTTCCACAGGGATCAGTGTTGGGACCTTTGCTGTTTGTAGTATATATAAATGATTTGGAGGAAAATGTAACTGGTCTGATTAGTAAGTTTGCAGACGACACAAAGGTTGGTGGAATTGCGGATAGCGATGAGGACTGTCAGAGGATACAGCAGGATTTAGATTGTCTGGAGACTTGGGCGGAGAGATGGCAGATGGAGTTTAATCCGGACAAATGTGAGGTAATGCATTTTGGAAGGGCTAATGCAGGTAGGGAATATACAGTGAATGGTAGAACCCTCAAGAGTATTGAAAGTCAAAGAGATCTAGGAGTACAGGTCCACAGGTCATTGAAAGGGGCAACACAGGTGGAGAAGGTAGTCAAGAAGGCATACGGCATGCTTGCCTTCATTGGCCGGGGCATTGAGTATAAGAATTGGCAAGTCATGTTGCAGCTGTATAGAACCTTAGTTAGGCCACACTTGGAGTATAGTGTTCAATTCTGGTCGCCACACTACCAGAAGGATGTGGAGGCTTTAGAGAGGGTGCAGAAGAGATTTACCAGAATGTTGCCTGGTATGGAGGGCATAAGCTATGAGGAGCGATTGAATAAACTCGGTTTGTTCTCACTGGAACGAAGGAGGTTGAGGGGCGACCTGATAGAGGTATACAAAATTATGAGGGGCATAGACAGAGTGGATAGTCAGAGGCTTTTCCCCAGGGTAGAGGGGTCAATTACTAGGGGGCATAGGTTTAAGGTGAGAGGGGCAAGGTTTAGAGTAGATGTACGAGGCAAGTTTTTTACGCAGAGGGTAGTGGGTGCCTGGAACTCACTACCGGAGGAGGTAGTGGAAGCAGGGACGATAGGGACATTTAAGGGGCATCTTGACAAATATATGAATAGGATGGGAATAGAAGGATACGGACCCAGGAAGTGTAGAAGATTGTAGTTTAGTCGGGCAGTATGGTCGGCACGGGCTTGGAGGGCCGAAGGGCCTGTTCCTGTGCTGTACATTTCTTTGTTCTTTGTTCTTTGATGTAGGATGCTGCAGGAGAATGATGATGACAGCGATGTTCCTCGCATCCTCAGCGATACGTCTGACTCTTGCCTGATAGAGAGCTCATAGCCTCCAGCCAATGAGCGGGTTTATCATGGGGTCCATAGATACTGGATGACAAATCACAGCTACTACAGCCTCCTCTGAGGTCAGGGGCCATCGTTGTTTTTCTCCATCTAGGTACAAGGTGGGCAGGCTGTCAACAGTGCTTCAGCCCTTGGAATCCTCATCACTAGAGAAGACCCTTGCCAGCAGTGGCACGTCTTTACTGCATCATCATTGTGTGCAGTGGAAGAGATATAGTGCTACCATTCTCACACTCCACAGGGATAAAGTGCTGAGTTAATGCTGGGCTTGCAGAGCATGGCACGATGATATAACAGTGTGGAGGATCTGTTAAGGTGAACAAATCAATGTTTAATACAAGAGTGATATAACAATGGTGACTTAACACTACTCATGCCGATGTTCATTCGTGCCCACTAGGTGCCCACAGTTTCTTACTCTTTTAAAAAATAAATTTAGAGTACCCAATCATTTTTTCCAATTAAGGGGCAATCCACCTACCCTGCACATCTTTTGGGTTGTGGGGGCGAAACCCACGCAAACTCGGGGAGAATGTGCAAACTCCACACGGACAGTGACCCAGAGCCAGGATCGAACCTGGGACCTCCGCACCATGAGGCAGCAGCAACAGTTTCTTACTCTTACTCATCACCTCGCTGTGTCTAGGTATATCTCCAGGATCCACAGCTGAACCTGAGACGGCCTCCTGCCTTCCATGCCCTGTTACCATAGATGACCTTGGCGGGCATCCCTGAAGGGCCTGGATCTGAGGGTCTGGGCCTACTTTTGGACTGCAGTGGTGTGGCAGTGCTGTCCTCATCAGGGTTGGAGGTGTCGCTCACAGAGAGGGGGCTGTCAGATGGATGGACACCCCTAGGATCTCCAGAGTGGAAGGCTCAGGACTGTGGTCCTGCCTATCCTCTTCCCTTCGGGTGCCCGGGGTCCCTGTTCTCCTCCGTGGGACAGAGGGGCAGCTGGGGTGAGATCCAGAAATCCCGACATCCTCTGGCACTGACACTCATGGATTCGCACTCGTGCCTGCACCATGCAGTTGAAGCCCTGCACCATGGAGCTCATGCCCTCAGCCTGGAGACCATGAGCTGAAACATAAGAACAAAAGAATTAGGAGCAGGAGTGGCCATCTGGCCCCTCGAGCCTGCTCCTCCATTCAATGAGATCATGGCTGATCTTTTGTGGACTCAGCTCCACTTTCCTGCCCGAACACCATAACCCTTTATTCCTTTATTCTTCAAAAAATTATCTATCTTTATCTTGAAAACATTTAATGAAGGAGCCTCAACTGCTTCACTGGGCAAGGAATTCCATAGATTCACAACCCTTTGGGTGAAGAAGTTCCTCCTAAGCTCAGTCCTAAATCTACTTCCACTTATTTTGAGGCTATGCCCCCTAGTTCTGCTTGCACTTGCCAGTGAAAACAGTCCCCCCACCCCCGCATCTATCCTATCTATTCTCTTCATAATTTTTAATGTTTCTATAAGAAACATGGAACGGACGTCGTCTGCCATGGAGTTGCACGTCCTGCGCCAAGGTCTCCACTGCGGAGCCACCCTCACAGTATTGATCTCATTGCATTGGAGTGGTGGCACCATCTCCTCAGTCAGAGATGATGGGATTCCTCCAGTCGGCCAGTCTGAGGAGGGATGCTGTCATCCCTTTGTGATGGTTGCAGCTCTCCCCTTGCAGTTTCAGCAGCTCTGGGACGACTGGACCAAGGGCTCTGGCATTCCTCCGAGTGTCGGTTCCCTGGGGTGTTCCTTCCTCCGCCTGCTATGGATCCTCAGCTGTGAGGTGCTCACCAGTGAGTGACCCAGAAGCCTCTCTACGAATCAATGCCACTGAGGTATAGTATTTGCATTGCTGGATGGCGCAGGTGGCAGCTGTGATGGTTCCTCGATGCTTGTCTCCGAGGAAGCAGCTCTGGTCTGTGGTTTCCAGAGGGAAAGGGTGGTCTGGGCTGGTCGACTGATTTACTTGCACGGGAAGTGAGATAGCATTCGTACTTCACAGGGACAGACTGATGAGGAGAGAAAGTGAAGTCACGTCAGGCTTGCACCATGGCTGTATGTGTTGAGGATTCTCACTTTTGTCTGGTGGCTTCGCCTCGCTGCACAGGCCCAATCCTGCTCCTCGCCTGCCAGTTCAAGAGCTCTCTCCTCATCAGGCGTTAGGCATTTCAGATCATCCATGACTCCGGCAGACTGTGCCTGCTGATGCTTGAGCTGATCCTGCAATGAGACAAGGGGAGAATCCCTGAGGTGGCTGGGAGTGAGATCACCATGGAGGTGTGAAGAGTGTAGCAGAAGACATTAGGAGGCAGACATACCCTGGCTGCGAAGGTCATTCATTTTCTTCTGGCACTGATGACCCATCCTCTTCTGGAGTGAGCTGGCTGGCACTCACTCTCGCGGCCACTGCCTGCCTCCCAGGCGACGTTTGATGAATGTTAGCACGATCACAGGTAGAGGATGTCACACCTCTGCTCCACGCCATCCTGGAATTTGATGAGGACTCCCTCCAAAACTCTTGGTGCTGTGTTCGGGGCAGCCATTCTCCTACTGGCCTTAGAACAAGTGCAAGGGATTTCTGGGGAGGCATTTAAATCTCTGAGTACAGAGATTAAGTTTTCCTGGGGTGAGCGAATCAGAGGCAAGCTACCTCATGTGTTGCATGAATCGCATAGGGGGAAAAAAGTTGTTTAGGAGGCTTAATATTTGGCGAATTTTCCCAGCCTCGGCATCAGTGGGATTCTCCTGGTTTTCTCACTGGACCCGGCACTTTGAAAAATATGGTAAGATTCCGCACAGTGTCTTTGTTCTAGGCTGACCCATTAAAATCAGATACTACCCCTTTGCTTGGTTTTAGGGAAAGGAATCAACTCACATCAGTCTGGAACGTTTCCTTCTCCCTCTTGAGGCAGGGGAGTGGTGCCAATGCACAAACGCAGTCAGATGACTTTGGGCGGCCATCTTTTACAGCCTTTATGACCTGATTTTAAAATATAAAATTAGTTTGAAGTTCAGAATATGACTTGCCAGTACTTGGGCAAGATTATTGGAACGAGGCTTACTGGCAGTATTGACCCTTTTTGATTTATCCAGAGGGAGATTTGTACTGCTGCAGGTGTTTTTTGGACAAAACATTTAAATCTCGGCATTCTCTACCTGTACAAATGGATAAGAAGATCCCAGGGACGAGATAAAGGACACAGAGAACTTTTGCAGTGGGTGAAATTTTCCTTAGATTTGGCAGTAACTAATGGTGGATGGGAACAGCAACATTTAGCCTGCCGATAGCAAGGGTGGGTTTTCATGCTGTATTGTTAGCCAAATTCTCCACAGGATTCACGCTGACTCCATGGCGGGCGGCTTCTGATTCTTCTGCCCTGCCAGCACCTCAGCTGGTTATTTATGGGGAAGCTCTATTTAAAGGCTGACCCATCGCTTACCAGCCACTGTTTCTTGGCCCACTAGCACTCATGGCTGGCAAGGAAGTCTACCCTTCGTTTCTCGGATGCCACCCTCAACAGATGCTGGGTGCTGCGGAGGAGTGGTGTGACATGCATAGGAGGAGCACCTAGAAGGTACACCAACTCAGCAAGGGAGGCGGTGGCAGCTGTGGTCAGCGCCAAATTCCTGCACCAGGAGGACAGTCCTGGTGACTAGCGGGGTGAATCTAGGCACTGCAGCCGCCAAGAAACACCCTGCCAAGTGTGCCCAAAACCGGACTTGGCTTTAAGTCTGCAGAATCATGCCCGACTTCTCTGATATGGAGATTGAAGAACCATCATAGCTTTCACCCACACACTCCGCCAGTGGAGAGACACATGTCTCTGTGGGACCTAATTTTAGAGAGGCCTTCAGGGTCACAAACTGGTGAGCATATCACTCTGTCTGATCCACAGTTAGTGGAGGCAGAGACATCCAAGAGTGCTGGCACTCAGAGGATTGCTGAATGCCAGGAATCTGTTGAGACCCAACCAGCTGACATCCTCTGGACTGGGTTGTGCCTCAGTTGCTGGAGCTCCAAAGGCAAAGTCGGGAACATCAGGAAGGGATAGCGGCTACACTCCTTGGACTGAAAGGCAGGATGGAGAAGTCGTACCGCCTTCTGTCCGTAAAGATAGTGCTGGCACTCCGACACAACCAGGTCGTCACAGCGAGGCTGGCAGCTACCATGAGACCTTGGTGCAAGACATCTGTCGCCAGAGGACGTGAGGGCTTCTCGAGCTCACTCCAGCTGCCCTCTATTGCAAAATGGAAGCCAGGGGCCTTCAGGCGCCCGTCGGGAGGAGGAGCAATCGATCCACAGTCATCCACCCAGGTGACAATTCGATTTCCCCTTTTCCTGTGACTGCATCAGCTCCAGCTCCGCAGGCCGAGGAGGGTGGAACTGCCCCACTGCAAGACCCAAATCGCAAGCCTGTGCCCTCCAAGTCTCGACGCCCAGGGTAATCACAGACAACGGGGCGTGGGAGACACCAAAACATAGCAGCAGTAGAATCATAGACCATAGAACCACTACAGTGCAGAAGGAAGCCATTTGGCCCATTGAGTCTGCGCCAACCCTCTGAAAGAGCACCCTATACGGCACTGAGGACCCGGTTTCAAATCCCGGGCCTGGGCCACTGTCCGTGTGGAGTTTGCAGATTCTCTCCATGTCTGCGTGGGTTTCACCCCCACAACCCAAAGATGTGCAGGATAGGTGGATTGGCCATTTTAAATTGCCCCTTAATTGGGAAAAATAAATAAAATTGGGTACTCTAAAATGTTTTTAAAAAGAGCACCCTAGCCAGGCTCCCACACTATCCCTGCAACCCCAAAACCTCACCTAACCCACATATCCCTGGACACCAAGGGCAATTTAGCATGGCCAATCCACCTAACCTGCACAGTTTGGACTGTGAGAGGAAACTGCAGCACCCGGCGGAAACCCACATAGACACTGGTAGAATGTGCAAACTCCACTCACAAAAGTCACCCAAGGTTGGAATTGAACCTGTGTCTCTGGCGCTGTGAGGCAGCAGTGCTAACACTGTGCTGCCGAAAGGTTCAGGAGCTTTAGTTGCACAGCTTTAAAAATATATATTTTATTGGATGTGGGCATTTATTGCCCATAGCTAGTTGTCCTTGAGGAGGTGGCAGTGAGCTGCCTTCTTGAACTGCTGCAGTCCATGTGGTGTAGCTACACCCACAGTGCAGTTAAGGTGGGAGTCCAGGATTGTGACCCAGCAACAGTGAAGGAACAGCGATATATTTCCAAGTCAGGATGGTGAGTGATTTGGAGGGGAACCTCCAGGTGGTGGTGTTCCTCGGTATCTGCTGCCATTGTTCTTCTAGATGGTTGGAGTCATGGGTTTGGAAGGTGCCGCCTAAGGAGCCTTGGTGAGTTTCTGCAGTGTAGAATGGTACACGGCTGAGATTGTTCATCGGTAGTGGAGGGATTGAATGTTTGTGGAAGGGGCAGTAATCAAGCAGGCTGCTTTGTCCTGGGTGGTGCTGAGCTTCTCGAGTGTTGTTGGAGCTGCACTCATCCAGGCAAGTAGAGAGAATTCCATTACACTCCTGACCTGTGCCTTGTAGGTGGTGGACAGACTTTGGGGGGTGAGTTACTACCATTGGCTACCTAACCTTTAATCTGTAGCCACAGTATTTATATGGCTAGCGCATTTCAGTTTCTGATCAATGGTAACCCCCAGGATGTTGATAGTGGGGGATTTAGCGATGACAATGGCATTGAATGTCAAGGAGTATGGGTACAGGTGTTCAGCACTTGCAGATAGCATCCATCTCTGGAGATAAACTTTCATTTGTTGCACCCTTTCTACGGCTCCTTGTTCTGATGAGATGTCTACCTGTGATGCAGTCCAGAAAACTGATCCACAGAAAGGCTGGGTGCTCAAAGAACAAAGAACAAAGAACAAAGAAATGTACAGCACAGGAACAGGCCCTTCGGCCCTCCAAGCCCGTGCCGACCATACTGCCCGACTAAACTACAATCTTCTACACTTCCTGGGTCCGTATCCTTCTATTCCCATCCTATTCATATATTTGTCAAGATGCCCCTTAAATGTCCCTATCGTCCCTGCCTCCACTACCTCCTCCGGTAGAGAGTTCCAGGCACCCACTACCCTCTGCGTAAAAAACTTGCCTCGTACATCTACTCTAAACTTTGCCCCTCTCACCTTAAACCTATGCCCCCTAGTAATTGACCCCTCTACCCTGGGGAAAAGCCTCTGACTATCCACTCTGTCTATGCCCCTCATAATTTTGTATACCTCTATCAGGTCGCCCCTCAACCTCCTTCGTTCCAGTGAGAACAAACCGAGTTTATTCAATCGCTCCTCATAGCTTATGCCCTCCATACCAGGCAACATTCTGGTAAATCTCTTCTGCACCCTCTCTAAAGCCTCCACATCCTTCTGGTAGTGTGGCGACCAGAATTGAACACTATACTCCAAGTGTGGCCTAACTAAGGTTCTATACAGCTGCAACATGACTTGCCAATTCTTATACTCAATGCCCCGGCCAATGAAGGCAAGCATGCCGTATGCCTTCTTGACTACCTTCTCCACCTGTGTAGCCCCTTTCAGTGATCTGTGGACCTGTACTCCTAGATCTCTTTGACTTTCAATACTCTTGAGGGTTCTACCAGTCAGTCCAGACCTTCCTCCAAGTGCTTTGTACAAGGTTGCCAGCACATTGGTGGTGTCCCCACACAGTGACTAGACACATCAGTAACGCCTCACAGTGACTAGACACCATCAGTCACACCTCACAGTGACTAGACATCAGTCACGCCAGTCAAATCAACCACGCCTCACAGTAAGGCAGCAGGGTGGCGCAGTTGTTTGCACTGCCACCTCACGACGCCGAGGTCCCAGGTTCGACCCCGGCTCTGGGTCACTGTCCGTGTGGAGTTTGCACATTCTCCCCGTGTTTGTATGGGTTTCGCCCCCACAACCCAAAAGATGTGCAGGATAGGTGGATTGGCCACGCTAAATTGTCCCTTAATTGGAAAAAACGAATTGGGTACTCTAAATTTATAAGAAAGAAAATCACGCCTCACTGTGGCTAGACACATCAGTCATGCCAGTTTCTCGTGGGAAATTAGGACACCACCCACAATATTCAGGGCTGCTGTCACTCATCCCAATCATTGTCAATGTGCTCTCTGCACATGGTGCCCTGCTTGTTCCCATATTCCATTAGCGTTAGCCCATGGTGACACTGAGCCTCAAGGGCACAGATCACTACGGAGGACCTTAGAAATAGAGAGGTGAGACTCTGCGTGATATCACCATGATATGACCAAGGTCACTGGGAGTAAGCGAGCTGCCATCAGCCAGACAGGAGTCAGACATTCGCAGTAGTTCTGAGGATTAATATGCTGTCCCCACTGCAAGTCATCATCATCCTCCTGAACATGGGGACTTTGGGCAACCGTTTCCTCCCCATGACAGGAGCCTTATCTGTGAGGGTGTACACTACCAGCAGTCATACAGGAGAGCAACGCTCATAGAAGGGATGTTAGGATATGCTCAGCAGTTTGTCTCATCACCATCCATGAATCGCGCAGATCTGAGTGTATCCCAAACCCGTCTGTATCATCTGACCATTGCCACTGCTTCATAGCCAACATCCTCTCCCTCCAGGATCTCCTCTCCATCGTCTGCCTTGATATCCTCCTCATCTGAGGAAACCTGCTAATCCTCCATTTTCTCCTTGGGCATTTCCTGCCCCCCTTCATTAAAGCGGCAGGCTGTGAAGGACGCAGCAGATGACCACTACCCGCGACACCCTCTGCGGACTATACTGCATGGCTCCACCAGACCGATCCAAGCACTGAAACCTCATTTTCAGCATCCCGATGGTGTACCTCACCAAATTGTGAGTAGCAGCATGAACCTCGTTGTATCTAGTCTCTACTGCACTCTGTGGCCAGTCCTCAGTGGGTACCCCTTGGAGCCCAGGAACCAAGCCCATAGGCGTTGTGAACCCTCAAACATGGCAGGAATCTGAGAGCAGCTCGGGATGTATGAGTCGTGCACACTCACTGGGAACAGAGCACAGCCCTGGAGGATGTGCTTCACGTGGTCACCAACTGAATATTTAGGGAGAGGAAGTTCTTGCAATTGACGAACTGCACTCCTTGATGCCATGGGGATCAGAGAGCCATATGAGCGCAATTGATGGCCCTCAGTAGCTATGGAAAGCCAGACATCAGGGCGAGTACTGTAGCTCTTGCATTCTGGCTAGCCTGATCCCAGTTGAAATGGACATATTTTTGTCTCCTTGCGCAGTGTGCATCTGTCACCTCTTGGATGCACTTATGTGCAGAGGTTGGTACCCTAGTTCCATTGGAGCAGGTCCTGCCACCTCTTCCTCCTCAGGGAACCCTGGTGCCTGCATCCTTGAACACCAGTGCCTGCACCCTTCAGCATTGGCCCCTTCAGCCTCCGTGCCTTCCCCCTTCAGCCCCGGTGCCTTCCCCCTTCAGCCCCCGTGCCTCCCCCCTTCAGCCCTTGTGCCTGCATCCTTAAAAACCAGTGCCTCACCCTTTAACCCTGATGCCTGCATCCTTGAACACCAGTACCTGCACCCTTCAGCCCTTGTGCCTGCATCCTTAAAAACCAGTGCCTCACCCTTTAACCCTGGTGCCTGCATCCTGGAACACCAGTGCCTGCACCCTTCAGCATTGGCCCCTTCAGCCCCCGTGCCTTCCCCCTTCAGCCCCGGTGCCTTCCTCCTTCAGCCCCCGTGCCTTCCTCCTTCAGCCCCCGTGCCTTCCTCCTTCAGCCCCCGTGCCTTCCCCCTTCAGCCCCGGTGCCTTCCCCCTTCAGCCCCGGTGCCTTCCCCCTTCAGCCCCGGTGCCTTCCTCCTTCAGCCCCCGTGCCTTCCTCCTTCAGCCCCGGTGCCTTCCCCCTTCAGCCCCCGTGCCTCCCCCTTCAGCCCTTGTGCCTGCATCCTTAAAAACCAGTGCCTCACCCTTTAACCCTGGTGCCTGCATCCTTGAACACCAGTGCCTGCACCCTTCAGCATTGGCCCCTTCAGCCCCTGTGCCTGACCCTCTTCAATCCCGGTGCTTGCACTCTTCAGCCCCAGTGCATTGGTTCTTTCTGCCATTGGTACCTCTGCTGGTAATCCTCTCGCCTCTGAAGCTACCCCCCCCCCCTCCCTCATCCCAACCGCGGTGTTCTTTGCTGGTGCCTTCTGCCCCTCTGGAGAAGCCATGCTGTGTAGTGAACTGTGCGCGCACCACCGAAAGCTCCTCAAGAGGTCAGCTTGCCAGGTGCACACCTTTTGAAAGCAGTTGTGACTGTTGCCGTGGTGACGACACGCCGCCATGGGCGGACCTTTGGATGTGGGAATGTGATTGCTGCGGCGATGTTTGATACTGAGGTGCAAATAAATGGAAATTAAATTCCCGACGTTACATGACAGGAATCGCGTTCCGTCAATTACGGGTGGAGGGGACAATTGCCACAAGATTTCCCACCAGCGTAAAACACGATTTTAGCCCCTCTTGAGATTTTACGCTCCCATTGCCAAACCCAAGGGAAAAACGGGTGCGGAAAACTCCGGCTGGTGTCTTGGCAAACGAATTGTCAAAGAAGCCCACATTAACCGACCTTTTATCGCATTTGCTGTTTATTGGACCTTGCTGTGAAGCCAGCTGCCATATTTTCTCGTGAACAACATTGCCTGTACCTTTTATAAGGAAAGCTTTCGAGATGTCTTGTAAATGTAATATAGGTGCTTTATAAAACTTTCATTACGCATAACAGTGTATTTAATAACTGAGCCATCAGAGGATCAGCAGAGCACGAGCCTAACATTTCCTTGTGACTACTGCTCCATGGCCACAACAATGGTGAAGTTCGGCAATAACTGAGTCTGCACATGTACAGATGGGACGTTTGCCAGCATTGAAGGTGCTATTAATGTAAGGTTTGTCATTGTTGAAGTTGAAAGCAGAACTCCCAGGAAATTTTCCCTCAGAATTGCGAAATTTCCCCTCAGAATTCAGTTCTCTGCTTATCTGGGCTTTGAGCAGCTCGATATTGAAATAAATGAGGAAACAAAAAGTCCTACTGTCCATAAGTTTGAATTTCAGCCAGGCCCCTAATCGAGGATAATAGTTCATCAGTGATGTTTGATTGGTTTCTTTTCTCTCCCACATGACCTCCTTCAGTTAGAAGGTCAGCTCGTGGATATAAATGAATGAATGCCTACATTGAAAACTGTAGTCAAATATTATTCTGTTGCTTTTCTGGTAAAGCATATTGATTAAATATTGTGCTACCTCGAAAATGTACAATTTATTACACCAATTGAGTGGAAAGTTCAAAGAGCAGGGGATTAAAGTAGTTTGAATCATTCAAACGGGCAGTAGATGAGAATTATGGTAATTCTTCTTACTGGGACTCAGGAAATAGCACCTAAGAAATGAATAAGAAGCAGGGCAGTTAGGACTAATGATTAATGCCATTGTTATGTTGCACTTCAATGGTGTAGGCTTCAAGTTTTTTTTAAATTTAGAGCACCCAAATGTTTCCCAATTAAGGGGCAATTTAATAATACTAATCTTTATTGTCACAAGTACGCTTACATTAACACTGCGATGAAGTTACTGTGAAAAGCCCCTAATCGCCACATTCTGGCGCCTGTTCGGGTACACGGGGGGGGGGGGGGGGGGAGAATTTAGAATGTCCAAATTGCCTAACAGCATGTCTTTCGGGACCCCGGGGGCGTAATTCTCCGTAATCGGCGCGATGTCCGCTGACCGGTGCCAAAAACGGCGCAAATCAGTCCGGCATCACACACCCCCAAAGGTGCAGAATGCTCCGCTTCTTGGGGGGCCGAGCCCTCATCTTGAGGGGCTAGGCCCGCGCCGGACTGATTTCCGCCCCGCCAGCTGGCGGGAAAGGCCTTTGGTGCCCCGCCAGCTGCCGCGGAAATGACAGTGCCGGGTGGCGCATGCGCAGGAGCGTTAGCGGCTGCTCACGGCATCCCCGCACATGCGCAGTGGAGGGGGTCTCTTCCGCCTCCGCCATGGTGGAGACCATGGCGAAGGCGGAAGGAAAAGAGTGCCCCCACGACACAGGCCCGCCTGCAGATCGGTGGGCCCCGATCGCGGGCCAGGCCACCGTGGGGGCACCCCCCGGGGCCAGCTCGCCCCGCGCCCCCCCCCAGGACCCCGGAGCCCACCCACACCGCCTTGTCCCGCCGGTAAGAGAGGTGGTTTAATCCACACCGGCGGGACAGGCAGTCTAGCAGCGGGACTTTGGCCCACCCGGGCCGGAGAATCGCTGGGGGAGGGCCCGTCAACCGGTGCGGCGCAATTCCCGCCCCTGCCGAATCTCCGGTGCCGGAGAATTCGGCAAACGGCGGGGACGGGATTCACGCCAGCCCCCGGCGATTCTCCGACCTGGCGGGGGGTTGGAGAATCTCGCCCCTGAGCTGTGAAGCAACAGTGCTAACCCCCTGCACATCTTTTTGGGTTGTGGGGGTGAGATCCACGCAGACATGGGGAGAATGTGCAAACTACGCACGGACAGTGACCCAGGGCCAGGGCCGTACCCGGGTCCTCGGCGGCGTGAGGCAGCAGTGCTAACCCCTTTGGCCATGCATGTAATATCCTGTATGGGACCTACGGGTTGGGAATGCTTGCTTTCCCCGTGCTCCTTGTGAAGTACAAGCTCCCCTGCTAGGGGTGGGCTGTCTCAATTACCCCAGTGTATATAAGATCAGTCAATAAGGCACCAACCAAAGAGAAACCCGGTCGGGGCCTACTGAGTAGTGTATATATAGTTGTGAAAATAAAACTTTGTTCTTATTTCACTCGCTGTGGACTCCCCGTGTCCTTATTAAAATGTGAATAAGAGTGACAGAAGGCAGCTGCGACTGGTGGAATTAACCACATGGCAAGCTTCATATAACCATTGATCCTATGTTCAATTCCATTTGTTGAGACTATGGGCTGGATTCTTCCGCCATGCCCGCTGCAAGAACGCCATGGGCAAGGCACAGACAACAAAGAAGTCCATTGACTTTGGGCGGGATTCTCCGGTTAGACATAGACATAGAATTTACAGTGCAGAAGGAAGCCATTCGGCCCATCGAGACTGCACCGGCTCTTGGAAAGAGCACCCTACCCAAGGTTAACACCTCCACCCAATCCCCATAACCCAGTAACCCCACCCAACACTAAGGGCAATTTTGGACACTAAGGGCAATTTATCATGGCCAATCCACCTAACCTGCACATCTTTGGACTGCGGGAGGAAACCGGAGCACCCAGAGGAAACCCACGCACACGGGGAGGATGTGCAGACTCCGCACAGACAGTGACCCAAGCCGGGAATCAAACTTGGGACCCTGGAGCTATGAAGCAATTGTGCTATCCACAATGCTACCGTTGCTGGGCAAACGCGGCCAGATCCCGCCCATAAGTACGTGAAGATGGAATATTTGTTTGTCAGTCAGGTTCAGTCTAGTCGATATAAAAATAATTGTGAGAACAAGCCATTTGTAACTGATGATAAGATTTATTCAACTGGCAACTCCTGGAATCAACCAGCATCCAGTGTGCACATGAAGCCAAAAGTATGTCAATAAGCCTTCATGAGAGAAATAGGATTAGTCAAATTTCTAGGGCTTTTAGACATGTTATAAATCCAGAGGGCTGCTTTCTATTAGTTATTGGCATAGATTTGTCATTAATATCCCTGGAATAAATGAAGCTGCACATCCATATTATCAAGTTTTACAACTGATTGTTACAAAGAAACACATTTAGATAGTTTCTACCTGTACCTCCATTGAGATCAAACCACTTTTGCCTGCAGTCCAATGGCATATTTTGTATTCTTGAAGTTCTTTTATGATTGCAAGTAATTCAATTTCTATTTCTTGAAATTCTAATATCGAGTAACTATTTTTTGTTGCGCACATTCTGTTTCCTCCAGAAAGAGGAATATGCTCGGATATACTTCCAGTGGCTTTAATTTCTTCCCTGTAACTGACCAGAGCCAGATTTGGGCCTTATTCAGTGAGAGCCTATTTGGCCAGTAATAGGGAGCGGGGGGGGGGGGGGGGGACATCACAGCTGAGATCTATATTGTTATCATCCAGACAAGTATACTTCCAGCAAGATTTCCTGGTCGGTAATTAGGAGTAGAGACCATAAGCAGTCTTTGCCTAACAAATTCAGAGCTATTGTAGCCAATTTAATAACTGCCATTTCAGCTAAGGTGAGCTAATTTAGCGTTATGTACAGAACAAACCAAGGGCGGCACCGTGGTGCAGTAGTTAGTAGTGCTCAAGGCCGCGCCCCCACTCCTCCCCCCCACACCAACAACTCAGAATTTTAAAGATCAGGGAGCCATATTAAAGGCTACCCCAATACACAAAAGTAAAAATAGAACACTGGGAATATCGGAATTCCCTACTCGCATTCGCCATTCACGCCCAATAAGAACAGGAGCGGAAAATCCCTTGGGAGCATTTATTATGTTACAGGCACTATATAAATACAAGTTGTTATTTTGTTGCCACACCTGTGGAAATAATAGCTGCCCAAGGTTGACCATAAAAGAAGCAGTTCCAACCAAACCTCCACCACAGAGCAGGCCCGAATGTCTGAATGGCCTCCTTCTGTTCCTATTTTCTATGTTTCTATGACCAGGGGACCGAAAACCGGACCCAGTACATCAAATGGCTCCGCTGTTTCTTCACAGCGAATGAAATAGCAGGATAAAACAGGCAGAAGGTAGTACGTTTAACAGTTTGTTGCCCCGAAGAGCCCATCTCCATTTTAGTGGCCATGCTAAAATGGCCAAGCATTTTGAGTTTGGTGCTATATTCAGCGACATGCTGTGTGACCGCTTAGTTGATAATCAACAATATCAGCATCCAGAAATAACTCCTGGCTGAAACTAGAATCACGTTAGACAAAGTGATCGAGATAGCTCAGGCGACAGAGTGCGGCAAAAAAGCGCATCTGAGCTCCAAAGCGTGCCAGACGGTGAAGTGAATCAGTTGTGGGGCAGTATGGCTGCAAGGCCACATTCTCCCAGATCTCACACACACACACAGATCTCACACACACACACCCCAGATCTCACCCCCCCCCCAGCTCTCTCACACACACACACATACACCCCAGATCTCACACACACACACACATTGAGCTCTCTCACCCCCCCCCCCAGATCTCACACACACACACACAGTTCTCTCACACACACACACACATACCCCCAGATCACACACACACACACACAGATCTCACACACACACCCCAGATCTCACTCACACACACACACACAGATCTCTCACCCCCCCAGATCTCTCCCCCTCCCCCACCCCCACACCCCCCCCAGATCACACACACACACACAACCAGATCTCACATACACACACATAGATTTCACACACACACACACAGATCTCACACACACACAACCAGATCTCACACACACACACATAGATCTCACACACACACACCCAGATCTCACACACACCCAGATCTCACACACACACACACCCAGATCTCACACACACACACACAGATCTCACATACACACACAGATCTCACATACACACACACACAGATCTCACACACACACACACACATCTCTCACATACACAAAAAAAGAGAATGTGCAAACTCCACATAGAGAGTGACCCTGGTCCTTGGCGACGTGAGGCAGCAGTGCTACCCACCGTGCCGCCTCTTGGCAGGTTAATCACCTTGGCATTGAATTTCCTTGGCAGCATGCTGGTGTCATCAGGACACAAACAAAATTGCACCCAGCAAGATCCAGTATTATCCAAGGTGAAACAGGTGACACAAACAGGCCAGCACCATGAGAAGCCTGAACAGCTGAGGCTCTACTGAACCTGCAGGGATGAACTCACCTCCAATGATGGAGTAATTCGGTGGGGCTCTCGGGCCATCGTACGAGTCCCAGCAAGGGAAACACCTTGCAGGAATTATATAGTGCCCACCTGGGCCAGACAAAAATTAAGATGCGGGCTCGCAGTTATATCTGGTGGCCGTGTTTGCGTGGGTCTCACCCCCACAACCCAAAGATGTGCAGGGAGGTGGATTGGTCATGCTAAACTGCCCCTTAATTTTTAAAAAAATTTGGTGGCCGGGTATAAGTAAAACTATCGAAAACGTAGTATGTCAATGCATCCACTGTCAGCCTCAGCAATTGTTACCTCCTTCGGCCAGTCTCCACCCTTGGGAGTGGCCGGAATGCCCATGGACCCAAGTGCATGTTGACTATGCAGGCCCTTTCTTGAGCAGGATGTTTTTCATCCTGGTAGATGCTCATTCCAAATGGTTTTCCATACAAGTGATAGGAGCTATGACATCAGCGGCCACTGTGGACACCTTACACAGCCCTCCAGAAGCTATTGTGTCCAATAATGGCACCCCTTTTGCTGGGGTCGTTTTGCAACACTTTGTTGTGACAAATGAAATTTAGCATACCAGAATGGCCACATATCAACCTGGATCCCTGGCGGAAGGGGCCATACAGACTTTTAAAAATGCTATGAGGAAGCAATCAGACTGGCCATTGCACAATGGGCTGACCAACTTTTTATTGTTCTACAACAAGACTCCCATGGCACCATGGGGTCACGCTGGCTAAATTGTTCATGGGTCATCGCCTCAGTACTCATTTGGACTTGGTACTTCCAAATTTGGCAGGGAGGGTGGAGGCACGTCAGGCCTCCCACAGAAGTCAACATACTTCACACAGGGTGACAGATCAATTCAGGTGGGTGACCTGGGTCTAGGTCGGAATTTCGCCTCGGGCCCACTCTGGTTAGCTGGCCGGATCATGTCCCAATCTGGACCCGTAACGTATGTGGTAAATGTCACTGGCAGGACTGTGCAGAAGCATGTTGACCACATGAGGAGACAGGGAAAAGTAACCCCATCCCAGGACAGATGGGTCCAATCAGTGCCACCAGTGCTCCTGTGGCTGTTCCAGAGTGGAGAGAGCTGGGAATTTCAGAGTCAACCCTGCCAGCAGTCCAGGTGGAAGCTGGTGAGGTGAACAGCCCCACAGAAAAAGTGGAGCCTCCTGAGCCATCGACTTCTGCAGACAACAAGACTACCTCAGGGATGGCGGAGCCAGCTGGAGAGGTCTGCGAGGGCACAAAGGTCTGACTAAGTCTGTGACTCCCTTATGTCTTTTTACCTTGTCACTCATACATAACAATTGCATATAGCTTATTTTGTAAAATGAAATAAAGGGCTTGAGTGGCGGGGGGGGGGGGGGGGGGGGGGAGTGATGTGGTAGCGTGGCCTCTTTAAGGAGCGAGTCTCATGGTCGAGGTGACCGGCTCGGAACCAATCATGCAGGAGCCTGCAAACCCTGACCAATAGGGAGAAAGCGTGGGGCCCTGGGAGCCGGGACCCAGGCAGTGTGGACCTCAGAGCCAGAGAGTCAAGACCTAACCTATCATTGCTGTGTGCCTGTGTATAGTTGCCTCTGCCTGCTGTTAATAAACCCCCTTTGGTGTTACTGGAAGTCTCCAATGTATTGTCTCGAGCCACCATACAATGTTAAACCTTTAAATTTGTGTGTATTTGTTAAGCTACAGGGGGGAGTAAAGGAGTATTGTATTTGATGTGACCATCAATTCACTCAAGGGCTCGTGTCGGAGTAAAACAGTGGTTTTAATTAACTATCAACTTTGCCTGCCTGCGACTGGTACATACTGAGGACAGTCCCACAGGCCAGCTACTCTTATGCTTAGCCCGTACATGCTCCAACATCCTCCAACATCTCCCCCTGTGGGTGAAGCCATACAATGGCCCACAGATAAAACTCACAGGGTTAATAACATAGAACAAAACTGGTGAATTAACTGTATTTACATTCACCACATTCACCCGCTGTCAAAAAATAAAGTCCGGCGGGGGTGATGGGTCACAAGTTCAGCCGGTCCGGCGGCCGGATCGTACGCTGCGACCGCCGAAGCACTGGTGTTGCAGCCGCTTCAGGTGGCTGGGGAAGTGGGTCCGGTGCAGCCCCAGGGATGGACTCCGGGAGCGGCTCTTCCTGAGCTTCATTCCTGCGGACTGGTGTGCCGGGTGGAAGGGAGCGCGGAAGCCAAATGGGCGCGGGGGGCGCTGGGCATGGGAGAAAGGGCGGGGTACAGCGCGGGGGGTACTGTGGACGTAGTGGTGGCGGAGCCTGCGGGCGCAAGGTCTCGGAGGGAGACGGTATTCTGTCGACCATCGGGGTGCTCAACATATGTGTAGTGCGGGTTTGAGTGCAGGAGCTGGATCCTCTCTACCAGGGGATCGGTCTTATGGGTCCGAACGTGTTTCCGGAGGAGAACCGGACCCGGTGTCATCAGCCAGGGTGGCTGTAATCAACCACCATCCGGAACTTCTCCCCGGTCTTGACAACCACCACCTGAGCTCTCCAGGGCCTCTATGACTCCTTCCCGCAAGAGACGCAGGACCTCAGACCTAATAAATATTCTGTCCTGCATGCTATATCGCCTGCTGCGAGTGGCTATTGGCTTGCAATCAGCGGTGAGATTAGCGAAGAGGGAAGGAGGGTCAACTTTCAGAGTGGCTAGGCTGCACACAGTGAGTGGGGGCAGGGGTCCGCCAAAGCTAAGCGTCAGGCTCTTGAGATTACACTGAAAATCGAGCTCTAAAAGGAGGGGGGGCGCAGAGATCTGGGAGCACGTACAGCTGGAAATTAGTGTACTCAGCGACCGCTAAGGTTACCGTAGTGCACCCTTGGATTTGTACCGAGTGCGACCCGGAGGCGAGGGAAATTGTTTGTTGCGCTGGGAATATCGGGAGCGAGCAGCGGCTTACCAGATCCGGGTGGCTGAAACTCTCGGTGCTCCTGGAGCCGAACAGGCAAGGTGTCTCATACTCGTTAACCCGGACGGCCATCATTGAGCTCTTGAGGTGTTTGGTTCGCGACTGGTCCAAGGTGACTGCGCTGAGTTGAGGGTAACCGGCGGCGTGGTCGGCTGTGCTAGGGCGGCCCCCCGGTGACTGTCCGAGCAGGTCGTATGCGTCGAGCGGCGTAGCAGATGGTGTCCAAGATGGCGGCCCCCGTTGATCAAGCGTGGCGGGCGTCGAGGAAGATGGTGTCCAAAATGGCGGCCCCCATGGGTCGCACGTGGCTGGCCGCGTGGGGGAGGATGGACAAAATGGCGGCCACTGTGAGTCGCACGTGCTGTGCGGAGTCGGAGTCGGCAGGCACGCTGCCACATTGCGAGGTCTGCGGGCCTGAGAGTCGGTAGTCCGGGTCTGAATGTTCGCGTGCTTAGGCTTGGCGAGGCAGACCTTGGCGAAGTGCCCTTTCTGTTGCAGTGAGCATTGCGGGCTGGGCAGTGCTGTCGAGGGTGTTGAGGCTGGCCGTAAAAATAACAAGGCAACCCCCCATGATGAGCGGGTGGGCGCGCAGCACAGACCTGGGGTAGTCCCTGGTCGGGAACCCACGAGGGAGTCGAGTGTTCGGCCGGAAATGCAGTGAGGCTCTGGAAAGCGAACTCCAGTGAAGTCGCCAGTTTTACCGTCTCGTCCAGGTCCTGGGCCCCTTTCTCGAGCAGTCGCTGCCGCACGTAGTTTGATCTGACCCCCGCAACGTAGACGTCTCGGACGGCGAGCTCCATGTGCTGAGTGGCCGTAACGGCCTGATAGTTGCAGTTGCGCGTGAGGGCTTTGAGGTCGCGCAGATAGTCGTTGAGTGACTCCCCGGGGCGCTGGCGTCAAGTAGTGAGAATATGTCGCGCATAGGCCTCGTTCACAGGCCTAGATCTCGTAGATGGGCTTGAGGATTGCAAGAGCGGCGGTATATGAGGTGGCCTCTTCGAGTTGCACCCGTGCGTGGAGGAGACTCAATTTTTGTTCGTCCTTGACGGATGGCGTCGATGACGCGGCAAGGTAGGCCTTGAAACACCGCAGCCAGTGTGAAAAAAATTCCTTTGCCTCCACGGCCTGTGGATCGAGCTCCAGTCTGTCGGATTTGAGGGCTGACTCCATAATTGTTTTTGTTCAGATAGTTAATTAAATTGATGCAACCATCAATTCACTCAAGGACTCGTGTCGGAGTAAAACAGTGGTTTTAATTAACTATCAACTTTGCCTGCCTGCGACTGGTACATACTGAGGACAGTCCCACAGGCCAGCTACACTTACACTCCTTCAAAGGGGCGGAGCCATGGGCTGAGCCCGTACATGCTCCAACATCCTCCAACATCTCCCCCTGTGGGTGAAGCCATACAATGGCCCACAGATAAAACCCACAGGGTTAATAACATGGAACATAACTGGTGAATTAACTGTATTTGCATTCACCACATATTGTAATCCAATTCTTTCATGTTTAATAAATGTTTTTTCTTGTTGTTAAAACGAATTATCAGGGCAGCACGGTGGTGCAGGGGACAGTGGTTAGCACTGCTACCTCATGGCGTCATGGACCCAAGTTCGGTCCCAGCCCTGGGTCACTGCCAATATGGAGTTTGCACATTCTCCCTGTGTTTGCGTGGGCCTCACCACCATAACACAAAGATGTGCAGGCTAGGTAGTTTGGCCATGCTAAATTGCCCTTTCATTGGAAAAAAAATAATTGGGTACTCTAAATTTATATTAAAAAAACAAATATCAGTTCTCTGATGCTGTTCCACTGCGTTTTATAAAAAAACAAAAAGTTGCCGTCTTTTGAACCAGAATCCCATTCTGGGATCTTCCTGTCCAGCTATAACATCAACTGGGATGATAACACTGTATACAGCAGTGCAGAAGAGCACCAGCATGTTACTTGTACATTGGCGGAGAGAAGAAATAGATGAAAATGGATCAGGTCCAGGGACGCCTTTGTAGCAGATAAATTGCCTGCCTGGAAGTATGAGATCGCATTGTTCTTTTTCCAAAGAAGAACAGATAATGGTCTTGGTAACAATAATCCCTCAACATTACTACAGATAGATTAACTGGTCATTCATCTCAATGCTGATTGTGGAATGCCTCTGTATCTTTCCTGGTAGTCATGTTTGCTAACAAAACAATAGTGACTTCATTTCAAAGTAATTTATTGGCTGTGAAGTTCTTTGGTAGATCAGGTGGATATGCTAATAAAGTACGATGAAGAAGCAAGTTCTAGATAAAGTTGCGCAATGTTGAAAATCTACCATTCTTTATTATGTGAGGATAACTTATGAGTTACTTATCACTTCCTCAGTAATAACCTGCTCACTGAAGTTCTGTTTGGGTATCTCCAGGGTCACTTAGCCCTGGGCTCATTACAGCCTTGGTTCAAACCAGGATTAAATTTCACGGCGAAATCGTTCCCGGTGCCGGTCCGGCGATTCTCCAGGACCCAGGAATCGGCGGGACCACGGAGTACGCCCCGCGGCCGAGGGCCCATTGCCAGAGGCCAGCCCAGCGATCCTCCGCTCCCGACCGGCCAAGTTCGTGACGGCGTGGAACTAACCTGCTATTGCCGGTTGGGATGCTCGCTTGGCGGCTGTGAACTCAGTCCGCGGCCGCCCTGGTGGGGGGCAGGGGGATCTGATACCGGGGGGGGGGCGGGGGGGGGGGGGGGGGAACTTATAAGCGGCCGGGGGACAGATCGGCGCGGTCAGATTTTCGGGCGCGCGCCCGCTTCTGGGGGGGGGGGGGTCTCTTTTCTTGGTGTGGCTCCGCTGTCCGAGTCCATCATGGCGCTCGGCTCGGCCGCCGCCGTGCGCATGCGCGGACTGAAAACCGGATGTGCGGGCGCCTGTACCGCAGCTAAAGCTGCGTGAATTACTCTGGGTCCCTTCTAGCCCCCTGCAGGTCATTGAATCAGCTCCACTTTGTCCCAGGAATCTCCAGAGTAAAACGCCAGGGCTTTTACGTCGGTGTGGGGACATAGTCCCATTTTGGGAAAATCCAGCCCCTGAACTCCAGGAGTGAGGTAAGAGTGACTGCCCTTGGCATCAAGGAAGCATTTGACTGAGTATAACATCAAGGAGCCCTAGCAAAACTGGAGTCAATGAGAATAAGGGGGAAAAAGTTCCGATGGTTGAAGTCATGCCTAGCACAAAGAAAGATGGTTGTGGTGGTTGGAGACCAATCATCTCAGCTCCAGCGCCTCACTGTAGGAGTTCCTCATTAGTGTCAGAGGCCCAACCATCATGAGCTGCTTCATCAAGTACCTTCCTTCCATGATAAGGTCTGAGGTAGGGTTGTTCGCTGATGACTGCATAATGGCATTATCATCACTGACTGAATCCTCCACTATCAACATCCTGGGGGTTCCCATTGACCAGAAACTGAATTAGAATAGCCATAGTCCATAGTACTGTGGCTACCAGACTTGGAAATATATCGCTGTTCCTTCACTGTCAGTGGGTCAAAATCCTAGAATTCCTTCATTAGCAGCGCTGTGTGTGTACCTACACCTGATAGGACTACAGCGGTTCAAGAAGACAGTTCACCACCACCTTCCCAAGGGCAACTAGGGATGGTCTAGCCAGCGATACCCACACCCCGTAAAAGAATAAAATAAAACTTAGAAAATGTGTGACTCAATCATTATATGGTGGTTTATGGTGGTAATTGCTCCCACTTTACTACTAATTTGAGTTATGCCAAGGCGGCACGGTGACGCAGTGGATAGGACCTGTGTTCGATCCCGGTTCCGGGTCACTGTCCATATTGAGTTTGACATTCTCCCCATGTTTGTGTGGGTCTCACCACACAACCCAAAGATGTGCAGGGTTGGTGGATTGGCCACGCTAAATTGCCCCTTAATTGGAAAAAAAAAGAATTAGAAATTTTTTAAAAATGTCAATGGTGTCCTTTAAGACATCTTGAGAAGGTTTGAGGACATTTTTCAAAGCAAATTAGGCCAAATTAAATACCAAAGCCCAAATCTACCTCAATTTGTATTTGACAACCAAGTTCTTTAGAGCCAGACCAGTTCCCTATGCCCATCATCAAAAGGTTGAAGCAGAGTTTAAGAGATTCGAAGAACTGGACATAATCAGATCGGTTCAGGGGCGGGATTCTCCGCCGGCGGGATTCTCCATTTTGCCGGCGCCCAGGGGGTTCCTGACGGCGTGGGGCTGCCCCACAATGGGAAACTCCATTGACCGGCCGGCATAACGGAGAATTCCGCCGGCGGGTTGAGGCAGAAAAGTGGAGCGACGGGGCACAGAATCCAGTCCCAGTTCTCTCAAATGGGCAGCCACCACAGTCACCATTCTCAATCTGGATTGTTCCAAAGGAAACTGTGGGGACTACAAATTAACCATAAATCAAACTTCCCACATGGATCAGTACCCAATCCCCTGGATCGAGGACCTCTACGTCAAGCTAGTGAGAGGCCTCACCCACTCTAAGTTAGATCTCAACCATTCATAATCTTCAATTAGAGTTGGATGAGGAATTGCAGACGTTTGCCACAATAAATACCCATAATAAAAACGCACAAAGGCCTCTTTCAGCACACGAGGTTGCCATTTAGTATTGCGTCAGCCTGCACCATTTTCCAGCGTTTGATGGAAAACCTCCTTCAAGGAATTTCCAAGGTGATGGTTTATCTCAACAACCTGTTAGCCACCGGCAGCACCCCTGAAAAGCACATGTCTAGCCTGGAAAAGGTGTAAAGAAGGTTTAGGAACGCGGGAGTCCATCTCAAATGTGAAAAATGTACATTTTAGGCATCGGGCGTGATATGTTTGGGTTTTTGAGTAGATGCAACATCCCCACAGAGAAGGTCAAGGCTATCCATGAAGTCCCAGTACCCAAGAATATAAGTGAGATCTTTACCAAAAGTAAAGAGGGTAATTCAGACTGGGTGGCACTATCTGGGTGGCACTATGATATATCCGAGCACTTGAGGCCCTATTTAACCCACCAAGATGAATTAACCTGGGAGGATAGTGTGATCTTGTGGGGCTCGCGAGTTGTTCTGCCACCAGCCAGGGGGTTTCTCTTAGAGGAGCTGCATAATGCCCACCTAGGGCAAACAAAGATGAAGATGCTGGCACGCAGCTATAGCTGGTGGCCAGGCATTGACATAGCCATGGAAGAAATGGTACAGAAGTTTCAACCCTGTCAGACTCAACAGTCCCCGCCTCCACTCTCTACACTTGGCCAGGTCACCCATTGATCAGAATCCACATTAACTACATGGGCCCGATCCTGGGCAAGATATTTTTAATTTTGGTGGACACCCACTCCAAGTGGTTGCCGAAACAGGAGCTGGGGACCACGACCTCGGCGGTGACAGTGGGCGCCTTGCGCTGAGTATTCGCTATTCATTTTTTAAAAGTTTAAAGTGCCCAATTCTTTTGTTCCAATTAAGGGGCAATTTAGCGTGGCCAATCCAACTATCCTGCGCACGTTTTGGTTGTGGGGGTGAGACCCCCCACGCAAACATGGGGAGAATGTGCAAACTTCACCGGACAGTGACCCGGGCCCAGGATCGGATCCAGGACCTCAGCGCCGTGAGGCAGCAATGTTTTTAAAAAATAAATTTAGAGTACCCGATTCATCTTTTTCCAATTAAGGGGCAATTTAGCATGGTCTATCCACCTACCCTGCACATCTTTGCGTTGTGGGGGCGAAACCCACGCAAACACGGGGAGAATGTGCAAACTCCACACGGACAGTGACCCAGAGCCGGGATCGAACCTGGGACCTCGGCGCTGTGAGGCAGCAGTGCTACTCACTGCGCCATCGTGCTGCCCCCTCTCTGTGAGACTTGCCGAATATGAGCTCCCCGGCTAGTGGGTAGTTCCACCATCGAGGCGGTGTGTAATACCCTCATGAGACCCACGGGAACACTGCAATTGATCTCTCTGTGGATTTGTGGAATATGAGCTCTCCCACTAGTGGGTGGAGGCCCATCCAGCTGGGGCTAGTAAATCCGCCTTATAAAAGTTGGCCCGGACTGGGACCGGCGTGATCGGTAGTCCCAGTCAGGACCTTTGGACTGCAAGCTGCTTTACTGTGTGTTGGTTTATTAAATACTGTTTGACTTACCTTTTCAGGCATCCTGAGCTTTTATAAGGTACCTCCTGTACTGTCATTGGCTATTGGCAATTTGACTACTTTGAAGGATGTCAAATGTGCAGGCAGTCTGCAGAGATCTGGAGGCACTTGGAGGTTCCTGGGACGATTGACTCTTTGATGAACTCTTTTCCCCCGAATGACTTTTTGTCATGTAAATGGAACCTATACATAGTTATTGTGTGAAATGAAATAAGGGATTTGCAAGGGGGCGGGCCTGGTGAATCGCATGACCACCTCGGGGACAATCGCGAACCCCGGCCAATCCAATGGCGGGTTTGTGTGGGGCTCTGGGAACAGGGGCCCAGGCAGTGTGGACCCTGGAGCTGAAGAGACTCGACCCATCCTATTGTGTTCTGTACCTGTATAATTAACAGCCTTTGCCTTTTGTTAATAAACTCCTTTGTTATTACTGGGAGCCTCCAGAGTTTTTCTCGAGCCACCACAGGCTTATTCCTCCCATTTCAATTAACCTTAAACCTCCATTGTTTTTCAAACATGTAATGGTATCAGATGGGACCAGACCCACAGGTCCACATTTGCTCAGTGTGTAGAAACTGGGTGGCTAAAAGCTCCCAGCACTATATATAGCTTAGCATGAGCCACCAGCTGTACAAGAGGGGAGGGAAACAATGATGCAGGGAAAGCAGCAGAATATAAATAACATTCATGAAGCTTGTTAGAACATTTTTATAATTGCCAAGTGACACCATTAGGTGGCAGGATTCAATTTCTCCCTGTTTTGACAACATTTGCACCTTCCTGAAATATTTCTTTCATTTTAAAATGCTGAGGGTTCATAAGCCACCTGCAAACCTAACTGAGAGCCAAGCACTATTTATATTTCAATAGGATCATCAATAATTTTTTTAAAGAATATTTATTTAGAGTGGCACTGAGAAGATGTCTGTTGTGCATTTTCTAAAATCATTATTTGGACAAATGGTCCTCTCCCAACCGCCATATTGTTCCAAGGTTGGAGAGTTAGGACCATTTAGTGTTTGGTTATGATCATATTTTCTGTGTTGTTGCCCCACCAGAAATAAGACAGAATTTGCATTTAAATTGTGTCTTCCGTAACCTTCCTTACAGTCAATGAACAGGTAGTCGAAATGCCAGCTTGTGCAAGCTGGATGTATGCTGAAATGGAACAGTGTGTGACCACCACTTCCCAGTTTCATTTGCTCCCAAAGAAGCTGGCAAGATTGGCCAAGCTATCTTGAAAAAAAATGTGAATGTTGATGTGTTGGGTGCTCTGGATCCATGGAACACATACAGGCCACCAACACTTAAAATAGTACAACACTATTTTATTAAGTTAGAAACTGTTGAACATACTTGCACTGTGGGTTAACATGATGTTAGATTAAACTAAAGACCTATGCCTGTCCTAACCAGTCAATGCAGGAGAGGGAGAGTATCAAATTGAAGGAAAAAACATACAAAGTGGCAAAAATTAGTGGGAGACTAGAGGACTGGGAAGTCTTTAGGGGACAACAGAAAGCTACTAAAAAAGCTACAAAGAAGAGTAAGGTAGACTATGAAAGTAAACTTGCTCAGAACATAAAATCAGATAGTAAAAGCTTCTACAAATATATAAGACAAAAAAGAGTGGCTAAGGTAAATATTGGTCCTTTGGAAGATGAGAAGGTTTTCTGGGTCAGTCTTCACAGTGGAGGACACAAATAACATGCCAGTGACTGATGGAAATAAAGATATGATAGGCGAGGACCTTGAGATGATTGTAATCACTAAGGAGGCAGTATTGGGCAAGCTAATGGGGCTAAAGGTAGACAAGTCTCCTGGCCCTGATGGGATGCATCCCAGAGTGTTAAAAGAGATGGCCAGGGAAATTGTAAACGCACTAGTGATAATTTATCAAAATTCACTAGACTCTGGGGTGGTCCCAGAGGATTGGAAAGTAGCAAACATGACACCACTGTTTAAAAAAGGAGGTCGGCAGAAAGCGGGTAATTATAGGCCGGTAAGCTTAACTTCGGTTGTAGGGAAAATGCTGGAATCTATCATTAAGGAGGAAATAGCGGGGCACCTGGAGGGAAATTGTCCCATTGGGCAGACGCAGCATGGGTTCATAAAGGGAAGGTCGTGTCTGACTAATTTGGTAGATTTTTTTGAGGACGTTACCAGTGCAGTAGATAATGGGGAGCCAATGGATGTGGTATATCTGGATTTCCAGAAAGCTTTTGACAAGGTGCCACACAAAAGGTTGCTGCATAAACTAAAGATGCATGGCATTGAGGGTAAAGTGGTAGCATGGGTAGAGGATTGGTTAACTAACAGAAAGCAGAGTGTGGGGTTAAATGGGTGTTTCTCTGGTTGGCAACCTGTAACTAGTGGGGTCCCTCAAGGATCAGTGTTGGGCCCGCAGTTGTTCACAATTTACAAGATGATTTGGAGTTGGGGACCAAGTGCGATGTGGCAAAATTTGCAGACGACATTAAGATGAGTGGTAAAGCAAAAAGTGCAGAGGATACCGGAAGTCTGCAGAAGGATTTGGACAGCTTAGGTGAATGGGCTAGGGTCTGGCAGATGGAATTCAATGTTGCCAAGTGTGAGGCTATCCATTTTGTTAGGAATAACAGCAGAATGGATTATTATTTAAACGGTAAGATGTTAAAACATGCTGCTGTGCAGAGGTACCTGGGTGTGCTGGTGCACGAGTCGCAAAAAGTTGGTGTGCAGGTGCAACAGGTGATTAAGAAGGCTAATCGAGTTTTTTCTTTCATTGCTAGAGGGATGGAGTTCAAGACTAGGGAGGTTATGCTGCAATTGTATAAGGTGTTGGTGAGGCCACATCTGGAGTATTGTGTTCGGTTTTGGTCTCCTTACCTGAGAAAGGACATATTGGCACTGGAGGGAGTGCAGAGGAGATTCACTAGGTTGATCCCAGAGTTGAGGGGATTAGATTATGACGAGAGGTTGAGTAGACTGGGACTGTACTCATTGGAGTTTAGAAGGATGCGGGGGGATCTTATTGAAACATATAAAATTATGAAGGGAATAGATAGGATAGATGCGGGCAGGTTGTTTCCACTGGTCGGGGAAAGCAGAACTAGGGGGCATAGCCTCAAAGTAAGGGGAAGTAGATTTAGGACCGAGTTTAGGAGGAACTTCTTCACCCAAAGGGTTGTGAATCTCTGGAATTCCTTGCCCAGTGAAGCAGTTGAGGCTCCTTCTTTAAACGTTTTTAAGAAAAAGATAGATACCTTTCTAACGAATAAAGGGATTCAGGGATATGGCGTATGTGCTGGAGAGTGGAGCTGAGTCCACAAAGATCAGCCATGGTCTCATTGAATGGCGGAGCAGGCTCGAGGGGCCAGATGACCTACTCCAGTTCCTAGTTCTTATGTTCTTATTATGTTCTTATGCACTCAGCACATGGTGAAGATCTGTGCTGTAAGCTCTGTCCTTCTGAGAGTCTGCATCCCAAATGAGCAGGAACTCTGATGCCCTCGGTCTATATAGTGAGTGTGCTCTAACTGGTGATTGGCTGCGGTGTTGTGTGTGTTGATTGGTCTTGCTGTGTGTCCATCAGTGTGTGTCTGCACCATGATATACTGGTGTATATTATGACATCCCCCCTTTTATAAAATAATGTATGTGTGTGGCAATAAATAATGTGTGGTGAGAATGTTCCTAACTACGTGTGGGGTGCGAAGACATATTTACAGGACGACGTACATGAGAACTAAGCTATTTACATGGGAAGGTGCCTGGTGCAGAGAAGCAGTATGCAACAAGAGTAACAAGATCAACACTATATACAAACCAGGGAAATGATAAAACAAAGCAACAAAACAATTCAAGAGTCCATAAATTCGAAAAGTTCATAAATCTAGTCTCTGAGGTGGGCGACGAACTCTGGTTGACCGCCTCAAGGGTGGGTCGAGAGCCGCCGGTTCAGGAGCAGGCTGGACTGCGTCAAAGTCAGGGGGAGGCAGAGTGACAGGGAGCTCTGCAAAGTCCGTGGCAGGGTCAGCAGGAGGGCGAGGCGACACTGGAAGATCACGTGGCGAGCGTGGAACGAGACGAAGGGCGCGTTGATTGCGGCGCAGAATAGAGCCACCCGGTAGACGAACCAGGAACGAGCGGGTTGGCCACCTGCCGAAGGACAACAGCCACCATCCGGTAGATGGACGCGGACGTTGTCATCTGGAGCCAGAGCAGGGAGATCAGTTGCACGGGAGTCATGAGCCGCCTTGTGCTGTGCACAAGACAGCTGCATCCGGCGAAGGACCGGAACGTGGTTGAGGTCTGGGACATGGATGGACGGCACCGTGGGTACTCAGGGTGCGACTCCTGAGTAACTGGGCTGGCGACAGGCCAGTGGACAGTGAGGCGGAGCGCTAGGCCAGCAAGGCAAGGTGGAAATCAGACCCAGCATCGGCAGCCTTGCATAGGAGCCGTTTGACTATATGTACTCCCTTCTCTGCTTTGCCGTTGGATTGGGGGTACAGGGGACTGGACGTCACATGGGCAAAATTGTACTGCCTGAAAAAAGCTGGACCATTCTTGGCTGGCGAAGCAGGGGCCATTGTCCGATATAACCGTGAGCGGGATGCCGTGTCGAGCAAAGGTTTCTTTACATGCACGAATGACTGCAGACGAGGTGAGGTCGTGCAATCGTATCACCTCCGGGTAATTCAAAAAGTAGTCCACGATCAAGACATAGTCTCTACCCAGCGTGTGGAACAGGTCGATGCCCACCTTGGTCCATGGTGACGTGACCAACTCATGGGGCTGCAAGGTCTCACATGGTTGGGCTGGCTGGAAGCGCTGACAAATGGGGCAGTTGAGCACTGTGTTGGCTATGTCTTCATTAATGCCGGGCCAGTACACTGCCTCTCGGGCTCGTCAGCGGCACTTTTCCACGCCAAGGTGGCCCTCGTGTAGTTGTTCCAGGACAAGCTGGCGCATGCTTTGCGGAATGACAATGGGGTCCAGTTTTAGAAGAACCCCGTCTACTACCGCCAGATCATCTTTGACATTATAGAATTAAGGGCATTGGCCCTTGAGCCACCCGTCCGTTAGGTGGCGCATGACATGCTGTAGCAAGGGGTCAGTCGCTGTCTCGCGGCGAATTTGGACAAGGTGTTCATCCGAGGCAGGTAGATTGGAGGCCGCGAATGCCACATGGGCGTCAACCTGGCAGACAAATCCCGCTGGGTCACATGGAGTGTTGACTGCCCTGGAGAGAGCGTCAGCAATGATGAGGTCCTTGCCTGGGGTGTATACCAACTGGAAGTCGTATCGCCGGAGCTTGAGAAGAATACACCGGAGGCGAGGCGTCATGTCGTTCAAGTCTTTCTGTATTATATTGACCAGCAGGCATTGGTTGGTCTCGACGGTGAATTGAGGAAGTCCGTAGACATAATCGTGAAACTTAACAACACCGGTCAGAAGGCCCAGGCACTCCTTTTCTATCTGCGCGTCGCGCTGCTCCGTGGGGGTCATCGCACGTGACGCATATGCAACGGGAGCCCATGATGAGGCCTCATCACGTTGAAGGAGCATTGCTCCAATGCCGGATTGACTGGCATTGGTCGAAATTTTGGTCTCCTTTGCTGGATCAAAGAAAGCTAAGACCGGGGCCGTTGTCAGTTTTGCCTTGAGTTCTCTCCATTCGCGCTCATGGGCAGGGAGCCATTGGAAGTCTGTCGTCTTCGTGACCAGGTTCCTGAGAGCCATGGTATGAGAGGCGAGGTTAGCGATGAATTTCCCCCAAAAATTGACCATGCCCAGAAATCGGAGGACCACCTTCTTGTCCTCTGGTGTTTTCATAGCTGTGATGGCAGCTACCTTGTCCGCATCCGGCTGCACACCAATTGGGAGATGTGGTCCCCGAGGAACTTAAGTTCTGACTGACCAAAAGAGCATTTGGCCCTGTTGAGGCTGAGGCCATGCTCATGTGTACGTCTGAATACGCGCCGGAGGCGGCTAACATGCTCCTGTGGACCAAATTATTCTGTCATCGACATAGATCCGAACACCTTCAATACCTTCCATCATTTTATTCCATAATCCAATGGAACACTTCTGATGCAGAGATGATCCCAAACGGTAACAATATCTTCCAAAGGGGGTGTTAAATGTGCAGAGTTTCCTGCTGGATTTATTGAGCTGGATTTGCCAGAATCCTTTTGAGGCGTCGAGTTTGGTAAAGAGCTTGGCGCGAGCCATCTCACATGTGAGCTCTTCGCGCTTGGGAATTGGATAATGCTCTCTCATAATATTGCGATTGAGATCCTTGGGATCAATGCAAATTCTCAATTCGCCGGAAGGCTTTTTTACACATACCATGGAACTGACCCAGTCGGTCGGTTCCGTGACTTTGGAAATCACTCCTTGGTTCTGGAGGTCCTGCAGCTGCTGCTTGAGGCGGTCCTTAAGG
The DNA here is from genome assembly GCF_047496885.1 of Scyliorhinus torazame. NCBI lineage: Eukaryota > Metazoa > Chordata > Chondrichthyes > Carcharhiniformes > Scyliorhinidae > Scyliorhinus > Scyliorhinus torazame. Next base: position 115,255,588 of record NC_092723.1, read on the forward strand.
GGTGCTGGGACCCTGCGAGGTGCATGTACCACAGGCGTGGCATTCGCTTTTAATAAAATCTTGTAGGTGTACGGGAGCGTGCCCAAGACCTCGAAGACGTTGTGGTACTGGTTGATAATGGCGTTGAGCTGCGCCCTGAAGTCAGTGTCCTGAAAGGCAGACGCGTCAGCAGGAGAGAGAGAGTGAACTCTCTGAACTAGGTTCAACAGCTTGCATGCCTGCGCGCCAAGCAGGGAGGCTTTCGAGGATCCCATGATTTCAAAGGGAAGGATGGCTTTGCGTGACCTGTGCGTCACTCAAGTTGTCATGAGCCGCTGGCAGCAATGGCATTGCCATTATAATCTAATAGCTGGCAGGCTGATGGCAGGATGGCTGGTTTGACACAAAGGCTTTGGAGGTCAGACGGCGCAATGAGATTGGCGGAGGCACCAGTATCAAGGCGGAATCGTATTTGGGACCGGTTGACCGTAAGGGTGGCACACCACTCATCGTCCGGATCGATGCTGTATACCGATAGAGGCTGGATTCTTTGCTTCGGGGACACCCTGTTTTTTGTAATGATACCGACTCGAAAAGGCGCCTTCGGGTCCTCGGTGTCAATATCGGGTAGCAGGTCCGAATCGGGCTCGGGGACCGTGGGTTGAATGGCCCGGACATTCCTGCGGGGCTGGCTGGAGCAACGAGAGTTGGTAGGCTGAGCTGATCTGCATAAAGCAGCATAGTGGCCAAGTTTGCCACATCGCAGGTATCGTCGGGATTTGGCAGGACATTCCCGCTTTAAGTGGGCGGAGCCACAGTTGCCGCATGTTGTAGCGTCAGTACGTTCACTGTGCCACCGTGTATGCGCGGTGCGGTCGTACGTGGTGCGCGCCTGCGCAGTACGTTCGTCGACGTCGCCGTCCCCTCGTTCGGTGCGCACAAGCGTGGGAGTCCACGAAAAGGCCGCCCTCATCCAGGCTGAGGCCCTGGAGTTCCTCGATTGCTTGGACCTGTTCTGCCTCGTGGGGACCTTGCCGCGCTGTTTCAGCTGCTTGGATGTGGGAATACCGACTAGTGGCGTGTTCATGTAGCACGCAGGTCTCGATGGCAATCGCTAGGGTGAGCTGCTTTACCTTGAGGAGCTGCTGGCGTAGGGGGTCCGGCTGAACACCGAAAACGATCTGGCCGCGTAACATGGAGTCGGAGGTGGGCCCGTAATTACAGGACTGCGCAAGGATGCGGAGGTGGGTGAGAAAGGACTGGAAAGGTTCATCCTTACCCTGCAAACGCTGTTGGAATACATAGCGCTCGAAACTTTCATTCACCTCGATGTCGCAGTGACTGTCAAACTTAAGGAGGACCATCTTGAATTTTGATTTATCTTCACCATCAGGAAAGGTGAGAGAATTGAAAATGTGGATGGCATGGTCCCCAGCCGTGGATAGGAAGAGAGCAATCTTCCTGGTGTCTGCGGCAGCTTCCCGGTCTGTGGCTTCAAGGTAGAGCTGGAAGCGTTGTTTGAATATCTTCCAGTTGGCCCCTAGGTTACCGGTGATGCGGAGTGGCGGCGGCGGGCGGACGCTGTCCATTTTGCAGCATGGCTGTATGCTGGTGGAAGGCAGATCACTTGCAGGTAGGTCTAAGAAGTTCTAACATCCCTCAACTACTGGTACCATGATGTGTTGGGTGCTCTGGATCCATGGAACACATACAGGCCACCAACACTTAAAATAGTTCAACACTATTTTATTAAGTTAAAAACTGTTGAACATACTTTCACTGTGGGTTAACACGATGTTAGATTAAACTAAAGACCTATGCCTGTCCTAACCAGTCAATGCACTCAGCACATGGTGAAGATCTGTGCTGTCAGCTGTAATCTCTGTCCTTCTGAGAGGCTGCATCCCGAATGAGCGGGAACTCTGATGCCCTCTGTCTATATATATCGGGCAGCACGGTAGCATTGTGGATAGCACAATTGCTTCACAGGTCCAGGGTCCCGGGTTCAATTCCGGCTTGGGTCACTGTCTGTGCGGAGTCTGCACATCCTCCCCGTGTGTGCGTGGGCTTCCTCCGGGCGCTCCGGTTTCCTCCCACAGTCCAAAGATGTGCAGGTCAGGTGGATTGGCCATGATAAATTGCCCTTAGTGTCCAAAATTGCCCTTAGTGTTGGGTGGGGTTTATGGGTTGTGGGGATAGGGTGGAGGTGTTGACCTTGGGTAGGGTGCTCTTTCCAAGAGCCGGTGCAGACTCGATGGGCCGAATGGCCTCCTTCTGCACTGTAAATTCTATGATAATCTATGATATAGTGAGTGTGCTCTAACTGGTGATTGGCTGCGGTGTTGTGTGTGTTGATTGGTCTTGCTGTGTGTCCATCAGTGTGTGTGTCTGCACCGTGATATACTTGTGTATATTATGACAATGTAAAAGTTGCTCCTTCTCCGCAACTTTGCCACAAGTGCATCAGAATTGGAAGCCCCAAGGGCAGTGGTGCAGTGGTTAGCACTGCTGCCCCACGATGCCGAGGACTCGGGTTTGAACCCGGCCCCAGGTCACTGTCTGTGTGAAGTATGCACATTCTCCCCGGGCCTGCATGGGTCTCACCCCCACAACGCAAAGATGTGCAGTGTAGGTGGATTGGCCACGCTAAATTGCCCCTTAATTGGAAAAAAAGGAATTTGGCACTGTAAATTTATTTATTTTTAATTTTAAAAAGATTGGGGAACTCTGTAAATTAGGTATCTGATGCACCTCTGGGGAAGACTTGGCAGGGAAATGGGATTTTTACCCCTCTGGTTTCCTATTTTGCTCCCCCTTGGGCTAATGTTTGTTATCAGTGCAGGACAGCACTTGGGTTATTGGAATTGGCCTCAGTCTCAACAATAGCAACAGCTAATATTTATAAAACGCTTTTAACATGAAATAGTAACACATGATCAAAGAGATAGGCTTTAAGGAGCGAACTAAACGAGGAAAGCGAGATAGAGAGCTGGAGAGGTTTAGAGAGGATATTCCAGAACTTAGGGTCTAGACAACTAAAAGCCCGGCACCAATGGTGGAGCAATTCAAATTGCGATGCTGAAAGAACCAAAGTTAGAGGATTGCAGATATCTTGGAGGATTGTTAGGCTGGAGAAGATTACAGAGAAAGGGAGGAACAAGGCCATGAAAGGATTTAAAAATCAGGATGAGAATTTTAAAATAAAGATATTGTTTTTTTTCAAATTTAGAGTACCCAATTAATTTTTTCCCAATTAAGGGGCAATTTAGCGTGGCCAATCCACTTAGCTTGCACATCTTTGGGTTGTGGGGGCAAAACCCACGTAAACACGGGGAGAATATGCAAACTCCACACGGACAGTGACCCAGAGCCGGGATCGAACCTGGGACCTCGGCGCCGTGAGGCAGCAGGGCTAACCCACTGCGCCACCATGCTGCCATGAAGATGTTGTTTGATCGCAGGAGCCAATGTAGGCCAGCGAGCACAGGAATGATAGATGAACGGGTGTTGGTGCGAGTTAAGATATGCCCACAGGATTTTGGATAACCTTAAGTCATCATGGGAAGGTGGTGGCATAGTGGTATTGCCACTGGACTAGCAATCCAGAGACCCAGGGTAATACTCTGGGACCTGCGTTCGAATCCCATCGTGGCAGATGATGACATTTGAATTCAATGAAATGTGAATGTAAAGTCTGATCATGGAATGTAAAGTCTGATCATGACCGTGGCATCATTGTCAATTGTTGTAAAAACAACAATGGCTCACTAATGTCCTTCAGAGAAGACAATTTGCTGTCCTTACTTGGTCTGGCCTACAAGTGACCCCAGATTCACAATAATGTGGTTGACTCGTAACTGCCTGCTGAAATAGCCGAGCAAGCTGCTCAGTTCAAGGGCAAATACGAATGGGCAATAAGGCCCAGCCAACGACACCCACATCCTGTGAATGAACAGGAGAAATAAAAAGTTTACACAAGGTAGACTGTGGGAGACCAGCAGCGTATTAGAATAGTGAGGTTAAGAGATAACACAGGAATGAATGAGACGGGGTGGCACGGTGCCGCAGTGGCTAACACTGCTGTCTCATGACACCGAAGACCCGGGATTGATCCCGGCCCCGGGTCACTGTCCGTGTGGAGTTTGTACATTCTCACTGGATCTGAGTGGGTCTCACTCCCACAACCCAAAGATGTGCAGCACGGTAGCATTGTGGATAGCACAATTGCTTCACAGCTCGAGGGTCCCAGGTTCGATTCTGGCTTGGCTCACTGTCTGTGCGGAGTCTGCACATCCTCCCCGTGTGTGCGTGGGTTTCCTCCGGTTGCTCCGGTTTCCTCCCACAGTTCAAAGATGTGCAGGTTAGGTGGATTGGCCATGATAAATTGCCCTTAGTGCCCAAAATTGCCTTTAGTATTGGGTGGGGTTATTGGGTTATGGGGATAGGGTGGAGGTGTGGACCTTGGGTAGGGTGCTCTTTCCAAGAGCCGGTGCATACTCGATGGGCCGAATGGCCTCCTTCTGCACTGTAAATTCTATGATTCTATGATATGTGGATTGGCCACGCTAAATTGCCCCTTAATTGGAAACAAATAATTGGGTACTGTAAATTTAGTTTAAAAAAAGAATTGAATGAGGCAATAGATGAGAGACAGGGATGAAATCGGGAGATGTTATGGAGATGGTGGTCTTAGTGATAGCATGAATACGAGGTCGGAAGCTCATCTCCTGGTCAAATCTGACACCAAGGCTGCGAGCTGAGTGGTTTAATCTCGGACTTTGTCAGGAAATTGTAACTAGGATATGGAGTTTGGAGCACTGTTTGACAACAAAGACAAATGTTCCCAATATTTAATTGGAGTAAATCTCTGCTCATCCAGTACTGAATGTTGGATAAGCTGTCTGATAATTTAGCAATAGTGAAGATGTCGAGAGAGATGGTGTTGAGGTGGAAGAGTTGGTGCCCCTGGTTACTGTCTAGCAAATGAACAAAATGGACACAACGGTGGGGAAGGTGGGTGGCAGGGGTGGGGGAGTGAATTTTCTGAAGGTGATGGGTATTTCGGCCACCAATGGAGAGTTGACCAAATACCCACATTGGGAATGGCTGGCCAAATTAGGACCCAATTAGGCAATTGAATTAACAGGCCATCGATGGGATCAGGACCCCAGTTGCGGAAAGTCTCACCCACCGAGAGCTGTTGGCTAGTCAGAGGCTGGCAGTTCCTTTTCTTAACAGCATCATCCGGGAGATGCTGGCTGCTTTGGGAAATACACACCGGAAACCGAGCATTGTGGAGTGGCCCAGGCCAAAGGTAAGTGATGGTGGGGTTTGTGGGGTAGGGATCGCAGAGTGGAGAGTTTAGGATGCGTTGGCAGCAAGGACGGGGCAGTGGCGCTCAGTGGCTCCCTTCCCACCTTCTGGTTGTTGAATTCCTCAACCAGGCACTTAGTGCCTTTGAACAGGGGACCTCCCCCGGCTCCCCCCACGACCGAGAGACCACAAACAATGTCTACAGGTTTACTTATTGTGCTCCCCATGTGGCAACAGGCCCACTGCCACTGCTTTAATACCAGCGGTATCTGGATGAGGCCCTTAGGTGTCCACATTATTTTTTTTAATCCATTACTTTATCAGTTACAAAGCCAGAGCTCATAGTGTGGACAGGGGCGAACCCCCAATCCAACTCCTTGCCTGCTCCAAAAACCAACTCAAATTGAATCCAATTCACGGTTTCCACAAGAGAGACATACCAGATCCAGGCATTACACCTGATCCCACGCTCATCTTAGCCAAAAGGCCTAGAAGCGCTGTGCTTTGGGTTAGCCCTGCAGCCTCATGGGTTAGCCCTGCAGCCTCATGGGTTAGCCCTGTAGCCTCACAGCATCAAGGTCCCAGGTTCGATCCCAGCTCTGGGTCACTGTCCGTGTGGAGTTTGCACATTCTCCCCGTGTTTGTGTGGGTTTCGCCCCCACAACCTAAAGATGTGCAGGGTAGGTGGATTGGCCACGCTAAATTGCCCCTTAATTGGAAAAAATGAATTGGGTACTCTAAATTTTAAAACAAAGAAGCGCTGCGCTTGATCTTAGCCAAAAGGCCGAGAAGCGATTGTCCACATAATCTTCACGGGTTGATGGTGTTATGGGCCACGGCTTAGAAACTCCAAAGTGTATTATGAAGCTCCCCTGACCTATAACTTTTATGTTGAATTTGGCTGGGATGAGTACAAGAGCCTTCACTTCAGGTTTGATTCATCAGACTTCCTAGGTGTTTTTATCAAAACAAAGTTTATTATAAGGATGTAGTTAACATATATAAAATGCTTATCAAGAATTTGTTATCAATTACAAACAAGGAAAAACACACTACAGCTACAGTAATCTATGTATCTAACTCTTAATGTATCCCCCTTGGTAGCTGTTCAAATTCAATACAAAATCTAATAAACCAAAACCCCTTTCAAAGGTGTGGCCCAGCACACTGTAACCTCACTTGAATGGGACTGGTCCTTTCCCTGAGATCCAGCCTCCAGCCCAAAGATACGCAGGGTAGGTGGATTGGCCACGTTAAATTGTCCCTTAATTGGAAACATTTTTTTTAAAAAGATTGTGCTTTCAAGGAGCTGGTACAGACAGGAAGAGCCAAATAACTCCTTTTGTGCCAGGCAATTCTATAATTCTACTGGAAGAGGAGTATATGCTTTTGGGCGAGATCTAGATATACAAATTAAAATGAGCAGTACGCGTCATTTAAATATGTATGCGCCGGATTCTCCTGGTACCGGGAGCTAACGGCCTCCCCAGCAAGGCCTGAACCTGGCGCCATTTAGTACTGGTCCAGATAAATGCAGACCAGGCCTAACGGCACCTGGTGGGGGGGTTCTCCCCGGCCATTGGAGACCCCTGGGTTGTCGGGGACAGGGATGGGTGACCCCCCTGTCTCTCCCTCTGGTACCCAGGCACCCCAGCGCCACCAGCTTGGCAACTTGACACTGCCACCCTGGCACAGCCAAGGTGCTTGGGTGGCACTGCCAGGTTGGCAGGGATACTGCTAGGTAGGCAGTGCTAGGGTGGCAGTGCTGGTATGCCACGGGAGCTGGCCTGCAGGGGGCCATTTCCTTGAAAGGGGGATAAGGGGATTATGAAGGGTGGAGAGGGCGTATGAAGGGGCCTCATAAATGTTGGTGGGGTTAATGGTGGGAGTCCTGGAAGGGGGAACCCAAAACTGAGGGTGTGTTCCCTCAGCCACCCCTTAGCGGGGTGTCCTAACTTGGGTGGCGGGGGGGGCGCAGTAATGCCCATATGTGTGGGGGACCCTCAAGGTCACTTGGAGATCAGGTCTCCCTTTCAAAATGGCGGCCCGATCTCTGAAAAAATTTCAAACAATGGGCTTGACCGGGGAAAAACTCCCCAAGGCCCAAAAGAATGGCTCAGGGCAGGATTTTCCGGCCTCGCATGCGCCGCGACTAGAGAATCGCACCCGAGGTCATTGGACGTCTCCATTTTCTGCGTTTGCCTGTGGCGATCGTACAGTGGGCGTGGCGGGTGAATCCAGCCCGAAGTGTTGTTGAATAACCATGTGCATCTCACGCAAAAAGAGGGCGAGAAACACCCTGCCAAATTCGCCCAAAATGACATATTGGGCGCAATCCAATGGCCACTCTGCGCCTGAAAAGCAGCTCACTCCGACGTAGTGTGGCCGATAGAAGCTGGGAGAACCCGCTCCCTGGATCTACTCGGCTCACAACGCCTCGTGAGATCCAACGTGATCTCGCAAGACATTGCGATGTAAATCCCGTCCATTGTGGGCTGGGTCACTTTTTGGCAAATCTGCATATTAGAGCGAGACAGGTAGTCTCTCTCTAATGTGCAGATTCCTGAGGTACCTGAGGCTTTGGGATCCATCCCCTTGGGTGAGCGCTGTTCAGCATTGGTCCCCACAAACGTGGACCTCATGGGACGGCTCTCATTGGGGTCTCCCAGGGGATTGGAGGCCCCCAGCTGCATGCCCTTTGGGCAGGGTGGTGCCTTTGCACTGCTGGTGCCACGTCCAATCCGCTGGGAGACCCCCACGAGTGCTGTTCCATCTGGTCCCTGTTTATGGGAACCAGTGCTGAACGGTGCCACCTGAGCACCTCGGCGGTGCCAGATTGGCACCGCCAAGGTGCCAAGCTGGTATTATTGGTGAAAAGGAGGCATTTGTCAGGGCTAAAAGGCTGGGAACAGACGAAGCCTGCGTGGAATATAAGGAAAGTAGGAAGGAACTTAAGCAAGGAGTCAGGAGGGCTAGAAGGGGTCACGAAAAGTCATTGGCAAATAGGGTTAAGGAAAATCCCAAGGCTTTTTACACGTACATAAAAAGCAAGAGGGTAGCCAGGGAAAGGGTTGGCCCACTGAAGGATAGGCAAGGGAATCTATGTGTGTAGCCAGAGGAAATGGGCGAGGTACTAAATGAATACTTTGCATCAGTATTCACCAAAGAGAAGAAATTGGTAGATGTTGAGTCTGGAGAAGGGTGTGTAGATAGCCTGGGTCACATTGAGATCCAAAAAGACGAGGTGTTGGGTGTCTTAAAAAATATTAAGGTAGATAAGTCCCCAGGGCCTGATGGGATCTATCCCAGAATACTGAAGGAGGCTGGAGAGGAAATTGCTGAGACCTTGACAGAAATCTTTGGATCCTCACTGTCTTCAGGGGATGTCCCGGAGGACTGGAGAATAGCCAATGTTGTTCCTCTGTTTAAGAAGGGTAGCAAGGATAATCCAGGGAACTACAGGCCGGTGAGCCTTACTTCAGTGGTAGGGAAATTACTGGAGAGAATTCTTCGAGACAGGATCTACTCCCATTTGGAAGCAAATGGACGTATTAGTGAGAGGCAGCATGGTTTTGTGAAGGGGAGGTCGTGTCTCACTAACTTGATAGAGTTTTTCGAGGAGGTCACTAAGATGATTGATGCAGGTAGGGCAGTGGATGTTGTCTATATGGACTTCAGTAAGGCCTTTGACAAGGTCCCTCATGGTAGACTAGTACAAAAGGTGAAGTCACACGGGATCAGGGGGGAGCTGGCAAGGTGGTCACAGAACTGGCTAGTTCATAGAAGGCAGAGAGTAGGAATGGAAGGATGCTTTTCTAATTGGAGGGCTGTGACCAGTGGTGTTCCACAGGGATCAGTGCTGGGACCTTTGCTCTTTGTAGTATATATAAATGATTTGGAGGAAAATGTAACTGGTCTGATTAGTAAGTTTGCAGACGACACAAAGGTTGGTGGAATTGCGGATAGCGATGAGGACTGTCAGAGGATACAGCAGGATTTAGATTGTTTGGAGACTTGGGTGGAGAGATGGCAGATGGAGTTTAATCCGGACAAACATGAGGTAATGCATTTTGGAAGGTCTAATGCAGGTAGGGAATATACAGTGAATGGTAGAACCCTCAAGAGTATTGAAAGTCAAAGAGATCAAAGTGTACAGGTCCACAGGTCATTGAAAGGGGCAACACAGGTGGAGAAGGTAGTCAAGAAGGCATACGGCATGCTTGCCTTCATTGGCCGGGGCATTGAGTATAGGAATTGGCAAGTCATGTTGCAGCTGTATAGAACCTTAGTTAGGCCACACTTGGAGTATAGTGTTCAATTCTGGTCGCCACACTACCAGAAGGATGTGGAGGCTTTAGAGAGGGTGCAGAAGAGATTTACCAGAATGTTGCCTGGTATGGAGGGCATTAGCTATGAGGAGCGGTTGAATAAACTCGGTTTGTTCCCACTGGAACAAAGGAGGTTGAGGGGAGACCTGATAGAGGTCTACAAAATTATGAGGGGCATAGACAGAGTGGATAGTCAGAGGCTTTTCCCCAGGGTAGAGGGGTCAATTACTAGGGGGCATAGGTTTAAGGTGAGAGGGGCAAGGTTTAGAGTAGATGTATGAGGCAAGTTTTTTACGCAGAGGGTAGTGGGTGCCTGGAACTCGCTACCGGAGGAGTTGGTGGAAGCAGGGACGATAGTGACATTTAAGGGGCATCTTGACAAATACATGAAGAGGATGGGAATAGAGGGATACGGACCCAGGAAGTGTAGAAGATTGTAGTTTACTCGGGTAGCATGGTCGGCACGGGCTTGGAGGGCCGAAGGGCCTCTTCCTGTGCTGTACATTTCTTTGTTCTTTGTTCTTTGTGCGCGATTGGGCTTGGGGTACCCTCCGTGGATATTGGGGGGGGGCGTGTGGGCGAGATACTTCTTAAAATGTTGCCTCTACCATCCTTTCAGGCAGTGAGTTCCAGATTCCAACCACCCTTTTGGTGAAAAGGTTTTGCCTGACACCCCCTCAAAACCTCCTGCCCCTTACCTCAAATCTTTGGCTAAGGGAGAAAGTATTTTCCTATCCACGCTATCAATGCCCCTATAATTTTGTACACCTCAGTCAGGTCCCCCCTCAGCCTTCTGTGCTCCAAAGAAAACAACCCCCGCCTATCCAGTCTCCCTTGAAACAAAAGAGAAAATGCTGGAAAATCTCAGCAAGCCTGGCAGCATTTGTAGGGAGAGGAAAGAGCTAAAGTTTCGAGTCCGATGACTCTTTGTCAAAGCTAACAGACAGAGAAGGTGGGGAATATTTATACTGTGGAGTGAGAATGAAAGATGAGTCATAGCCACAGAAACCCAGGGAAACCGGGTGCTAAAGGCCACAGAAACCAAGGGGAAAGAGTGATAATGGCAGTCCCCAGAGAGAACAAAAGATGTGAAAGGCCAAACAGCAGGAAAACTAACATCAGAGGGTGAACTGTAGATGTGGGGGGAGGGGAGGGAGGAAGCAAAGAGGAGAAGGATGAAGGAAAGGTGGATAAGATTGGGGGGGGGGGGTGGAATTAAATATATATTAAGAAAGAAAGAAATGGTAATAGACAGATCAAATGAAATGAAAACAAATGGGTCGAGGTGGGGTAGAGCTGATCATCTGAAGTTATTGAATTCGGCCGGAAGGCTGTAGCGTGCCTAACCGGAAGATGAGATGTTGTGTCTCTTGAAACACTCCAGCCCAGACAACATTCTGGTGACTTTCCTCTGCACTCTCTCCAGTGCAAACACATCCTTCCTATAGTCTGCCGACCAGGACTGCACACAGTACTGCAGCTGTGGTCTAAGTGGTCTGTATGTGTGGCTAGAGAAAAAAAAATCAACTGTGCTTAGTGAAATAAGCATTGGAGACCGAGCCAGGAATAGGATGAGGCAAAACTGACTTCACAACATCATCAATAAAAATTATATATTTGTGTGATTTGTATCATTTATTTTTGAATCACCCGTGTGAAGTAATGTGGGCCTGATTTTGCTTCTACCTGTCGCTCAGCTCAAGAGGAGTGTTGCACGATACTTATCTGTTAAAAAGGCACATTTCTATTCAAATCACAGCTCCTTGGCTGAGTTCTTTGTTCCTGTTTCTGTCCTTTTGCAATAGCAGCTGATGGCCTGCAGATGGCTGCAAGAGAGCAATTCTAGGAACTTAACCCATTCAGTGCTACATCGCTATCAATTCTTGTCCTGCATGTTTTGGAATGAATACAATGAGCAAAACATTCTGGGGGGGTGTTTCTCCATTCAATGCCACTCTAATCGAGATTCCCGATCGGGCAGAGAATGAAGTGCCAAAGGGAAAACGGGGCAGGGATTCTCTAAAAACGCGGCTAAGTGTTGATGCCGGCATAAACACAGGAGTGTTTCATGACGGCGTCAACGGGCTTCTTGGCCCAGCGGTTCTGTAGGCCACGGGGCGCCAGCACGGTGCTGGAGTGCTCCGCGTTGCTCCAGCTGCCGTACGCAGCCCTGCGCCGCTCGCATGTGCACGCCGGCTGGCCACAGGTCCGCGCAACATGGTGGAGCCACACAGTGGGCCGGCGCGGAAGAAGGTAGGCCCCCCCCAGATCGCGCGCGCCGCCATTGTGGTGCTTTGATCCCCCGCCGGGCGGCCTCAGCGTGCTACCCGCTCCATTCTGGCGGGTGGATGCAAACCAAGCATTTAAATAAATGTTAATGTCATTAACGGGCTTGAAGCCTGAGTCTCCACTTCCACCCCTCTCCATGTTATGATCCACCACCCAGAGCGGGAAACCCATCGGGCAGGCTTTCGTGCAAGTCAGCCCAAGTGTGTCCCTGACGTGATGGACCCGAGGTAGGTCAAGGGGGTCAGAGCATAATTGAGGTGCCCCCCAAAGTTCATCTGAAGATCCCCATTCCCCCCACAATGCAAATCCTGCCCCCCCTGCTGACAAGTAGGGGCATCTTCCCAGCCCCCAACCACAGGAATAATGAGCCACCTTCCCACAGCATGCACGCATGAGGGCGATTAGATTTGAAGCCTCCGACCATTGTAACAGTTGCTGCTTTAAACACTTTTATCTGAGGCAGCAGATGTTAGGGAAGGGTAGGTGAAAATGTATTTATTTTTCACTGTACTGCCTGGACTGCTCTTCAGCATTCAGGCATGGGTGACTAATAGGGGTCTCTGATGGGGTCCTCTGTTGTTGGTCTCTTTTGGGGGTTCTGATGGGGGAGATGTGGGGGGGCGGGTTGGTGGTGGAGATGTCAGGTCACCCTCAGGCGTGCATGCTGTGGGGGTTGGCCTGTTATTTCTGTGGTCGGGGAGCGGGGGTGAATGCCCCTACTTGTCACAGGGTGGGGGGGGGGGGTGGGGGGGGGGGGGTTGGGTGGGTGGGCGAGATTTGTTTTGGGGGAGGGGGGGCCTGCTGCCGAACCTCAGTATCAGGCTGCCTGCTCAAAATGCCAGCCTGATACGAGGTTTTCGATTGAATCCGACGAGCCCTTCTCCATGCATAAGTTAGCATGATAAAGGAGAGAGACTCACATACCGGGCCCCCCTCCTCGCGCCAGCGGAGGCCAGTAGCGATTCACTGCTGGCGGGAGCACTTTGGCTCCAGAACATAGAACTCCAGCCTGTAAACGCTATTATAATTAGCAGATAGTTTTGAAAGTTTTCAAAAATCTGTTTATTTTCAAAATGAGAATGATCTGATAATTCTTGTGTAAAATAACTCCACCAAATCCAAATGGCCCAGTATTTCAGCGTTTGCCATTCTCCTGTCTACTCTTGGCTGAAAATCTGCGGTTAGCAGTATTCCAACTTCCACGGCACACACTATCACATTTCTGAGAAGAAACATATTACAAACCAACATTTGAATAACAAAGAAAGAATTCCACAAGTGATGCCATCCGCAGAATTTATTTTGCTTTTATACTGACCTTACAGGGATGTTAGTGTTCACAACATCCAAAGCCAGTAGCTTATTCAAATATTGGTAATAAGATATGAGCAGAAGTAGGCCATTCAGCCCATCGAGTCTGCTCTGCCACTCAATGAGATCATGGCTGATCTGATAAAATCCTCAACACCATTATTCCACTTTATCTTCATAACCCTTGATTCCCTTACTGATTAAATATCTGCTTATCTCAGCCTTGAACATACTTAACGACCCAGCCTCTACTCTGAGAGAAGAAATTCTCCCTCATCGCTGTCTTAAATGGACGGCCTCTTACTTTGAGATTATGCCCTCTGGTCCTATACTCTCCCACAAGGGGAAACAACCTCCCAGCATCTACCCTGTCAAGCCCCCTGAGAATTCTATGGGCGTGATTCACCTGAAAAATGGCCAAGCCTGGTTTTAGACGCATTTGGCGGGGTGTTTCTTAGTGGTTGCAGTGCAGAGATTGAAACCGCGATTCAACGGTACTTAGTCATTTTCTTGGGTCTCGGGGAGTTTCTCCTCATCGAGGCCGGACTTAGGAAGATATCCTGCACTGAGGGGCCGAACCCGTTGACAGGACCGGCTCTTCAGAGATCAGGGCGCCATTTTGAGTGGCTGCCTGATCTCTACACCCTCCCTTTCAAGACCCGCCACTGTCAAGACATCCCTTTGCCCCCTCCCAACCTTTCTTTCACCCCCTCAAACCTCTCCTCACCCCCCCCTTTAATGGGCACGGCCCCCAGGTCTCGGCCCCTAGCACTTGGGCAACTTGACACTGGCACCCTGGCACCATGATACTGTCATGAAATCGAGGTTCGCAGTGCCAGACTGGCAGTGCCAAGGTGCCCCAGTGCCGGGGTGTGCCAGAGTACTACCCTGCCCTGTCCATGACCACCTAGGGGGCCCTAATGGCCTGCAAGACCTCCAAAATGCCATCACAACTGGTCCATGATTTTGGAAACCAGCATCAAACGGCACCTGGTTGCGGCCTCGCAGGTGCGGCTATTGGATTTTAAAATTAATTGACAGGATGTGGGTGTCGCTGGTTTTTGATTTTGGGGGATTTAGTGATGGTAATGTCATTGAATGTCAAGGGACGATGGATAGATCCTCTTTTGTGGAGATGGTCATTGCCTGGCAATTGTGTGGTGCGAATGGAACTTGCCACTTGTCAGCCCAAGCCTGGATATTGTCCAGTTCTTGCTGCATTTGGACATGGACTGTTTCATTATCTGAGGAGGCGCGAATGGAGCTGAACATTGTGCAGTCATCTGCAAACATCCCCACTTCTGACCTTATGATGGAAGGATGGTCATTGACCAAGCAGCTGAAGATGGTTGGGCCTAGGACACTACCCTGAGTGATGTCCTGGAGCTGAGATGATTGTCCTCCAACTACCACAACTATTTTCCTTTGTGCTATGTATGACTCCAACCACGGACACTGTGTGAATATTTAAATGAGACTAGTGGGAGCGCGGAGCCCGATTTGGGGCGGGCGCGATGCAGTGAGACAATCACACCCTATGGGCGCGATTCTCCTAGCCCCGCGCCGGGCCAGAGAATCGGTGCAACGGCGCCACGAGGTGCAGAGAATCAGCTCCAATTTTGCCGGCGCGTTTGACGAGGCGCCGGTTGCGGGCTGCTGGAATCAGCGGGGCTGCCGATTCACCGGCCTGGATGGGCCAAGCGGCCGCACGGAAAAAGCAGAGTCCCGCCGGTGCCGTTCACCCCGGTCGCTGCCGGCGGGAACTCTGCGCGAAGGGTCGGGGGGGGGCGGCCTGTGAGGCGGGGAAAAGTGCACCTTCACCGGGGGTCCCTCCGATGGGGTCTGGCCCGCGATTGGGGCCCACCAATCGGCGGGCCGGCCTCTCTCCACCCCCCCACCCCCCCCAAGGCCTATCTTGTTGCGCGGCCGGCCTTGATCCCCTACGCCATGTTGCGTTGGGGCGGGCACGCTGAAGAAGTCCCCCATGCATGCGCAGTTTGGCGCAGCCCAACTGCACATGCGCGGGTTGGCGCGGTGCCCATTTGGTGCCGGGAAGGGAGGCTGGAGCGGCGTGAACCGCTCCAGCGCCGTGCTGGCCCCCTGTGGGAGACAGAATCGGTCATACCTATGCCCGTTTCGCGCCGTTGTTAATTTTTTCCAATTAAGGGACAATTTAGCATGACCAATCCACCTACCCTGCACATCTTTGGGTTGTGGGGGCGAAACCCACGCAGACATTGGGAGAATGTGCAAACTCCACAAGGACAGTGACCCTGAGCCGGAATGGAACCTGGGACCTTGGCGCCGTGAGACAGCAGTGCTAACCATTGCACCACCGTGCTGCCCCCAAGATCACCTCATATGATCGAATGCCAGAGCAGATTCAATGGAGTATGAAAATAGAGAAGCCTTGCTAAACCTATACAAAGCACCAGTTAGACCGCACCTGGAATACTGTAAACAGTTTTGGTCCCCTTATCTAAGGAAAGATATAGTGGCATTGGAGACCGAAAGGCCTAATCCTGCTCCAATATCTTATGGTCTCGCATTCTTCTAAATTCCAATGAGTACAGGCCCAATCAACTCAGCCTCTCCTCATAAGAAAGTCCCTCCATACCTGGGATCAACCTAGTGAACCTTCCCTGGACTGCCTCCAATGTCAGTATATCTTTCCTTAGATAAGGGGACCAAAACTGTTCACAGCATTCCAGGTGTGGTCTAACTAGTGCCTTGTATAGTTTTAGCAAGGCTTCCCTATTTTCATACTCCATTCTCTTTGAAATAAAGACTGACATTCCATTTTCCTTCCCCATTACCGACTGAACTTGCATGCTAGCTTTTTGTGGTTTATGTACGAAGACCCTCAATCCCTCTGCACTGGAGTTTTCTGCTGTTTCGCTCCATATAAATAATAATCTGAATGTAAACACAGCAAATCTGTAAATTTGACCAATGGAAAGATAACACGGCAGTTATGATATAAAATGCACTGTCTGACAGGATGATGGAAACAAGTTAATAGTGACTTTCAAAGGGAATTGAATAAATATTGGAAAGATAAAGAATTGCTGCATCTTGGGGAAAGAGGGCATTGGGAATAATGGACTAGATCTTTCACAGAGCTAGCACGGGTATGATGGGCCAAATGGCTTTCATGGTGTCTTCTTTGACAAAACAATAAATTGCATTTATAAAATGCCTTTCACCATGGTCAGAGTGATCCAAGTGCTTTACAGCCAATGAAGCACGTTTGAAATGCAGTCACTGTTGCAATGAATCAGCCACTTTGCCTACTTCAAGACGCCACAAACAGCAATGTGACAAAAACCAGATAACCTGTTTTTGGGTGATGTTGGTTGAGGGATAAATATTGGCCAGGGCACCTGGGAGAACTCCCCTGTTCTTTGTCACAATAGTGTCACAGGTTCTTTTATATCCACCTGAGAGGGCAGGCAAGGCCTTGTTTTAACATCTTATTCAAAAGGCACTGAAACTCTATCCACAGTAGGCCAGAAAACTGTGTGGGGGGATGTGGGAGATGGGGAGGGGGGCAGTGCAAGATGGGTACAAATACAATTGAGAGATAAAATTGAAGGACAAAGATTCCAACTCAGCTGTGGCAGATGCAATCCCTCCCCTTTCCGTTATTGTCACCAATGCCAGGAGGCTTATTTTGTCAGTCCCAGTGGGGAAGTGCTGAGATGTTGAAATTTCCATTGATGAAGACCAGCTGCGTCAACTAAACGCTGGAGTAAACGATAGAAACCATTGCTGATTTTTTGGCACAATGAGTGCAATTCATTGCATTTTGGCCCGACTCACTTAAAAGGAAGGTCTAAAAGCAAAATACTGCAGATGCTGGAGATCTGAAATAAAAACAAAAAATAGTGGAAAAGCTCACCAAGCCTGGCGGCACCTGTGAAGAGAGAATCACAGTTAATGTTTCAAAACCAATATTCTTCCAAAGAAAAAGTGCTGCCAGATCTGCTGCATTTTCTGAGCACTTTTCTTTTTCATTTTTATTTTGACTGAGATTCTCTGGTCTCCCGGTACTACTGTGCTGCCTATAAATGGGCTGCTCCCAGAGATGTACACGGAGACAAACGTCAACTGTTGCTGAAGGACCATCAACTCAATGTAGGACGATCTTTGGTCTGGTTGAAACGTGTTGATCTTCCAGTGCAAGTGTTGCAAACTGGCACATTCCGAGGTCCAAGACTATGTGTTGAGGGACACACTAAAGCTCGGGGCAACTGCCACAAAGGCACAATGAGGAAAGGTTGCTGTCTAAGGCACTGAGGGGATGTTAATACCGTAGAACCCCTCAAGCTGTATGCCTGACATTGAATACATATAGTAAATATCATGTATGTTGCAAATGTATTGAGGTACCTCAGAATGCAACATGCTCTATGGATAAAGGTTAAATATTATTGCGCTTTCCGTAATGCCTAATTTGAAATATTCTGGAATGTACTTTAAGATATTTTGTGAATATATGTTTGGAAAAAAGTGGCCTCCATAGCTAAGGGGATAAAGGTGGGGAAAATGTCTTATGCTTCTATTAATTTGTTGATAGGAATTTATGGGCGGGATTCTCCGCTATCCGGCGGGGCGGACTGTACCGGCGCCGAGGAGTGGCATGAACCACTCCGGCGTCGGGCTGCCTGGAAGGTGCAGAACCCTCCGCACCTTCAGAGGCTAGGCCGGTGCCGGTGGGGTTGGCGCTGTGCCAACAGGTGCCGAAGGCATGGGGGACATAGCCCCCCTTTTTTTAAATATAAATTTTGTGTACCCAATGTCATAATATACACCAGTGTATCATGGTGCAGACACACACTGATGGACACACAGTGGGACCAATCAACATACACAACACCGCAGCCAATGACCAGTGAGAGCACATGCACTATAAAGACATGGGACATCAGAGTTCCCGCTCATTCGAGTAGCAGCTAGCTAGGAGCACAGAGCTCACAGCCTGCAACACAGACATTCACCATGTGCTGAGTTCATCAACTGGTTAGGACAAGGCAAAGGTCTTTAGTTAAAGCTAGTATCGTATTTACCCACAGTTCAAGTATGTTTAAATAGTTAACCTATTAATAAAATAGTGTTCCACTACTTCAAGTGTTGGTGACCTGTGTGTAATCCAGGACACCCAACACATCATGATACCAGGGGTGGTTGCATACTAACACTTCTTAGACCTACCTGCAAGTGATCTGCCTTCCGCCAGCATTCCGTCATCCTGCAACATGGACAACATCAGCCCGCTGCCGCCGCTCCGCTTGTCTTGGAACAGCTACACAAGGTTCATCTTGGTGTGGAGAAGTGCCGCCGACAGTCCCGGCATCAATGACGACATCGGCAACACAGTGCTCAACAGCCCCACCTGTCAGCGGTTCCAGCCGGCCCAACCACGTAGGACCCTACAGCCCCTGGGGTGTGTAGCCATGTAAAATGGCTGCGTTCCGATTAATCTGGCCAAAACCCAGTTTAAAACGGCTAACCCGAAAGACTGCTGGGAAAAGCAGCCAAGAAGACACAAGCAGGCAGCTGCAGACAGTTTTGCATATTCGGCTCTGGGAAGGTAGCCCAGATCGATACTCAGGGCTATCAACAGCCCATCAACCCAGGTATTCGCAGTTGCATTCAGGACTGTTTGCAGCCAATCTATTCAGACATCCACAGTTAAATCAGCTATCCCCGGGGACAATTGCAACATATTAGCAATTGAATACCGGGCCAGACCTGTCGGCGCCTGCAGTGGCCGAAACAAAGACACGTGAGCGACCACCCCCCGATCGAGGAATCGCCTCACCATTGGACACATCGACCCCAGAGATTGGGGACAGAATCCAATCACTTGGGACTCAGGGTCAAGGGCCGCCTCGGGAGGCGGGAAGCCCCTGGGCCCTATAAAAGTGAAGGTCCAAGTTCAGATCTCTCTCTCTCTCATCTTCGCCTGCTCAAGACCTTCGCAAGACCAGCCACCGGTAATAGTAAGTTTGAATCCAACGATCGCTATCCGGTAGAGACATCTAGCCACCGACCTGTAGCAGCCTTTTGAATCTCGCGGGCCAGATTTGATTGGACAAGCCATTCGTTTCCCTGACCTGGTGGGCTCTTCCTAAAGTTAAGTATTGGCCAGTAGTGATAGGTTTATTATATAGAAAGTAGTATTAGGGTATTAATATTGCTTGTTGTATATAATAAATGACCGTTGTTTTAATCCTTACTAAGCAGTGTGCTGTGTTATTAATCATAACCTGAACTTGAACCACGTGGCGGTATCATAAAGATACCTGGCGACTCATGAACAAAGGTGACCTAAACAGAGCAAATAGACTAAGGTCAAAAAGAGCAACATAATTGGCGACTCCGCGGGGACGCCCACAATGAGAAATGGGTTTTAAAAAGATTGTCCCGCGCCTGGGAGCAGTCTGTACAAAGCATACCCACAGTTAAAAATCCTGACGAACAGCAGGCAGAAGCAGACAAACCCGCAGTTAGGGAACCCGAGGAAGAGCAGGCAGACATGCATCCAGTTAAAACGCACCAGAACCCCGCATGGGTAATCGAAGGAAGGAACAGCCCCCCACAGAAACGGAATGTTACAATTGCTGACAATTAGGACATTACGCACGAGAATGTCAAGCCCCCCTGAAACACCAACGGGATAAGCCCACAAATGCCCCCCGAACCAGCAAAGAAACCAACAGCCCCGACCCCCCACCCAGGGAACCACACCCAAGGGAACAATGCACCAGAGAGCCTGCTCCACCTTATGTGCCTCAGGGGTCATGTTACAACTGTGAGCAGCCAGGACACTTCGCCCGAGATTGCAGGAGACCCCCACCAGCTAGACTAGCCCCCAGATATGAAAGAGAACACCACCCACAGCAGCTACAAGGTCCCAGCTGCCCCATGCAAACTGGGAGCGCTTACCCACCACTTCTCATGGCAGCGTTACCTCAGCAAGGCCACTTCATTTTTGTTTCACTCCTCCTTCCTTTCTTCTTTGGTCACGCTGCACTCCCTCCATATGCTAATTACACCCCAGCCCAAATGTGATTTACGATGTCCCGTATTCTGATGGAACCTGCAGAATGTTTTATGTTGTCTGTCTGTTTATTAAATGTTGTTCGTCCTACAGGAGAATTTTCTCACCGCCCCACACACATTCACCTGAACTTTTAGCTCTTTTCCAATTGGACAAGCCAGACGCTTGTTCAGCGGTACCAACTTGTCCACAGATACCTGGTCACCAGACCAGATGCCCGATCGTAGCTACTCCTCTGATTTGATGGTAGAATCAGAACAGTAACCCCACCATGATGACTACATTTTTGTCCGTTCTTTGGTCGCTCAGGCAGTGGAGAAACGGCGTGAGACCCGCCCTGCCTGGGGACCCCCCCGTTGGTCAAAGACGCTCGGGTAGGGAAGATACTGTATTGGTAGCCGTCCTACCCGGGGACTCCACCCAAATCGTACCCGTCGCAGCCCACATGCACCTCATTCGACCTTTTCTTTCAAAAACAGTTTTATTTTATTTAGGCAACCTTTGGGTTGCTGCCACATGCTATTTACATCCTGGAACATTTGGATGATAAACTTAGAACTGGTCCACCATTGGGAAGTGTGCTGTGTCCAAACATTTGTTTTGAAAAAAAAAAATGGGGGGAGAGTCACATACTGTGACCAATTATAAGGGTTTAATTGGCCCCAAGAAGGACAGACACACTAACACACCAGATATTAAACCAAAGTATTTACACACACTACGCTTGTCTTACAGAACTCCAGAAGCTCCAAGTCCGGAGAAAACCAGCAAACAGGAAAAAGAAAAGAAAGAAGACAGCCATGGGGACTCCTTTCCTTGCGCTCAACATGCTTGTTATGGACTTTTTGTTGCGCGGGAACGCGGACCCCATCACTCCAAACCCCTTTACTGTTAACACTTCACTGCCCAGTAGTACCGAGGGCCCAGTCACCAACCACGCTGCATTATCCTGGTGTGCCAAGTTCATAACTTGGTACTCTCTATCATACATCATTGAGGCACTGTTGGCATTGGCTATACTCAGTTGTGCAGTACAGACCATGCGCCTCCGCAAGTGGAAAAGGAGAGCGTACCGCGCTCGAACCCCGGTATATCGGATCCGATCCCCGATATTCAGCTATGACCAGACCCCAGACCCCCGCGACCTATAAAGAATAAAGAGTATTCACGTGCATTATTCCTGTAAATAAAGAGATATATGGAACGTTTCCAAAAAAAAAAATGTATGATCCTGAGCTTGACAAGCCAGGAAAGAGTATATTAAATGTTGTGATTGTTGTTGTATGTTTTAGGAAGATAGGATAATGCAATGTTTAGGAGTATAGAGTGTTTAGGCAAAATTAGAGGTTCCCAGTTTATTTTTTTATAGATACATGCCCCTGCCTGACATAGCGCCCTCAAGAATTGTTTAGGTAAATTTTTGTGCATAGCTAGGGTCAGAGTAGTGGCCATGTAGAAGGTGCCCCCCCCCCCCCAGTGGGGAAACAAAGAGGACAAAGTTTATGTGATCCTTCACGCTTCGCGTTAGGATCACAAGGCGGGTATGTAGCCATGTAAAATGGCTGCGTTCCGATTAATCTGGCCAAAACCCAGTTTAAAACGGCTAACCCGAAAGACTGCTGGGAAAAGCAGCCAAGAAGACACAAGCAGGCAGCTGCAGACAGTTTTGCATATTCGGCTCTGGGAAGGTAGCCCAGATCGATACTCAGGGCTATCAACAGCCCATCAACCAGGTATTCGCAGTTGCATTCAGGACTGTTTGCAGCCAATCTATTCAGACATCCACAGTTAAATCAGCTATCCCCGGGAACAATTGCAACATATTAGCAATTGAATACCGTGCCAGACCTGTCGGCGCCTGCAGTGGCCGAAACAAAGACACGTGAGCGACCACCCCCCGATCGAGGAATCGCCTCACCATTGGACACATCGACCCCAGAGATTGGGGACAGAATCCAATCACTTGGGACTCAGGGTCAAGGGCCGCCCCAGGAGGCGGGAAGCCCCTGGGCCCTATAAAAGTGAAGGACCAAGTTCAGATCTCTCTCTCTCTCATCTTCGCCTGCCCGAGACCTTCGCAAGACCAGGCACCGTTAATAGTAAGTTTGAATCCAGTGATCGCTATCCGATAGAGACATCTAGCCACCGACCTGTAGCAGCCTTTTGAATCTCGCGGGCCAGATTTGATTGGACAAGCCATTCGTTTCCCTGACCTGGTGGGCTCTTCCTAAAGTTAAGTATTGGCCAGTAGTGATAGGTTTATTATATAGAAAGTAGTATTAGGGTATTAATATTGCTTGTTGTATATAATAAATGACCGTTGTTTTAATCCTTACTAAGCGGTGTGCTGTGTTATTAATCATAACCTGAACTTGAATCACGTGGCGGTATCATAAAGATACCTGGCGACTCATGAGCAAAGGTGACCTAAACAGAGCAAATAGACTAAGGTCAAAAAGAGCAACAGGTGGCTTCAATGGGAAATTCCATTGATAAGCGGTGGAAGTGTAGAATGCTGCTACCAGCGAACAGCGCGCCATGGGGCAACACGCGGCTGGGAGTCTGGAGAATCCAGCCCTATGGTCACCCATCAGAGCTGAATTGCACCTGATTTGTGCTCACACCGGAAGTGAGTCACAGTCATTAGCCATGCAAATCTTTGCAGGAGTCTCTCTTATGGGAGGCTTCCAGGCCTCTTTTACGGGGTGTCTCTGGTGGGGGTCTCTTTAATTGTGGGGGCCTCTGGTGGGGGTCTCTGTAATTGGGGGTCTCTGGTGGGGGGAAGAGTGGGGGAGTCTGGAGGGGGAGGGCTGGGCAGGAATTGCATGGGGGACCCCTCCGATAGACGTTCGGGGAAACTCCCTAAAAGAGTCACCCCCTTGGCCCACTGCGAGGTCCACTGTGTCAGGGCCAAGTTCGTAAAGACCCGGGCAGCACGGTGGCGCAGTGGTTAGCACTGCTGCCTCACGGCGCCGAGGTCCCAGGTTCTATCCCAGCTCTGGGTCACTGTCTGTGTGGAGTTTGCACATTCTCCCCGTGTTTGTGTGGGTTTCGCCCCCACAACCTAAAGATGTGCAGGGTAGGTGGATTGGCCACGCTAAATTGCCCCTTAATTGGAAAAAATGAATTTTTTTTCAAAGTTTGTAAAGACCCACACCAATTTTCACCCACGTGATGCATGCCCCAGAGGAAGGGCAACAAATGTTGATCTTTCAATGATGCTCACATACCATGAAATAAGGGAGAAAAAAAATTCTAATTTTACTGGGTTTTTCATTCCACTTTTATGATAGCAAAATAAATATTACTGCAAGGAGTCAACTACATCTATATAAGAATCGGGCATCAAGTATAAAAACATAACTGAGGATTTGAACATTCAGCTGAAGGATGAACTATATTCTTAATAATACAACATCAAACAGATCCTGGCAAATAGAAATGCAGATAATTTCTTGACTGCGAGATTTGCTAACACCTGACCAAGGTTTCACATCAGTGACTTTAGGTCTCTAGTTTTTGCTATTTTAATATAACCACCTATCACAACCCAAAGTTATCGCCTCATAAATGAATAACCAATTGTGATTCATGGCGATAATGAAATATGCTAATTTATTCAAAACATCTCATCCGCTAATCCTACAACACAAAAATATCTTTATACTCTTCTAAAAATGCTGCAACAGGGTAATAGATGCCAGCTATCTTGTGAATGCTTTATATTGACAAGAAAGAAAACAGCTCCATGACAGAAAGCCAAAACTACTTTCCAAATTTCAGTGTAAAAGATATCTTTCTGAGTCATGGAATGTTTTGTATTAATGGTACTTTTTTCTCAGAGTGATTGATATTAAAGAGCTTTGATGGCAATTTACAGATGAGAAGGTCCAGACACCTAAGAAAGATTTTAATTTCCTTTCTTTAAGTGCGATCTTAACTGCCCGTTGATTGTCTGCCCCTTCACCACATTCCCAACTGACTCAGGTGGGTGCCCCATGAATACATTTAAATTGGAATCCTATTCTGTTCATCGGGCCTGGCAACTATTTTTGCAGACTACGGGCAGGATTCTCCTGTCTCCCAGCCGCGTGTTTCTCAGTGGTGGAAGGCGGTGCGCCGTTCTCTGGTCCCGCTACAGTCAATGGGAATTCTCACTGAAGCCACCGAACAACACCGGGAATCCTGGGGCAGGGGGTGTACTGCCGCGGCACTAGGGAATCCCGCCAGCGTGAATGGCCGGAAGATTCTGGCCCACAATATTGGATGAACTGGTCTGCTGTGTCTCCTCCACTCATTAGGACTGGTTGGAGAATTTTTTTTTGTAGCGCCTTTGTGACTCAAAAATCTGATCTACTGCAACTCTGGATTCCCGCTCCCATTGCGAATTACCGTGCCGGGGTGTATGAAGCTCTCCGTGCTCCCAGAGTCGATTAAGTAGGACGTCTCGTGCCCGTTGATTAGTACTGTTGTAGCAGTTGAGAGTGTTCGAGGCCGGGACTGATCCAGGGTCACCGAGGCTAATCTCAGCAGTTGAGTGTTCTCTTCGGGCGGTGTGCGGTCAGCCGAGCTGCGGTCCTGGGAGTCCATCCAAGATGGCGGCTCCCATTGGTCGCACATGGCTGGGGGTGCACAAAATGGCGGCGCCCATCCATCGAACGTGGCATCCACGGGACAAGATGGCGGCGCCTGGGGGCCGCACGTGGCCCTGGGGTAGTAGGATGGCGGCGCCTGCTGGGCACATGGGGACCGTGGAGAGGTTTGTGGTGGCGGTCCACATTCGCCACCGGAGACCGCGGCGACCGCACGGGCCTGGCATACCACCAAATGTGGCCCTTTTTACCGCATCCCTTGCAGGTGGATGCGCTGCCGGGCAGCGCTGCCGGGGGTGCTTGGCCTGCCCGCAAAAGTAGCAGCGGGACCCCCGGGGGTTGCCAGGCTGCCTTGCAGCACAAGCTTGTGGGGGGATGGGGGATGGCTCGGGGTTGGCTGCGGAGGGGTTCCACGCTGCCCAGTGGGCTGCCGCCCGGTCGGGAACATAAGCGCAGGCGTTTCTGGTGGCCACATCCAGGGAACCTGCAAGGGCCTGTGCCTCCTTGAGGCCTAGGGTGTCTTTTTCCAGTAATCGCTGGAGGATTTGGGAGGACAGCATACCTGCCACGAAAGCGTCCCGGATCAAGAGTTCTGTGTGGTCGCTCGCCGAAACTTGCGGGCAGCTGCAGTTTCTCCCCAGCACCAGGAGCGCACGGTAGAATTCTTCCAGCGGCTCCCCAGGGATTTGTCACCTCGTTGCTAGCAGATGTCGGGCGTAGACCTGGTTTACCAGGCGAATATAATGTCCTTTTAGCAGCTCTTCCGTGTCCTCGATGAGGGTGTAAATTTCCGGGCTCACCCTCGAGTGCAGGACTTGCATTTTCTGTTCTCCCGTGTGTGTGTTTTCGGCCGTTCCGAGATATCCTTTAAAACACACCAGCCAGTGCTTGAAGACTGCCGCTGAGTTCGCCGCGTGGGGGCTGAGTTGCAGACACTCCGGCTTGATTCGGAGCTCCATCCGTTTAAATCTAGCTTATTAAGTTGATGCACGGTCAATGACCACTAAAGTGAGGTTGTGGTCCAACTGAAGCCTTTAATAAGCTAGATGTTTCCCCCAGCAGCTCAGGTACAGAATTAAGGCTGCTGGGGTGGCACGGGCTCTTATACCCCACCTTACAGGGTGGAGCTACCATACAGCTTGACCAATAGAAAGCATACAATATCTACCAATGGTGTTCCAGCATTACCAGGTACCGCAATACCTCTACACAGACTACCACAGTGTGTATCTGATTTTCTTTTGAAAGTTACGATGGAAGCAGCTTCCATCACCCTTTCAGGCAGTACATTCCAGATATAGCAACTCACTGTGTAAAAAACCTTCTCCTTACCTGCTTCTTTTGCCAAGTTACCTTAAAACTGTCTTCTGCTAACCAACCTGCCTGCCTATCTTTCCCATCTACTCTGTCTAAACCTTTCATCACTTTAACACCACTGAAACTCCCTTTAAACTTCTCTGCTCTAAAAGAGAACTATTTTAGCTTTCTTATGTCTCTCAAGGATCCATGTGGAGCCTCAGCTATTCACCATATTTATTAATAACTTAGATCAAGGGGTAGAAAGTCACATATCCAAGGTTATTCCGGCTGGTGGCAATGTAAGCAGTGTAGATTGAAGCACACAATTACAAAGAAATATGAATAAATTCAATATTTGGGAGAAATTGTTGCAAATGAAATTCAGTGTAGATGAATGTGAGGTCACCCACTTTAGGCTGAATGAGGATGGACCAAAGGAATTTCTAACCAGTGTAAAGTCAGAAAGAGTGAAGGCCCAAAGAAACTTTGGGACCATAGACCACTAAAATGTGGACACATACAGAAAATCATTTCAGAAAGCGAATCATCTGATCTCAAGAGAATTAGAATACAAGAGGGTTGAAATTAAGCTATAGCTGTACAGGTTTATGGGTAGGCTGTACCTGGATTGCTGTGAGAAGTTCTGGAGCGCAATTCAGCAGCCTCGCGCACCCGACTTGGTGTTGGTATGGGGCCGTTAAATCTACCAAGAGGCCTCTCGCGAGATTTGCAACGCTCGAAATGTCTCACGAGTTCCTACGGAATCTTGCAGATCTGGAACTCACCCTGAATGGGCTTGATCCAGACCCGCATAGGTCTCATTCAAATGTACATTCACCGGATTCATCGCCGCCGGGACTCAATGGCCACGTCTGGGAGACCACACTTGAGGGGGGTGGGGTTTAGTTCTGGTCCACACAAATGTGGAGCAGGCATAATGGCACTTGGGGTGATTTTCCAAGCCATTGGAGACCAAAGGTGGTCAGGGCAGGGTGGCACCTTGGTTCTCCCTCCGGTACCTGGGCACATCAACACTGCCAGGGTGCCAGGATGGCACTGCCAGTTATGCAGTGCCAGGGTGCCTGAGTGTCAGGGTGCCTGGTAGGGAGATTTGGGCAGCCTTCCAAAATGGCGTCCCGATCAGCGAGGAAGCAGGAAACCCCCCTAATTATGGCCTCAGTGGAGAGCATCACCCCGAAGCTAAAACAAAACCAGCAAAGTGCCGTTGAATAACATGATGTTTCTCGGCACTGCATGCGCCAAGAAACACAGCCGCTAAACATGCCGTTCAGCGGACTTCAACTCAAGTCGCTGCATCTGGCCCCTGGTCACCATACCTCAGGAAGGACCTGTTAGTTTTAAAGGGAATGCAGACAGAATAATTAGCATTACATCAAATAGAAATATATTCTTGGAATTTAGACGGTTAAGGGACAATTTTATTTCAGTTTACAAGACATTAAGGGGAACTAATAATTGAACTCTTTTCTTGAGTTTGGGAGACATCGCAATGATGTGCAAATGCTTGTCTCCTTCTGGTTTAGTTTAGTTGTGTTGGCCTCACAGCCTAACATCTGTATTCCACCAACATTTGTATAGGTAGCCCGACTTAAACCAGGTACAGCCTGCTGAAATGGTAGTTTTAAGAATGAAAGTTTATCAATGGAAATAATCTAAAGATGGCTCTTGGAAATTTCCAGTAATGGGGCTGTGACCATTTCCTTTGGCAGCTTGGGTAAGGGGAATAGTGATGAATGACTTGGTGCCAGGTCCGTGGCCTCTTACATGGTAGCTTATCAGGTAGCTGAAGAGAAAATGCCCCATACTGTTTCAGAGAGATTAATTTTCCCTGCACAATTAGTCATGGCTTGTAATAATAATAATAATCGCTTTTTGTCACAAGTAGGCTTCAATGAAGTTACTGTGAAAAGCCCCTAGTCACCACATTCCACCGCCTGTGCAGAGAGGCCAGTATGGGAATTGAACCCACGCTGCTGGCCTTGTTCTGCATTACAAGCCAGCTGTTTAGCCCACTGTGCCAGCTTGTACGGTCCGAGATGAGAGGTCAGCTGGAAAACTGAAATGCATCCACTTAGTGATAACGCAGTGGCTCGTCAAATTTGTAATACTGCTGAGAATTTAGAAGCCCAGCTTATTTTTCATTTAAAGTCAGCACAGGAATTCTCAATGCAACTGGATACAAGTAAGATGTTTCAGATTGTGCAACATTCCTAGCTTACCAAGCAGCATGACTGGCGTACAGATTTTTGAAGCATTGAATAGTTTTGTGGTTGGAAAGTATGGGTTTGTTTGGGTTCTTTGCAGAGGAATCACAAGCGATGGAGCAACCAACATGACTGGGAAAAACAGCGGAGTTATAATAAAAGTTAAAGAGCCAGTTGGCCAGGACATTGTTTGGAATAATTGCTTTATTCACCATGAGGCATTGACATGGATAGGAATTCCATCGGATCTTAATAATAACAATAATAATCTTTATTGTCACAAGTAGGCTTACATTAACACTGCAATGAAGTTACTATGAAAAGCCCCTAGTCGCCAAATTCCAGTGCCTATTCGGGTACACAGAGGAAGAATTTAAAATGCCCAATTCACCTCACAGTATGTCTTTTGGGACTTGTGGGAGGAAACCGGAGCGCCCGGAGGAAACCCACGCAGACACAGGGAGAACGCGCAGATTCCGCACAGACAGTGACTCAAGCCGGGAATTGAACCTGGAACCTTGGAGCTGTGAAGCAACTGTGCTAACCACTGAGCTACTGTGCTGCCCTTGAAGTGGTGTTGAAAGAAAGTGTGAAAGTTGTGAATTTCATTAAATGCAGCACACTCAATACCAGGCTTTTTGAAGCTCTGTGTTCTGATATGAGGGCCGAGCACACACATATATTATTCTATACAGAGGTACGTTGTCTGTCAAGAGGTAGGGTGATTGTAAGAGTTTACAAACGGAGGTATGAAATCCACTTTCCTCCTTGGGAAATCATCCCTTCTGGCTGATTCATTTGCTGATGAAACTTAGATGCTAACTATGTCTTTCCTTGTAGACACCTTTTCAATGCTAAATGAACTGATCCTGAAATCACAAGGAACAATGATGATTGCTTTCGGTGCTGTGAAGAAATAGATGATTTCCAAAAGTCATTGGAAGTTTGGCAAGTGTGAGTACAAAGCCAAAACTACTTAATGTTCCCCACACTGCGACAATATGTCAAAGAAAATAGTGTGAGGAAAGGAACTAACAATAGACTGGCAAACCTTATTCAGTTGCATCTGGGTGTGCTGATCAACAGTTTTTGTCGACACTTTTAGAGGAGAAGTTTCAGATTTTGAAAGAGAAGAAGTCGTGAAAAATCCTTTTGAGTTTGAGACCCCAGAGTCAATTATTAACTTACAGTTGACTCCAAATAGAGAGGCTGACCTTGAGGCACATTAAAATCTAGCCACAAGTCCATGAGACCATTCTGGAGTAGCCTCTCCGAGGGGTATCCAGTGCTGAGTAAAACAAGCATTTTGTTGCTATTGCCCTTCACAATGACCTACATGTGCGACGTTGGATTTTCCGCCCTCCCAATGATGAAGTCAGCACAAATGAACCGGCTGAACTCTGCACCTGATATGCACATCACCCTCTCCTTCTGTGAACCTGGATGGAGTGAGATCATGAGGACCAAGCAGGCTCACCTGTCGCATTAAAGGTAAGCAAAAATGGAGTGTTGCGAAGATCAGCTGGTGTGGGTCACGAAGGTCAGCCGGTTGGTAAAAGTGGATCCCTGGAAAGAAAAGTTTGAAAAATACTGCTGTAATTGATAAACTGAAACCCAAGTTGTCAGCATGACGGTAGAGATGGTAAATATTGTGATCTATGTATCTTGAGGCAAGCAAACATGAACTGGCTGATGTGCAAAGGGTTGGAGAAATCAGCCAATGATACGAGTGCAGCACAGCATAGGCTAGTGCAGGACAGAATGAGTTCGAAAAAAATCAGCGTTGGAGCAACTGCTCCAATGAAGTGGAGTGTCCAATCCAAGTCTCATATCAGTGGCTTTTCTGTTAGCTGTCTGGCACGATGCTGTTTCTTGACCAGAGGAGAAGAGACTTTCTGAAGGCCAGTGATGAGGGTTCCATCCATCCAGTAGGCTGTAAATTCAACCTGCAAAAACAAGTGAAGATGCTGATAGTTCCACACCAGTGTTGCGAATGACTCTGTAAAGCTGTGCCAAGTACAGGTTTCAAGAGACAGCCCAGAAAAATGAGCAAACAACACATGTCCAGAACTGCAACAGAGCTGCAGAAGAACTGGCCTCTATAATAAGCACAGCAGAAGCATCAACAAATTCAGTGAGGTTTCAAAACACTATGACAAAAATACATCCCCACTGTGTCATCATGCAAAGAGACTACGCATTCAAACCCAAATTACTCCCAAGAATTCAAATCTTGCAAAACGAACCTTGCAATTGAAATGTCCGAATGGACTGAACTAGTATTGACTCCCAAGCCGGGTCCAAACCAATTAAATGTCATTTGATGAGTGCTGAAGTAATGGAGTACCTAGCAGAAACAAAACCATGGGAAACCCCATCCAACTGATAACTTAAGGAATACCATATGGAATTGCATGTCGACTCCCAAGAGGATGGACTGTTTGTTGCGGAAGAAGCAGGGATGGAAACGATACTGGAATTTCTTGTCGGCTGCTTGGTAGTAGAATCTGGCTTTGATCCACAAATGGTATAATTCCCGGACAAGCCCCCAAAAAGTGAAAATTCCCGTTGCTTTTCAAACAGTGGACTCTCTCGGCGAAAGCCAGCAATTTAAAACCCCCATTGAACTGTAAAGAACAGAGAGCCAATTTGAAAATTGGCGGCCTTGACAATCCCTGTCTGAATTCAAAGCAATACGGTCACTGGTCAAAGATCTAATGGCCAACATTACAATGCTGGATTAGGAATGGTATTTCCTTCTTTAAAAATAAATTTAGAATACCCAATTCCTTTTTTTTCTAATTAAGGGGCAATTTAGCATGGTCAATCCACCTAGCCTGCACATTCTGGGTTGTAGGGATGAGAACCACTCAGACACGGGGAGAATGTGCATAGGAATGGTATTTCCTGACCAGTTTCAAAAGTTGAGTCCTCCAGCTCCACTCAGGATAACTAAACCTGGGGTAATTACATCCCAGCAGATGTAACTGCAGATCAACGTCTTGGAGAAATCATCATGCCTTGACACAAAATTGGAAGGTCTTGATCGAAGTGTGAAAGCAGAATGCCCCATTAAATCTTTCCCTGCAAGGGTGGCATGGTGGGGAGTGGCTAGTTCTGCTGCCTCATGGTGGCAAGGCCCTGGGTCACTGTCTGTGTGGAGTATGCACATTCTCCCCATGACTGCGTGGGTCTCACCGCTACAACCCAAAGATGTGCAGGGTAGTTGAATTGGCCACGTTAAAGTGGGCAGCACAGTAGCACAGTGGATTGCATTGTTGCTTCACAGCTCCAGGGTCCCAGGTTTGATTCCCGGCTTGGGTCACTGTCTGTGTGGAGTCTGCATGTTCTCCCTGTGTCTGCGTGGGTTTCCTCCGGGTGCTCCAGTTTCCTCCCACGAGTCCCGAAAGACGTGCTGTTAGGTGAATTAGACATCCTGAATTCTCCCTCAGTGTACCCGAACAGGCGTCAGAATGTGGAGACAGGGGGCTTTTCACAATAACTTCATTGCAATGTTAATGTAAGCCTACTTGTGACAATAAAGATTATATTTTTAAAATTGCTCCTTAATTGGAATTTTTTTTCTATTAAAATTTTAAAAACATTTTTCCCTGCAGAATTCCGCATAGGTAAATTCACAGAATTGGTTCACAGCAAGAATAATTGAATTCCAAGTCGATATTTCAAAGCGCAAACGGATGCCGCCTATCCCTCTCACTCTCAGCCTTGGCCTCTGATTGAGTCGCCCCACTGCTCCCCGAAAAAAAGACACTGGTGCTTGCCTGGTTCTCACACCTCCCAACTGCTTACACCTTTCGCCCAGATGGCCGAGCCTCGACAACCACATGTGCTCCTGGCTGGCTGCCTGCTGCTGGCTATCTGGCCTGGCCTCTGCCAACCCACCCAGTCTGGTTGCCGCCCAGTCCTCTCACTCTCAGCCCTGGCCTCTGATCAAGTTACCTTGCTGGCCGCTGCTCCCCTAAAACCACAACGCCAGTGCTTGCCTGGCCTTCACAGGTCCCAATGCTCACCCCTCGGCTCTTGTCGGGTGGCCCGGCCTTGAGTTTCAACGACCATGTGTGCTCCTGGCTGCTGCTGCTGGCTTTTTCTGGCCTGGCCTCTGTTCTTTGCTTAGTTTCCCGCCTGCCCCCCTCAACCCTGGCTAGAGGTTCAGAGTCACCCTGCTACTTCCCTCAACAGCTGTTGGCCAGCACCTCCTCCTCGCCTTGGTGAAGGCTGTCGTGTTGGGTGTTCCGATGCACAAATGATCCAACACGGCTGTAGATTGTACAACTCTGTTTTATTGTCTGAAGCAATGACAACTACTAACTGCTGGCTTAGGTTCGTGCTTCACCAGCTAACCTGTGGACCCAGCCCTTTCACTATCTTGGTGAGGCACTCAGCACATGGTGTATGTCTGAGTGGCACGCTGTGAGCTCTGTGCTCTGAGCTATCTCCTGGTAGACTGAGCGGGAACTGTGGTGTTCCCTGGTTTATAGTGCGTGTGCTCTCACTGGTGATTGGCTGCGATGTTGTGTGTGTGTTGGTTGGTCCAACTACCTGTCCATCAGTGTGTGTGTGTGATTGCACCATGATATGCTGATGTGGATATCATGACATCCAGCATTTTCACAAGGATATGTGCCTAAATGCTAATAAATAGAAATGTGTCCTGAGTGCATCTGAGTATGTGTGTGCAATATTTACAACATGTACATGAGGCTAAACTATATACAGAGGAAGGTGTCAGGTGCAACAGAGCAACGAGGTTGTACCAATAACAGAACAAATGCAATCAGCAAACGACGAGAGAGAACTTCTGGAACGACAAGAAAGAAACACGTTAACAGTTCTGTAAAACAATTCAGTGAGTCCAATGTGCTAACAGGCTCATAAGTCAAGTCAATCAGGTGGGCGACGAATTCGGGTTGACTGTTAGGGTGGCACACCACTCACCGCCCGGATCAATGCTGTGCACTGGCAGCGGCTGGTGGTTCCGATTTGGGGACATCCGGTTCTTGTGGATTACCGCAACGCGGAAGGGTTCCCTGTCTTCGGTATTGCTGATCTGCATGCTGTCAGGATATGACTCAGTGTATGGGGGCTGAATTGCCCGCACGTCACTGCGAGGCTGGCGGAATTGTTGAGAGTTGGCAGGTTGAGCTGATCGACAGCAGGCAGCGTAGTGGCCCATCCTGCCACAGCAGAGGCATTGTCGCGCTTTGGCCGGACATTGCCGCTTTAAGTGGGCGGAGCCACAGTTGCTGCACGTCGTGACGTCATGGTGTTCGTTGCGCCACCGCGCATGCGTGGTGCGGTCCTGCGTAGAGCGCGTCTGAGCATCACGTCCCTCTGTGTCAACGTCCCCTCTTTTGGCGCGTAGAAGTGTGGGATGCCTCGGAAAGCGCGCGAAATGGTCGCCCTCGTCCGGGCCACGGGCCGTGAGGAACTCGATCGACTGGACCCGCTCCGCCTCGTAGGACCCCTGCCGTTCCGTTTCGGCCGCCTGGATTTGGGAGTACCGGCTGGTCGCGTTCTCGTGGAGGACGCAGGTCTCGATGCCAGTCGCAAGGGTGAGGCGCTTAATTTTGAGGAGCTGCTGGCGCAGGGTGTCCGAGATAACCCCAAAAACTATCTGATCCCGTATCATGGAGTCGGAGGTGGCCTCATAGCCGCAGGACTGCGTGAGGATACGGAGGTGTGTAAAGTAAGATTGGAAAGGCTCATCCTTACCCTGCAGGCGCTGCTGGAAGAGGTACCTCTCGAAGTTCTCATTGACTTCCACGCTGAAGTGTTCCTCGAACTTTAGAAGCACCGTCTTGTATTTTGTCTTGTCATCGCCTTCCGCGAATGTGAGGGAGTTATAGATGTGGATGGCGTGTTGCCCCCTCGTGGAGAGGAGGAGGGCGATCTTCCTGGTGTCCGATGCATTCTCCCTGCCTGTGGCTTCTAGGAAGAGCTGGAATCGCTGTTTAAACAGCTTCCAGTTGACCTCAAGGTTTCCAGCGATTCGGAGCAGCTGCGGCGGGCTGATGTTTTCCATGGAGCAGGATGGCAGATTTCTGAAAGGGTGCAGGTAGGCCTCACAGTCACTGGCTAGCTTCCACTACTGGTATCATGTCGTGTTTGGTGTTCCGATGCACAAATTATCCAACACGGCTGTAGATGGTACAACTCTGTTTTATTGTCTTAAGCAATGACAACTACTAACTGCTGGCTTAGGTTTGTGCTTCACCAGCTAACCTGTGGACCCAGCCCTATCACTATCTTGGTGAGGCACTCAGCACATGGTCTATGTCTGAGTGGCACGCTGTGAGCTCTGTGCTCTGAGCTATCTCCTGGTAGAATGAGCGGGAACTGTGGTGTTCCCTGGTTTATAGTGCGTGTGCTCTCACTGGTGATTGGCTGCGATGTTGTGTGTGTGTTGGTTGGTCCAACTACCTGTCCTTCAGTGTGTGTGTGATTGCACCATGATATGCTGATGTGGATATCATGACAAAGGCTTTGCGGGCTCACACCCTGAAATTAGCTTGGCAACCTCACTTTTGTTTCAGGCTGCCTTCCGGGCCAAATGTCAGAAACATGGCTGCTGCTTCACTCAGTGAATGTTCAAAATCCTCACAACAATTCAGGATTTCTGTCCGAACTGTTCTAAGTCTCTCAATATCTGGCAAACTGTTCTCTCACTCTAAAGCGGAGTCCACCAATTAGTGCCCGATGTTGTTCTGTATTGCCTGCTGATTGGCTCAAGAAATGAGGCTATCAGCAAATTCAGATCTACCAGGCTCTGATTGCTGCTCCCACATCAGTCACTTCTCAGTATGTGCCCCCCCCCTGCCCCATTGGCCAGGGCCTACGCCACAGCGCTGTGTGTTTCATAAACATAAGGGGCGAGATTCTCCGACCCCCCGCCGGGTCGGAGAATCGCCGGGGGCTGGCGTGAATCCCGCCCTCGCCGGTTGCCGAATTCTCCGGCACCGGATATTCGGCGGGGCCGGGAATCGCGCCGCGCCGGTTGGCGGGCCCCCCCCCCCCGCGATTCTCTGGCCCGGATGGGCCGAAGTCCCGCTGCTAGAATGCCTGTCCCGCCGGCGTAGATTAAACCACCTACCTTACCGGTGGTACAAGGCGGCGTGGGCGGGCTCCGGGGTCCTGGGGGGGGCGCTGGGCGATCTGGCCCCGGGGGGTGCCCCCACGGTGGCCTGGCCCGCGATCGGGGCCCACCGATCCGCGGGCAGGCCTGTGCCGTGGGGGCACTCTTTTCATTCCGCCTTCGCCACGGTCTCCACCATGGCGGAGGTGGAAGAGACTCCCTCCACAGCGCATGCGCGGGGATGCCGTGAGCGGCCGCTAACGCTCCCGCGCATGCGCCGCCCGCAGATGTCATTTCCGCGCCAGCTGGCGGGGCACCAAAGGTCTTTTTCGCCTGCTGGCGGGGCGGAAATTAGTCCGGCGTGGGCCTAGCCCCTTAAGGTTCGGGCTCGGCCCCCCAAGATGCGGAGGATTCCGCACCTTTGGGGCGGCGCAATGCCCGACTGATTTGCGCCGTTTTGGGCGTGGGTCGGCGGACATCGTGCCGATACCGGAGAATTACGCCCATGAACTAGGAGCAGGAGTAGGCCATCTGGCCCCTCGAGCCTGCTCCGCCATTCAATGAGATCATGGTTGATCTTTTGTGGACTCAGCTCCACTTTCCCGCCTGAACACCATAACCCTTTATTCCTGTATTTTTCAAAAAACTATCCATCTTTATCTTGAAAACATTTAATGAAGGAGTCTCAACTGCTTAACTGGGCAAGGAATTCCATAGATTCACAACCCTTTGGGTGAAGAAGTTTCTCCTAAACTCAGTCTTAAATCTACTTCCCCTTATTTTGAGGCTATGCCCCCTAGTTCTGCTTTCACCCGCCAGTGGAAACAGCCTCCCCGCATCTATCCTATCTATTCCATTCAAAATTTTATATGTTTCTATAAGATCCCCCCCCCCCCCCCGCATCCTTCTAAATTCCAACGAGTACAGTCCCAGTCTACTCAACCTCTCCTCGTGATCCAACCCCTTCAGCTCTGGGATTAACCTAGTGAATCTCCTCTGCACATCCTCCAGCGCCAGTACATCCTTTCTCAAGTAAGGAGACCAAAACTGAACACAATACTCCAGTGTGGCCTCACTAACACCTTATACAATTGCTGCAAATCCTCCCCAGTCTTAAACTCCATCCCTCCAGCAATGAAGGACAAAACGCCATTCGCTCAAATAGGTGGAATATGTGTTTAAGGTCTCCGTAATGAGCATATTCAGCACAAAGGAACCATTTGGTTCTACTTACTATTAAAGATTTAAGATTTCCTGTGAAGGCAGTGATTTAGATCAAAGCCATGTTCCGGCTGAAGAAAAATGGTTTACTTTGCAACATTTTTGCAGGAATTATTTTTACATTTTGCATAATTTCCAGCATTTTCATAACATTTTTCCTTGTAGAGAATGTAACTTGTCTGTTCATGTAAATTCTTTATAAAAAATTGTTTACATTTAATGTTTCACCAGATATGCACAATATCCAAACATGTGGCTGTGATTATTTTTTGATTGGAATTAGGCTGTTTTTTTTTCCTACTTACATTTTCTGCCCTGAGGATATTGACTTATTGCTAAGGAAATGTGGCGCGGATATGGTTCCTATGTGCACCGACACCCCCCCTGTCTCCACCCAAATCACCATTTCAAACTCTATGGATGATGCCATAATGACAGAAGTGGTTAATTTAGACAAGATATAGAGGGATCTAGGCTGCTTGAAGAGATGGGCAGGCGATTGTCATATACAGTTCAATGTTGTTGGCGCGTCATCAGCTGGCCCGCCTGCGATGCTCCGCCCCTGATGGGCCGAGTTCCCGACGGCGCGGGCCACATGTGGTCCCGGCGCTCGGCAACCTGGTGTGCTGGCTGCAGATAGTGTCCAGCGCTGCCACACTCATCCGGGATCCGTGCTGCTGACCGGGGGACTTCTGCTAGGGCTGGGGCGAGTGGTGGTGGTGGGGGGGGGGGGGGGGGGGGGGGGGGGGGGGGGGGGGGGTGGCAAGGGGGTGGCCTGTGGGGGCGGGGTGGGTGGGTTAGGGTTCCAGCACAGCCGGCGTCATGTTTTCCGGCACGACCGGTGCAGCTCATCAACCCAGCGCATGCGCGGCCCCTCACTGGTACCAGAATCGGTGAGGGGTTCACACCGACTGTCCTGTCGTGAATCACACCTTAGGAACGGAGATTTCCGCCCACTGTCTTCTGCCAATGCAAACTGGTCTGCTTATGTGTGGAAACCAGTGCCATCACTCCACTGCATGCGCATGTGTAGGGACATCAGTCCACCCTTGTACATCCCCCTCAGAGACATTGTGGCCGGCATTTTCCGGCCTCTCTCGCTGGCGGGATCTTCTGGTGCTGCCAACCGCAAATCCCTGTCACAGATTTTCCGGCGGTGGGGGTGCATAGAATGGGAAACAACAGTGGCAGGATCAGAAGATTCCCGCCGCTAGCCAATGGTGAACCGCCTCAGTTGCCGTGAAACATGTCACGGGAGGCCTGGAAAATCTTGCCCTATGGAACTATATTATTCAATAAATATTGAACATGTTTTTTGAAATTTAAGAAAGCTGAAAAGCAGGAAAAGTAACACATTTAATGCAACAGGTTACAATAAATTGTCTCCAAATAGTCAATTTAATCTATATCTGTCCAAATGGGGGTAAAAATACAATGCCTTAATTTTAAATAATTGGTTAAATACACATTAATATAGTTAAGTTTAGGTATTTTCTCTGTTTAGTGAATTTGGAACTGTTGCGTTAACTTTATGGAGCCAGTAGGATGGCCTAAGGATGGGTAAAAGGATGCTGCTGCCTAAAACAGAGCTGTGATGATTTGAGCAGCACCATCTTTGGCCCTGGCTGCTCCTACGTCATGGAGTAGCACATTCCAGTTGCACATACATAACATTGGCAGCAAAGCTGCCATTAAGAAAAGAATCGGGAAAGAAGCAGATCACTTCCACAGGACATCACTGTAGGATTTGCGTCCTGTGATGAAATGGGATGTTCGGTTGCAAGAAAAGGGAATAGAGCATAGGTTAAAGAAAATTATTGCAGTACAGTATACAGTCAGCTTTAGTTTAGTGGTAGCACTCTTGCATCTGAATCAGAATGTTGTAGGTACACAGAATGAAGGCTGACAGTTGAATGCTGCACTCTGAGAGATGCAGTATGTCGGATGAGACACAATTTTATCCTTCAACCAATAAGGCTAAAAAAAATTACCTGGGTATTATCACATTGCTGTTTGTGGGACCTTTCTCTGTATAAATTCAATATAAGGGGCGGGATTCTCCCAGCCCAGGGACCGGCTGGAGACCCCCCGCAACCGGGCCACGCCCCCCCCGACGCCGGGCCGCAAATTCCCAGCCCGGGATCGGCCGAGCGCCCGCTGGCTCCGTCCACACCTGCTCTCAGCTGGCGGGAACTCTGCGTGCAGGGTCGGGGGGCGGCCCTTGGGGGGGGGGGGGGGGGGTGTCCTCCAATGCAGCCTGGCCCGTGATTGGGGTCCACCGATCGGCGGGCCGGCCTCTTGCTCCCCGCGCCTATTTTCCTCTGCGCCGGCCCCTGAACTCCCACGCCATGTTGCGTTGGGGCCGGCGCGTTGAAGGAGGCCACCGCACATGCGTAGGTTGGCGCCGGCGCCACTGCGCATGCACGGATCCCGCGGCGCACAGTTCGCACCGGGATGGGAGGCTGGCCTGTAGGGGCCAGAATCGGTACTCCCAGCGACCCGTTCACGCCGTCATCAAATGCGACGGCGTTTCCGATGGCGTGGACACTCTGCCACCGAATGGGAGAATACCACCCAAGGTGTGTTGACACAAAGTACTTTAAAAGTACTTAATTGGCTGTCATCTGCTTGGAAATGTCCTGAGGTTGTATAAACTCTATATAAATGCAAATCTTTCTTTCTCCCTATAGTGTGCTGTTCCAACCAAATCTGCAGTACTGTATTTTGTTCAGTTCTGGAAGGAACCCTTCCTTCAGGGAGAATGTAGCTGAGTATAATTTATAGTTTTGGGCGGTCACCGTGGTTTCTAGCCCTTTATTTGTTTGGTCTTCTGGCTAAATTTAAAAAACAATTTAAAGTGCCCAAATCTTTTTTTTCCCAATTAAAGGGCAATTTAGCGTGGCCAATCCACCTACCCTGCACATCTTTGGGTTGTGGGGGTGAGACCCAGGCAGACACGGGGAGAATGTGCAAACTCTACAGAGACAGTGACCCCAGGTCGGGGTCGAACCAGGATCCTCGGTGCCTTGAAGCATCAGTGCTAACCACTGCGCCACCGTGCCGCTGGTCTTCTGGCTCGATAACATTTCTCTTAGTCTATGAATGACTTGGAGATAGTCAACATTTAGCTTTTCTTGAAACAATTTATTTAGAACTTTATCAACCCTAACTGCCCCTTTACCCATCATTGCAGGGCCATCACCCTCCAACCCTAGTGCACACCATAATTAGACGTAAATATATTTTTAAATATTCAAATCAGGCTCGCACTCTTCTTGGGTGTTAACCTGATCATATCTTCGGAGGGTGGAGTGGGCAAGATCCCAGGCTGAGACCTCACTGGCGCAAATCCCGTTTTGGGCCACTCATGAGATTGAGCAGCCATTCAGGATTTGCACCTGCAGCTAGCACAGCCGCTAGATCACGAACCTTGCCTTTACAACAATTGGAGGAATGGGTAGACAGTTACGTTCTCATTGATTTGCTTCCTAGTCTCACTGAGATGCCGTGGTGAATTGTCTTGGGATCATCTGTTCACCTGGTTGTGTTAGCCTGACAGGCCTTCCAAAGTGTCCTATGCAGTCAGACGATGGCTATTTTTTTGTTCCAGCATCTTCTGGCTAATGGTTGTTTGGGCGGAGGTTGCAGTGTCTGTTTGCGGTGTCTTGAGACATCTTATCAAAATATGATGGAGTCGGAGGTTGAGGATGTTCTTTCACTTGAGGCATTATGGTAACCACCTGAGTGGTTGGTAACTCTGACCAAATGAGGAAATTCAGGCACCTGCAAAGAAAATGGACAAACCAGTTGTGCAAAGAGTGAACACAATTCAGAGCTAAAGTTCCAGTTACAAGAGTATTTTTTCTGTCGGGGATCTCAGGAACTTGCAGTTCTATGTAATTGACAACAGACGTTGCTTGCCATCTTGTGCAGTTTTAAGAAGGCTCAGGGCAACACAGATATCCGTCAACACAGATAGAAGAGAAATAGACTGGTTATGGGCTGCACACATGCCTTCAAAGATTTATTTGCCACCATATCTTCATGGTTCAAGAATCATGGGCGGGATTCTCCGATCCAGCGGCCGAGCGTTGACACCGTCGTAAACGCCGGAGCGTTTTACGATGGCGTCAGCGGGCCGCTGGGAGCAGCGATTCTGCGCCGCAAAAGGGGCCAGCAAGGGTGCCGCGAGAAGCGCAGGGGGGAGCGGCCGCAGACCAGCGTCGGCCACGCGGGCCGAGTCACTTACGCGGCGCCGAGTCATTTCACGTGCGCGAGCGGCGCTCACTGTCGACACTGGCAAGATGGCCACCGCCCGCCGTGCTGCCTCGAGGTTCAGGGACCACGACTTGGACACACTCCTGGACGCGGTAGAGGAGAGGGGGGTAGTCCTGTGCCCCAGACGGTGCCAGCACCACCCGCTCAGCACCGTCCGGCGTATGTGGAGGGAGGTGGCCAGGCCGTCAGCACCGTAGAGCACACCCCACGTACCGACGACCAGTGCCGCAAAATGCTGCAAGACCTAACGAGGGCAGCCAGGGTGAGTACACAGCAACGTGCCCCTGGAACCACCACCCCTACCCCCCACACATGTGAAAGGCTGCCCCCCACCCCCATGAGGACGGCGTAACCCCCGCCCTGACCCACATGGGCTGCACCCACCCATGCCAGCCGCATTGGCTGGGTGCCCCGTGCTGCCATGCCATCATATACCCAACAGCTGCATTGCATGCATCGGACAGCCTAACACTGATGTTTGTTTCACCCCCCAGGATAAGACTGACCACAACCACAGGGAGCGAGAGAGAACCGGAGGGAGTCCACCCGTGCTGCACCCGCTCACTGACCAGCAAGGGGCATTGGACCTCGCAGGAGGAGCCAAGGACCGGGAGATTGTCGGTTTCCAGGTCGGAGGTGCACCATCAAATGAAACTCCCCTGGCTGACTCCACCCCCTCACCTCAGCCCCCCACTCCACACCCTCACCCCAGCCCCCCACTCCACCCCCTCAGCCCAGCCCCCCACTCCACACCCTCACCCCAGCCCCCCACTCCACCCCCTCACCCCAGCCCCCCACTCCACACCCTCATCCCAGCCCCCCACTCCACACCCTCACCCCAGCCCCCCACTCCACAACCTCACCCCAGCCCCCCACTCCACCCCCTCAGCCCAGCCCCCCACTCCACCCCCTTACTCCAGCCCCACACTCCACCCCCTTACCCCAGCCCCCCACTCCACCCCCTCACCCCAGCCCCCCACTCCACCCCCTCAGCCCAGCCCCCCACTCCGCCCCCTTACCCCAGCCCCACACTCCACCCCCTTACCCCAGACCCCCACTCCACCCCCTCACCCCAGCCCCCCACTCCACCCCCTCAGCCCAGCCCCCCACTCCACCCCCTTACCCCAGCCCCCCACTCCACACCCTCACCCCAGCCCCACACTCCACCCCCTCAGCCCAGCCCCCCACTCCACCCCCTTACCCCAGCCCCCCACTCCACACCCTCACCCCAGCCCCCCACTCCACTCCCTCACCCCAGCCCCCCACTCCACACCTTCACCCCAGCCCCCCACTCCACACCCTCACCCCAGCCCCCCCACTCCACACCCTCACCCCAGCCCCCCACTCCACACACTCATCCCAACCCCCCACTCCACACCCTCATCCCTGCCCCCCACTCCACAACCTCACCCCAGCCCCCCACTCTACCCCTTCACCTCAGCCCCCCACTCCACAGCCTCATCCCAGGCCCCCACTCCACACCCTCACCCCAGCCCCCCACTCCACATCCTCACCCCAGCCCCCCACTCCACACCCTCACCCCAGCCCCCCACTCCACCCCCTCACCACAGCCTCCCACTCCACACCCTCACCCCAGCCTCCCACTGCACACCCTCACCCCAGCCCCCCACTCCACACCCTCATCCCAGCCCCCCACTCCACAACCTCACCCCAGCCCCCCACTCCACACCCTCATCCCAGCCCCCCACTCCACAACCTCACCCCAGTCCCCCACTCCACAACCGCACCCCAGCCCCCCACTCCACCCCTTCACCTCAGCCCCCCACTCCACACCCTCATCCCAGCCCCCCATTCCACACCCTCACCCCAGCCCCCTACTCCACACCCTCACCCCAGCCCCCCACTTCACACCCTCAGCCCAGTCCCCCACTCCACACCCTCACCCCAGCCCCCCACTCCACACCCTCACCGCAGCCCCCCACTCCACACCCTCACCCCAGCCCCCCACTCCACACCCTCACCCCAGCCCCCCACTCCACACCCGCACCCGAGCCCCCCACTCCACACCCGCACCCCAGCCCCCCACTCCACACCCGCATCCCAGTCCCCCACTCCACACCCTCACCCCAGTCCCCCACTCCACACCCTCATCCCAGCCCCCCACTCCACAACAGGGCCATGTGATGGAATGTCCAGCCCGCATGCAGGGACCACCCAGGTGAAGGGTGTAACTGTGGCCATGTGTCAGACATTGTCTGCCGATTTGGAGCTCAGAGCTCATCGTACAGCGGGTTGTCATCATCCTCCATGGCATCGAGCACACCCGCTTCCACTGGCAACCGTGTGAGCCCAGCCCGTTGTGCCGCAGGTGGATGTGCAATGGAGGGGTGTTGTGGGACCTAAGGGTGGTGGGTGGTGTGGGAGGTGCGTCTCACGGGTGTTGTGAGAGGTAGGGGTGGCAGGTGGTTAGGTGGTGCAGTACAGTGGGGTCAGTGCCCCTGCTCAGCGAACCCCTACCCCCTAGTTGGTAAAACGTGCGGCGATCAACGTCTCCCGTGCTCGCTGGCCCTGCAGGTGGCACCGTGCAGCCTCCCGTCCATATCCAGCCACCAGGTCGCGTTGATTGCCCCCCGCCCCCCCAATCCTCCTCATCTGGAGAGGCATGCCCTTCCTCGTGCTATCCTGCCCCTCTGCCTCCCCCTCCTCCTCCTCCAGCACATCGCCCCTCTGCTGGGCTATATTGTGCAGGACGCAGCAGACCACAACGATATGCCTGACGCTCTCCACCAGATACTGGAGGGCCCCTCGAGAGTGGTCCAGGCACCTGAAGCGCATCTTCAGCAGCCCAAAGCACCTCTCAACCACACCCCTGGTGGCTGCATGGGCATCATTGTAGCTGATCACCGCGCCAGACTGTGGCCTCCGTATAGGCGTCATCAGCCACGACCACGACGGGTAACCCCTGTCGCCCAGCAACCAGCCCCTCAGCCGGGGGGGGGGGGGAGGGGGGTCCCTCAAACATAGCGGGGATAAACGATTGTGCCAGGATAAATGAGTCATGCACACTACCCGGGTAACGGGCGCAGACGTGCAGGATCTTCATCTGGTAGTCACACACCACCTGAATGTTCATGGAGTAGGACCCCTTCCTGTTCATGAACACGGCCCTGTTATCCGCTGGTGGCCGCCTGGTGACGTGCACCCCATCGATCGCCCCCTATACCATGGGTATCCTGGCCACGGCAGTGAAGCCCGCTGCCCGGGCATCCTGGTGGGTGCGGTCCACAGGGAACTTAATGTAGCACTCCGTGATGTCATACGTCCGTCACTGCATGGATGCACCGGTGCACCGATGCCTGGGAGATGCCCAGGGACAGGTCCCCACTCGGCGACTGGAACGATTCCGTGGCATAAAAGTTCAGGGCCACCGTCGCCCTGATGGCCACCGGGAGAGCATTTCCTCCCCCAGTTCCACGCGGTGCCAGGTGTGCCATCAGGTGGCAAATATGGGTGAAGGTTT
Source organism: Scyliorhinus torazame (assembly GCF_047496885.1). NCBI lineage: Eukaryota > Metazoa > Chordata > Chondrichthyes > Carcharhiniformes > Scyliorhinidae > Scyliorhinus > Scyliorhinus torazame. The sequence continues at coordinate 115,300,063 of NC_092723.1, forward strand.
CCCAGCTCATCCTGAGTCTCCTCCTACATGCCCTGTCCGGGAGGTCCTGGGAGGACATGCGGCGCCGGTTGACATGAGGCCCCATCGGGCGCCAGCGGCGCTGTGGCACCACCACTACCTCCTCCTCCTCCCCCCTCACCCCCTCCTCCTCCTCCTCGTCCTCCTCATCGGTATCATCGTTCCTGTGCCTCGCCTTCGACGTTGTCCTCCTCCTCCTCCTCCTGCACCTGTCAGGCGGGCGGCCCTCCAGCCTGAGCGGGTTCCATCTGGCTCTCTGCAGCCCGTCTCTCTGCTGCAGCCTCTGCTGCGTCTCTGAGCTGCCTGCGCCGACGTTGCTACAGGGCTGCATGCAGGGCAGCGCCCCCGCCATGGCGGCCAACATCGCTGGCTGGTGCCCAAACCTTATGATCTGCAGGTGATTTGGGGGTGGGGGGGGCAGACTACAGGTTTAACCATGGCGCATGACTGTCTCTACAACCAGGTGCCATGGGCTACATGGCCGCCCTGGTTGCCAGCTTGCGCCCCGGCCACGCATTCCCCCCACCCCTGCCCTCACCCTTGGTGCCCTGACTCCTGTTTCCCGTCCTTCCTGCAAGCGCCACCGTTGGATGGCACTGCCCTCACTGGAGACTGACGTGGGTGCGGCCCTGGACCTACCCGCCGGTTTGTGCCGGCAGCTGGGAGGGCCGCCCCCTGGGGGGTCCGGCACCCATCCGCACGGCCGGAGGCTTGCGCTCAGCTAGTGCCAGGGGTCGGTGCCCATCACCCTGACTGCCGTAATGGCGTCCATGGCTTTGGCTCCGCCCTGCCATGGTGGGCCGTTCCCGGCCGGCGGGGCTGTCATCCCCACGCACTCCCCCCCAACATGGAGGGCCTCCCCCCCTCCCACCCCTTGTCCGAGAACACCTTAACGTTGGCTCGCATATCTAGTTTAAAATTTGTGAGATGACCATTAACTTAGATGTCCATGTTCAAGAACAAAAACTCTGGCTGATCATTGTGGCACCACTGAAGGGTTCGCTGGAAAGGGTCGAGAAGTGTTTGGAGGCACAGGGGTCGTAGATCCGGGAGATGAACTGGGTGGTGTTGGACCACAGTGATTGGGCAGTAGCATTGGAAGCGGAGGTGGGGCTCCTGGGGGACCTTTGCAAGTCGTTAAGGGCAAAGGTGAAAGAGCAGGAGAACAGGTCTAGGAGGCAGAATCTTCATATTGTCGGCCTGCCTGAAGGGAGTGGAAGGCACGAGTGCTACGACACATGTCTCGAGGATGCTGGCTGGGCTGGTGGTGGAGGGGGTGCTCGACAAGGTCCCAGATGTGGATAGACCGCATAGCTCTCAGAAGCCAAGAGCTGGGGAGCAGCCATGGGCGGTGATTGCGAGGCTCCACAAGTTTATGGAGAAGGAAAAGATCCTGCCGTGGGCCAGGGAGAAACAGAACTGCGAATGGGAGGGGAACAAAGTCCGAATATATCAGGACATTGGAGTGGAGCTGCCGAAAAGTCGCGCCGGGTTCAACAGGGCTAAGCGGCTCCCTATCGATGGCAGATCAGGTTTGGGGTGCTGTACCTGGCGAAACTGTGGGTGACTTATGAAGGCCGAGGGTACTGTTTTGAAACCCAAGAGGAGGCCAATGACTTTATTAAAGAGCATAAACTTGAGGAGAACTGAACTTTGATGAGAGCCAGAGGAGTTGGCACAATGGAGTTTGGAGGGGGTGGGTCTTGTGGGGGTCAGAAGGTGGGGGGGCATTTCTTTCTTCTCAGGTCGGGTTTTTCATTGGGATGACTATTTGTTAAGGGGATAACAAGTTTGTAAGGGGAAACTGCCCCGTTCCTCTTGCCGCCTGTGGTGGTGTTTATGTTTTGGAAGCAACCTGTGGTTTTGGAAGTATCTTTGTTTGGCTGGGGGAGGGGGAGGTCCATGGGGAGACATTTACACAGATCAAGGAGGAAAGGGCTTGGGAGGGATTGAGGGGTAAATAGGAGGAGCCTTCAGGCAGGAGCTGCCACGCTGATAGGTAATGCTGGTGAATGGAAGTGAGGTGGGGGAGATGGCCGCGAGGGATGGCCGAGGGGGAGGGGGATGGGGAGGGAGAGGGATGGAGGGGAAGGAGATGTGATGTGGTAGAATTGGAGAAGGAGTGTCCTCATGGGTGGAGAAGGAGGCCATCTTGGGTGGGCCCAGTTTAGGGTGAAATTAAAGGGGACAGAATCGGTAGAGGAGGATGGGTGCAGTAGAGGGGGTGGAGGCGCAGGCCTCTGGTAAGGCTTAGAACATGGACTGTGCGGGAGCTAAACGGGCCGGTGAAGAGATCTTGGGTTTTTGCGCACCTAAGGAGTCTGAAGGCGGGGGGGGGGGTCTTTCTGCAGGAGATGAACCTCTGCGTGAGGGATCAAGTTAGGCTGAGAAAGGGATGGGTGGGTTTGACTCTAAGTCGCAGGGCGTGGCTATTTTGCTGAATAAAAAGATGGCATTTGTGAGTGCGAAGGAAGTGAGGGACCCAGGTGGAATATACGTGATGGTGAGCGGGGTGTAGGAGGAGATGCCGGTGGTGCTGGTGAACATATATGTACCAAATTGGGATGATGTGGGGTTTGTGAGGGGGCTGCTGGGAGCGATTCCGGACCTGGCCACACATCAGTTGATTATGGGAAGGGATTTGAATTGTGTGCTGGAGCTGAGGGTGGAGAGATCGAGCCCTAGGTTCAAGCCACACTGGCTGGAGGTTCGACTTAGCTCGGGACAGGAGCAGAGGCCGTGATGGAGGTTAGATTCAGGGCTGTTAATGGACAGGGGATTTTGCGATAAGGTGCGGTCAGTGATTAAGGACGCCGTGGAGTTGAACCAAATATCGGTGGCCATATTCTGAGAGGCATTGAAGGCGGTGGTTTGGGGGGAGATTATCTCATTCAACGTGCAGGAAGATAGGAAAAGGAGAGAGGAATACGAACAAATTGGGCGAGATAGTCAAGGTGGACAGGGATTATTCGAAGGATAATATTCCACACTGCGGAGGGATTGGCGAAGAGAAAGAAATTACAGGGACAGTTCGTTAGGTTGACGACGGGAAGGGCTGTTGGGCAGCTACGGGGGTGAGGGAGGAGAGGTGCAGTGTGAATATGGAGAGACAGCGAGCCGCATGCTAGCCTATCAGCTACAGAGGCAGGCCATGTCTAGGGAAACCTTGAGGATACGGACAGGGAAGGAGGAGGTAGTGTCTGAGCCGGGGAAGATAAATGAGATGTTCAGGGAATATTATGAGGAATTTGTGGTATTATAGGTATTACGGTACCTGATATGCTAAAGCACCATTGGTGGAAACTGTATGCTTTCTATTGGCTAGAGTGTGTAATAGCTCGGCCCTGATAGGCGGAGTATAAGAACCCGTGCCGCCCCAGCAGCCCTCATTCTGTACCTGAGCTGCTGGGGAAAACATCTAGCTTATTAAAGTCTTCAGTTGGACTACAACCTCGCTTTAGTGGTCATTGATCGTGCATCAATTTAATAAGCTAGAATTTCAAGAAGAAAGGATGGAGCTCCGAATCAAGCCGGAGTGTCAGCAACTTAGCCCCCACGCGGCAAACTCAGCGGCAATCTTTAAGCACTGGCTGGCGTGCTTTGAAGGGTAACTCGAGACGGCCAAAAACACACCCACGGGAGAGCAGAAACTACACTCAAGGGTGAGCCCGGAGATTTACACCCTCATCGAGGAAGTGGAAGACTTTGATGCAGCAATCGAGCTGCTAAAAGGACACTATATTCGCCCGGTAAACCAGGTCTACGCCCGACACCTGCTTGCAACAAGGCGACAAACCCCTGGGGAATCACTGGAGGAATTCTACCGCGCACTCCTGGTGCTGGGAAGAAGCTGCGGCTGCGAACACACGGAACTCTTAGTCCGGGACGCTTTCGTGGTAGGTATGCTTCCGTCAAAAATTCGCCAACGCCTGTTAGAGAAGGACACCATGGGTCTCACGGAGGCACGGGCCCTTGCAGGCTCCCTGGACGTGGCTCCAGGAACGCCCGCGCCTACGTTCCCAACCGCGCGGCAGCCCCCTGGGCAGCGTGGAAACCCGCCGCGGCCGACCCCGAGACTTCCCCCGTTCCCCCACAGGCCTGCGCTGCAAGGCAGCCTGGCAAACCGGAGGGGCCCCGCTGCTACTTTTGCGGGAAGGCCAAGCACCCCCGCCAGCGCTGCCTGGCCCGCACATCCAGCTGCAAGGGATGCGGCAAAAAGGGCCATTTCGTGGCGGTATGTCAGGCCCGAGCGGTGGCAGCGGTCTCCAGCGGCGAATGCGGACCGCAACCACAAACTTCTCCACGGGCCCCGTGCGGCAAGTGGTCGCCGCCACCTCGATATCCCAGGGCCACGTGCGGACCCCGGGTGCCGCCATCTTGTTCCGCGGATGCCACGTTGGAGGGATGGGTGCCGCCATTTTGTGCACCCCCGGCCATGGTCGACCAATGGGAGACCCCATCTTGGATGAACCCCCAGGACCCCAGCTCGGCCGACCACACACTGCCCGAACAGAACTCTCAACTACTGCGATTGGCCTCGGTGACCCTGGATCAGTCTCGACCTCGAACACTCTCAACCGCTACGATGACCGTTTTCATCAACGGGCACGAGACGTCCTGCCTAATCGACTCTGGGAGCACGGAGAGCTTCATACACCCTGACACGGTAAGGCGCTGTTCCCTCCTCATCCACCCTGTTAATCAAAAAATCTCACTGGCCTCCGGTTCCCACTCAGTGGAGATAAAGGGGTTTTGTGTAGCAAACCTCACAGTCCAGGGAAGGGAGTTCGAATATTTCCATCTCTACGTCCTTCCCCACCTCTGCGCGGCTACACATCTGGGTTTCGACTTCCAGTGTAACCTTCAAAGCCTGACCTTCCAATTCGGCGGCCCGATACCCCCCTTACTGTCTGCGGCCTCGCGACCCTTAAGGTCGACCCGCCTTCCCTGTTTGCAAACCTCACCCCGGATTGCAAACCCATCGCCACCAGGAGCAGACGGTACAGTGCCCAGGACCGGATCTTTATTAGGTCAGAGGTCCAAAGGCTACTGAGGGAAGGGGTCATTGAAGTCAGTAACAGCCCCTGGAGAGCTCAAGTAGTGGTGGTTAAGACCGGGGAGAAGCATAGGATGGTCATCGACTACAGCGAGACCATCAACAAGTTTACGCAGCTGGATGCGTACCCTCCCCCCTGCATATCCGACCTGGTAAACAGGATCGCGCATTATAAGGTCTTCTCTACGGTGGATCTCAAGTCTGCCTACCACCAGCTCCCCATCCGCACTAGTGACCGCAAATACACTGCCTTCGAGGCAGACGGGCAGCTCTATCATTTCTTAAGGGTTCCCTTTGGTGTCACCAACGGGGTCTCGGACTTCCAGCGCGAGATGGACCGAATGGTTGACTGGAACGGTTTACGGGCAACATTCCCGTATCTCGATAATGTCACCATCTGCGGCCACGAACAGCAGGACCAAGACACTAACCTCCGAAAATTTCTCCAGACCGCTAAAATCTTTAACCTAACATACAATAAGGATAAATGCGTGTTTAGCACCGGCCGTCTAGCCATTCTCGGCTACATAGTGCGAAATGGAGTTATAGGCCCCGACCTTGAACGCATGCGCCCCCTTATGGATTTCCCCCTCCCTCACTGCCCCAATGCCCTGAAACGTTGCCTAGGGTTTTTTAGCTACTACGCCCAGTGGGTCCCCAACTATGCGGACAAGGCCCGTCCCCTGATCCAATCCACAGCTTTTCCCCTGTCGAAAGAGGCTCTCCAGGCCTTCAGCCGCATCAAAGCAGACATTGCAAAGACCACGATGCACGCCATCGACGAGTCCCTCCCCTTCCAGGTCGAGAGCGATGCGTCCGACGTAGCTCTGGCGGCCACCCTCAACCAAGCGGGCACACCCGTGGCCTTCTTCTCCCGTACCCTCCATGCTTCCAAAATCTGCCACTCCTCAGTCGAAAAGGAGGCCCAGGCCATAGTAGAAGCTGTGCGACATTGGAGGCATTACCTGGCCGGCAGGAGATTCACTCTCCTCACTGAACAACGGTCGGTGGCGTTCATGTTCGATAATGCACAGCGGGGCAAGATAAAAAACGACAAGATTTTGCGGTGGAGGATCGAACTCTTCACCTACAACTACGAGATCTTGTATAGTCCCGGGAAACTAAACGAGCCTCCTGACGCCCTGTCCCGCAGCACATGTGCCACCGCACAAGTGGACCGCCTTCGAGCCCTCCACGAGGACCTCTGCCACCCGGGGGTCACTCGCTTTTTCCATTTCGTCAAGACCCGCAACCTGCCCATCTCCATCGAGGAGGTCAGGACAGCCACCAGGGACTGCCAAATCTGCGCGGAGTGCAAACCGCACTTCGACCGGCCAGAGAGAGCGCACCTGATAAAGGCTCCCCGTCCCTTTGAACGCCTCAGCATGGACTTCAAAGGCCCCCTCCCCTCCATCGACCGCAACATGTACTTCCTGAACGTGATTGACGAGTACTCCCGGTTCCCATTCGCCATCCCCTGCCCCGACATGACCGCCACCACCGTCATCAAGGCCCTCCATAGCATCTTTGCACTGTTCAGATTCCCCGCTTACATACACAGTGATAGGGGGTCCTCCTTTATGAGCGACGAACTGCGTCAATTCCTGCTCAGCAAGGGCATCGCCTCGAGCAGGACGACCAGTTACAACCCCCGGGGAAACGGACAGGTAGAGAGGGAGAACGGAACGGTCTGGAAGAACGGAACGGTCTGGAAGACCGTCCTACTGGCCCTATGCTCCAGGAACCTCCCAGTCTCCCGCTGGTAAGAAGTCCTCCCGGATGCCCTCCATTCCATCTGGTCACTGCTTTGTACGACCATCAATCAGACACCTCACGAACGTCTTCTTGTCTTCCCCAGGAAGTCCTCCTCTGGGACATCGCTCCCGACCTGGCTGGCAGCACCCAGACCCATCCTGCTCCGAAAACACGTGCAGGCGCACAAGTCGGACCCGTTGGTCGAGAGGGTCCATCTGCTCCATGCTAACCCCCAGTACGCCTACGTGGCGCACCCCGACGGCCGACAAGATACGGCCTCCCTACGTGACCTGGCGCCCGCCGGAACTCCACGCACATTCCTGCCACCAGTCCCACCCTCCCCTCCACCGCAGCACCTTACAGGAGGATCGGTCCTTCCGCCGCCCCCGTCTAGGCCCCCCCACCCACCGACGCCCCCCGCAGGTGCTCCCTTCCCAGGTCAGGCCATTTTCACCACCAGCACCGTCTAGGGGTGACGAAGCTGCCATGGAGATCGAAGCCACGCTCCTGGAGTCACAGACACCCGAGCATCCACCGAGTCACCACTGAGGCTCCGACGATCACAGAGGATCGACTGATTGCTTCATTTTGACTCTAATCTGTAAATATAAACCATCAAATGTACATAGCTACCAGACTTGTAAATAGTTACTAAACACTGTATAGAGGTATTACGGTACCTCCATAACTAATTATACCATGTTGTTATGTTTTGTAGTTTCTGGCCACCACCCCCGCCGGACTCTTTTTTTTAACAGGGGTGAATGTGGTATTATAGGTATTACGGTACCTGATAGGCTAAAGCACCATTGGTGGAAACTGTATGCTTTCTATTGGCTAGACTGTATAATAGCTCCGCCCTGATAGGCGGAGTATAAGAACCCGTGCCGCCCCAGCAGCCCTCATTCTGTACCTGAGCTGCTGGGGAAACATCTAGCTTATTAAAGCCTTCAGTTGGACTACAACCTCGCTTCAGTGGTCATTGATCGTGCATCAGAATTTTACAGGGTAAACCCAGGGGGTGAGGATGGGGGTATGTGGTGGTTCTTAGACAGGTTGAAATTTCTGCGGCTGGATGAGGAGAGGAGGCAGATGCTAGAGGAGCCTTTAGGGCTGAGGGAGGTAATGGAGAGTATAAGAGGGATGAAATCGGGGGAGGCCCCGGGGCCGGACGGTTACCCGGCGGAATTATATAAGGTGTTTATGGTGGAACTGGCACCACACCTACTGGGGCATTTAGCGAGGCCCTGGAGAAGGGGGAGCTGCTGGAGCCAATTACACTGATGACAATTACGCTGATACCAAAGAAAGGGAAGGACCCATTAGAATGTGGTTCGTACAGGCCCATATCGCTGTTAAATACGGAAGTGAAAGTGCTGGCTAAGTTAGTGGTGGGGAGGATGGAAGGATGCATTCTGGGGGTGGTTGCAGTGGGTCAAATTGGCTTCGTAAAGGTCAGGCAACTCTCGAGTAATATGAGGTGATTACCAAATGTGATCATGGCCCCATTAAGATGACAGGCACCCAAGGTAATGGTATCTATGGACTCGGAGAAGGCATTTCATCAGGTGGAATGGCGGTAACTGTTCGAGGTCCTGGGAAGGTTTGAGTTTGGGTTTGGGCCAAAGTTTGTGGCATGGGTGCATCTGTTGTACATGACCCTGGTGGCGAATGTACGGACCAATGAGATGAGCTCACGGAGTTTCGGGTTGCATAGGGGAATGAGGCAGGGGTGTCCACTGTTGCCGCTACTGTTTGCATTGGCGATTGAGCCCTCTGCAATGGTCCTTAGGGGGTCAGCGGAGTGGCAAGGGATTATGAGGGGCAGGGAGCACCGGGTGTTGCTGTACGTGAATGACCTACTGTTATATGTCTCAGACCCGCTGGAGAGTATGGGGAGGATTATGAGCCTATTAGAGAGATTCATGGCTTTCCCGGGTTATAAATTGAATGTGGGGAAAAGTGAGTTCCTGGTGAATGAGTCGGGCTGGGGAGATAATTTAGGGAGGTTGCCATTTAGGGTAGCCAGGGATAGGTTTAGGTATCTGGGGATCCAGGTGACGGGGGTGTGGGCGATGTTGCACAAGTGGAATTTAAAGTTGATGGAGGTGATAAAGGAGGATATTAGGAGGTGGGATACACTGCACCTGACGCTGGCGAGGAGGATGAAAATGGTGAAAATGAATGTCCTGCCAAGGTTCCTATTCGTATTCCAGATGTTCCTTATTTTTATTCCAAAAGCCATTTTTCAGAAGTTTGACAGTCATTTCAGAGTTTTTATGGGCGGTGAAAAGGGGAAAATTTGTACAGACTGTAAAACTGTGTTGGAGAGTGTGTTCCATGGATTATTTATGTTTTTGTACTTTTTGAATAAGCTTTGAATAAAATACATTTTTTTAAAAAGCAAACACATCCATTTTGGACGTGTGACAAATGGATCATAGCCCTGAATTACTTATGGAAATATTGAACTTTTAAGAATGTAATTGTTTTTTGAAAGGACTTACAAGTAAAACCTAGCTGAGGCTGCAAAGTAAACACTTGCAGGAAAACACTATTGTGGATTACACTTGACCAACTAATCCAGAGTAATATCATGTGAGTTATATCCCAGATCTATGGCTCTGATGTGAGTTGACAGAATGCGGGCCGGGATTCTCCCCTACCCGGCGGGGCGGGGGAATCCGGCGTAATGAAGTGGTGTGAACCACTCCGACGTCGGGCCGCCCCAAAGGTGCGGAATTCTCCGTACCTTTAGGGGCCAAGCCCTCACCTTGAGCGGCTAGGCCCGCGCCGGAGTGATTTCCGGCCCGCCGGCTGGCGGGAAAGGCCTTTGGCGCCACGCCAGCCGGCGCCGAAAGGGCTTCACCGGGCGACACATGCACAGGAGCGTCAGCGGCCGCTCACGGCATCCCCGCGCACGCGCAGTGGAGGTGGTCTCCATCGCAGGCCGGAGAATCGCCGGGGGGGAGCCCGGCGACCAGCGCGGCGCGATTCCCGCCCCCGCTGATTCTCTGGTCACCGGAGAATTCGGGACACGGCAGGGGTGAGATTCACGCCAGCCCCCGGCGATTCTCCGACCCGGCGGGGGGGGTCGGAGAATCGAGCCCGTGGTTTCTAGACAAAAGACATGTTTGTGTTTTTCTACTTCCAGGAATACACAAGGAAAGGGTTAAAAGCCAACCGCGACCCTGGCCTCTGTGTGCTACTCTGCTGTTCTACTGTGCTAGTGTGTGTTGTAAAGGTCACAGCTGAAGAACGTCCACTGGGCATCCTCGATGCTTGCAGGTAATATTTTTAGAAGCAAGTCACAAGTCAGCAAAGCCACAGTCGAGGATGAAACAGGACAATTCTTTTCAGTTAACCAGGAATCTCTAAACCAACTGCCAAAGTTAGCACTACTGGAATCACCCAACTTAACGGCTACAATGATTCACCATACACTTCTCACAGACAAGCCAAAGACTTTTTTAAAACTTTTATTTTTGGGCTCACTTCTCATTTTTAATTTGTGTGCACGTGCACTGTGCTTTGTTATTTTATTTTTCTTGTGTTTTAGTGACTAATAAAATAACCCTTTCTTTAACACAAGAAAGCCTGGTTATATTGGCTCTTTTTAAAACATAAATATATTTGGATTGGGAAAAGATATTCATGAGGGAAGGGATCTTTTTAAATCAGTCTTGTTGTAACCAATCAAGGGGATTGAATAAAGAAAGTGAACTAGTTCATCCCTCTTCATCCGGGAGCATATCTGTTTGGGGATATCTTGTTCGGAATCATGACAGATTAGGGAACCTTGCTGGGAGACCGGTCGTAACAATATGGTGCGCTTTTGCTGAAGACTGAAGAGATCAATCCTTGAGGTTCTGTACATGAAGCTACCAAGTGTTGTGGTAGGATATTGTTTTTGGCATTGGGGTCTGCCAAGCAATTCAGGTAATGCACAGCGTGAACACTCCCAATTTCCAATAACCCAGTGCTAACACACCTGCGTTCAGCTATCACACAGCGACAACATTCCTCAGCTCAGACACTCTTGCACACACTTAATCAGCTGACCCGAAACAGGAAGGCTGTGATTCGCTCAGCTGATGTAACTGAAATCCAAACTGACCAACCCTTCAGAGGTAAAGTGGGGGAAGAAATGATTCCTTCCACATGCACAATGCAATTAAATTAGAACATTTCCAGGTCCAACTGGTACATTTATGGTATATTTATTATTCCAAACGTCTATCCCCCTTTCCGACAACAGTTGAATTGGGTTTACTAAAACAGACACAATTACTCGCGAAGGCTAACCTTGATTAGGTCTCATGAATATTAATGAGAAGAATGCAGCTAATTGTTCATGGAATGCCAGTCACCCTATCAGAGAGGATTTTTTAATACTCTGAAACCAATAAATTAAGAACTCCATTTGCCCTTTTAAGGGAATATCCAGCTAGCCAAGGAAACTGCTGACAGGAAGCTTGGCTCTTTCCAGTGTCTGCTTATCTGGATATTTCCTGTGGATTGGACTGATGGCCTATCAAGTAGTGACTGTGAAGAAAGAACGGACATTTTTTAAAATTACTTTATCAGTTACAAAGCCAGAGCTCAGAGTGTGGAAAGGGGCAAACCCCTAATCCAGCTCCTCGCCTGCTCCAAAAACCCATTCAAATTGAATCCAATTCATGGTCCCCACAAGAGAGACATACCAGATCCAGGCATTACAACTGACCTCACGCTCATCTTAGCCAAAAGGCCGAGAAGCGATAAGAACTGACATTTCTATTGTGCCTTTCACAAGCTCAGTGCATGCCAAAGTGCTTTACAGCCAATTAAGTACATTTGGAAGTACAATCAATGGTGTAATGCAGAAACGCATCAGCCAATTTGCACATAGCAAGGTCCCATAAACAGCAATGACCAGATCTTCTGTTTTACTGATGTTAAAATATAACTTTTAATAACATGAGATGAAATAGCTTGCACCATCCCTCACACCCCTGCCTTCCGACATATCAGGATTGGATAAATTAGTGGAATAACTGTCGTTTTCTGTGTAAGATTCCCTGCTGTTCATCGGAAATACTGTGGTTATTGTGTACCCTGAAGCAAGCTGATTAATAAAGGCAAGTCACTGTTGAATTCAGCAGCAAATATGGATGTTTATCTCATAGTCTACCCATACTTGTAGTTTTTACAGTAATTGGTGCCATTTCTTGGGTGCTTCAAGTCTTCCACTGTCTCTTTTTGCAGAAACCCACGCCTTATAAATCATGTCAAGGGCAGTGGCTCAGGCATATCAAAGGTGGCATGGAGGCCTTGTGCAGACTCGATGGGCCGAATGGCCATCTTTTGCATTATAAGGATTCTATGGATTCTATATTGCTGTGGAAAAAGCTCAAATGACCGCTTACCAAGGGTGACCTTATAGAATCATAGAATTTACAGTGCAGAAGGAGGCCATTCAGCCCATCGAGTCTGCATCAGGAGAATTAAAATCATGGGAATGAACATAACACCAGTTATGAATAACATTGCGGAATGCTTTGAAAGACCTAAGGCCTGACTTTAAAGAAAAGGGGTGGATGTGTTTTTCACAAGCCCTGAAGTGGACAACAAACTGAGGGATTCTGGGAAGGTGGAAGCCTGGCCTGATCTTTAAAAAAAAAAAAATTTTAAGTACCCAATTCATTTTTTCCCAATTAAGGGGCAATTTAACATGGCCAATCCACATTGCCTGCACATCTTTGGGTTGTGGGGGCGAAACCCACGTAAACACGAGGAGAATGTGCAAACCCACACGGACAATGACCCGAAGCCGGGATCGAATCTGGGACCATGGCGCCGTGAGGCAACAGTGCTAACCACTGCGCCACCGTGCAGCCCTGGCCTGGCCTGAACTTAAGAGCGGGGCCTAAATTAAATAAATGTTCTTTTTTAAAAAATTTAGAGTACCAAATTATTTTTTTCCAATTAAGGGGCAATTTAGCGTGGTCAATCCACCCAACCAGCACATCTTTGGGTTGTGGGGGTGACACCCACACAGACACGGGGAGAATGTGCAAACTCCACATGGACAGTGACCCAGGGCTGGGATTTGAACCCAGGTCCTCAGTGCCGTAGGCAGCAATGCCAACCACTGCGCCGCCATGCTGCCCCTTAAATAAATGTTCTTGGTTACCCACCTGAACCAGGTCAGATTGATAGCCCTCGTTTTGGATTCCGCAAGAAAACCATGGCCTTGCCTTGCCACAGGCTTCCCCCATTCCCACCCTAACCAAGCAACCTCCTCGCCCATGATCCTGCCTCTGAGCATTTTCAGTTAGTTCCTCCACATGAAACAAATTTAAAACTAAACAGAGAATTAGCAGTCAGATTTTTAAAAAATTTAGAGTAACCAATTCTTTTTTTTCCAATTAAGGGGTAATTTAGTGTGGCCAATCCACCTACCTTGCATATGTTTATATTGTGGGGTGAGACCCACGCAGACACAGGGTGAATGTGCAAACTCCACACAGACAGTGACCCAGGGCCGGGATCAAAGGCGGGTCCTCGGTGCATGAGGCAGCAGTGCTAACCACCGTGCCGCCCAACAGTCAGATGTTGATTACAAATTCTATCCTCCGGAGGAGCACCTTTGCTTCCAGCATCTGAATTATTCCTCCATTCAACAAATCAATTGTGAAAATCCTCATTCTCCTGACAAAAATATTTTACAAATATTTAATTGTCTCTCTCTCTCTCCTCCTTCTCAGACAGTCCTTCAGGATCATGGATGATTTGCATCCACTCCAGTTCAATGGGCTCTAAGATGGCTGATAAATCCAGTGTGCAATCTGCAGGCTCTGGGCAGAATCTTACCGTATCTTTTCAAAGTGTTGGTTCCGGTGTGAAAACCGGGGAGAATTCTGTTGGCACTTGGGGTAAACCTCACCATATATTCAGCCCCTTTAACAATTGTTTTTTCCACATCATTCACGCCGCACTCGTGGTGGCTTGCCTCTGACACATTCGCCCTGTGTAAACTTAATCTCTGTAATCAGTGGGGTGCTCCTTTTAAACGCATCCCCAGCACATATTCCAAGACCAGTGTGTGGTAAACCACTGTTGCACCTGTATTAGGTGATGTAAGGTAGGACCTGTATTACAGGTTCGCCGGTAGACCCTGCCTGCTGGCTCCGCCCAGTAGGCAGAGTATAAATATGCGTGTCCTCCATTCAGCAGCCATTTCGCCAGCTGCTGTGGGAGGCCACACATCTTAGAGCAATAAAGCCTCAGTTGTATCCAACTCTAGTCTTTGTTCAATTGATCGTGCCTCAATTTATTGCTTTAAGACTTTCTAAAAGATGGACCTCCAAATCAAACCAGATCGCCTGCAGCTGGATCCGCAATCAAGCGACGCCAAAAAGGACTTTAATCACTGGCTAGCCTGCTTCGAGGCGTACATCAACTCAGCGACCACCCCTGTTCCGGAGGCTCAGAAGATACAGATCCTGTACTCAAGGTTGAGCTCCAATGTGTTTCCGCTGACCCAGGACGCCCCAAACTACGCACAGAAAACGAACACGCTCTTCGCCAGGCACGTACTCGCCACTCGCTCTCAACTCCCTGGCGAGTCGATAGAAGACATCTGGTGGGCCCTAATCCCACTCGTCCGGGACTGTGACTGTCAGGCCATTATGGCCACTGAACATTCCAACCTTCTTACGTGGGACGCGTTCGTAACGGGGAATGGGTCGGACCTCATACGCCAAAGACTGTTAGAAGGGGCCACGCTCAACCTAGCTGAAACAAAGAAGCTAGCGCTCTCCATGACTGTTGCCTCACGTAACATTCAGGCCAACCCCACCAGCCGCGCGGTCCACTCCTCCTATCCCTCATGGACCCCACAGACAGCCGCCCCAGCGGGGGCCTTACCCAGCCAGTACGCCTGCACCACACGCCAGCCCGCACACCCCGGGGGTCCCCGATGTTACTTCTGCGGCCAGCATAAGCACCCTCGCCAACGCTGCCTGGCCCGCGCTGTCCTTTGCAAGGCTTGCGGCAAAAAGGGGCACTTCGCCTCGTGTACCAGGCCCGCACAGTCGCCGCTATCGCCCCCCACCCCCCCTAGCCTACACACAATGGGCGCCGCCATCTTCATCTCCCCGGATCACGCGGCCAGTGGGTGCCGCCATCTTCACCTCCCGGGGCCACGCGCGGCCAGTGGGCGCTGCCATCTTCTCCCCCTTAGTCCATGTGCAGCCCATGGGCGCCGCCATCTTGTCCAACCCCCGCGATGTGCGGCCCATGGGCGCCGCCATTTTGTCCCCCGCACGATCTTCAGGCGCCACCATCTTGTCTCCCCACGGGACATGGACACCGACAGCATTCCAGGACCTGGGCTCCACAGGCTCCCCATCATCCAACGTCAGCGACGACCGACCACGACTCGCCTCAGTGACAATCGACCAGTCTCGTCCGCACAACCTGGCCACCGCATCGACCAGTGTGAAAATCAACAGCCACGTGACCTCTTGCCTGCTGGACTCCGGGAGCAGCGAAAGCTTCATACACCCGGATACGGTAAGGTGCTGCTCCGTCGTGGTACACCCCGCCAACCAAAGAATTTCCCTGGCCTCCGGATCCCATTCCATCGCAATCCGGGGGTTCTGCACGGTCACACTCACGGTCCAGGGCGTAGAATTCAGCGGCTTCCGCCTCTACGTCCTCCCTAACCTCTGCGCTGCCCGACTACACGGCCAGGACTTCCAGTGTAACCTCCAGAGCCTAACCCTCAAATTCGGCGGGCCCCTACCACCCCTCACTGTGTGCGGCCTCGCGCCCCTAATGGTCGATCCGCCTTCCCTCTTCGCCAATCTACCCCGGATTGCAAACCCGTCGCCACGAGGAGCAGACGGCACAGCACCCAGGACAGGACCTTCATCTGGTCCGAGGTCCAGCGGCTGCTTCGGGAGGGCATTATCGAGGCCAGCAACTGGCCCTGGAGAACCCAAGTGGTAGTCGTTAAAACTGGGGAGAAACACAGAATGGTCGTGGACTACAGCCAGACCATCAATCGGTACACGCAGCTCGACGCGTACCCCCTCCCACGCATATCTGATATGGTCAATCAGATTGCACAGTACCGGGTCTTCTCAATGGTAGACCGCAAATCCGCCTATCACCAGCTCCCCATTCGTAAATCAGACCGTCCATACACCGCTTTCGAGGTGGACGGTCGTCTCTATCACTTCCTCAGGGTTCCCTTTGGCGTCACTAATGGGGTCTTGGTCTTCCAAAGGGAGATGAACCGAATGGTAGACCGGTACGGTCTGCGGGCCACCTTCCCGTACCTAGACAACGTCACCATCTGCGGCCATGACCAGCAGGACCACGATCCTAACCTTGCCAAATTTCTCCACGCCGACACTCTCCTCAACCTCACCTATAACAAGGAGAAGTGCGTGTCCAGCACAAACCGCTTAGCCATACTCGGCTATGTGGTCCAGAACGGAGTTCTGGGGCCCGATCCCGACCGCATGCGCCCCCTCATGGAGCTTCCCCTCCCCCACAGCCCCAAGGCTCTCAAACGCTGCCTGGGGTTCTTCTCGTACTACGCCCAGTGGGTCCCAAACTATGCGGACAAGTTCCGCCCACTCATTCAGTCCACCCATTTTCCCCTGACGGCCGATGCACAGCAGGCCTTCTCCCGTATCAGAGCCGATATCGCCAAGGCCGGGATGCATGCAGTAGACGAGACGCTGCCCTTTCAAGTAGAGAGCGACGCATCGGACATCGCCCTAGCCGCCACCCTCAATCAGGCAGGCAGGCCGTGGCATTCTTCTCCCACACCCTTCATGCCTCAGAAATTCGGCACTCATCCGTCGAAAAAGAGGCCCAAGCTATCGTCGAAGCTGTGCAACATTGGAGGCATTACCTGGCCGGCAGGTAACTGACCAACAGTCGGTAGCCTTCATGTTCAATAACACACAGCGGGGCAAGATCAAAATCGATAAAATATTGTGGTGGAGGATCGAGCTCTCCACCTATAGTTACGAGATTTTGTATCACACCGGCAAACTCAACAAGCCCCCAGATGCCCTATCCCGAGGTACATGTGCCAGCGCAAAAGTAGACCAACTCCGGACCCAGCACGACAGCCTTTGTCACCCGGGAGTCACACGGTTGTACCATTTCATAAAGGCCCACAACCTGCCCTACTCGGTCGAGGAAGTACGGACAATCACCAGGGACTGCCAGGTCTGTGCGGAGTGCAAGCCACACTTCTACTGGCCGGACCGTGCGCGCCTGGTGAAGGCCTCCCTTCCATTTGAACGCCTCAGCGTGGATTTCAAAGGGCCCCTCCCCTCCACCGACCGAAACACGTATATTCTCAGTGTGGTCGATGAGTACTCCAGGTTCCCCTTCGCCATCCCATGCCCCGACATGACGTCTGCCACCGTCATCAAAGCCCTAAACACTATCTTCGCTCTGTTCGGTTTCCCCGCCTACATCCACAGTGACAGTGGATCCTCATTCATGAGCGATGAGCTGCTTCAGTTCCTGCTCAGCAGGGGTATCGCCTCCAGCAGGACGACCAGCTATAACCCCGGAGAAAACGGGCAGGTAGAGAGGGAGAACGGTACGGTATGGAGGCCGTCCAACTGGCCCTACGGTTCAGGAACCTCCCGGCCTCCCGCTGGCAGGAGGTCCTCCCTGATGCACTCCACTCCATTCGGTCACTGCTGTGCACCGCTACTAACAACACACCCCATGAACGTCTTTTTGCCTTCCCCAGGAAGTCCGGGTGTCACTCCCGACTTGGCTCGCAGCTCCAGCACCAGTACTGCTCCGTAGGCACGTCTGCCTCCACAAGGTGGACCCATTGGTGGAAAGGGTGCAATTGCTCCATGCCAACCCCCAGTATGCCTACGTGGCGTACCCTGACGGCCGCCAAGATACTGTCTCCCTCAGGGACCTGGCACCAGAAGGTTCCATACACACACAACCCTCCAGCCCGGTGCCACCCTCCCCTCCCCTGGCGCTCCCAGCAATAGCCCCACCAGGACCATCCGTCCTTCCCCTGCCCATGCCCGAGGATGAAGAGGATTTTGGCACGCTCCCGGAGTCACCGAACATCAGGCCAGCATCTGTCATAATATACACCAGTATATCATGGTGCAGACACACACACTGATGGACACACAACAAGACCAATCAACACACACAACACCGGAGCCAATCACCCATTAGAGCACACTCACTATAAAGACAGGGGGCATCAGAGTTCCCGCTCATTCGGGATGCAGCCTCCTACAAGGACAGAGCCTACAGCACAGATCTTCACCATGTGCTGAGTGCATTGACTGGTTAGAACAGGCATAGGTCTTTAGTTTAATCTAACATCGTGTTAACCCACAGTGAAAGTATGTTAAACAGTTTCTAACTTAATAAAATAGTGTTGCACTATTTTAAGTGTTGGTGGCCTGTATGTGTTCCATGGATCAAGAGCACCCAACACATCATGATACCAGGAGTCGAGGGATATTAGAACTTCTTAGACCTACCTGCAAGTGATCTGCCTTCCACCAGCATACAGCCATCCTGCAAAATGGACAGCGTCCGCCCGCCGCCGCCGCTCCGCATCACCGGTAACCTAGGGGCCAATTGGAAGATAGTCAAACAACGCTTCCAGCTCTATCTTGAAGTCACAGACCGGGAAGCTGCCTCAGACACCAGAAAGATCGCTCTCTTCCGATCCACTGCAGGGAAACATGCCATCCACATTTTCAATTCTCTCACCTTTGCTGATGATGAAAATAAATCAAAATACAAGACGGTCCTCCTCAAGTTTGACACTCCCTGCAACATCGAGGTGAATGAAAGTTTTGAGCGCTATGTATTCCAACAGCGTTTGCAGGGTAAGGATGAGCATTTCCAATCCTTTCTCACCCACCTCCGCATCCTTGCGCAGTCCTGTAATTACGGGCCCACCTCCGACTCCATGATACGCGACCAGATCGTTTTCGGTGTTCAGTCGGACCCCCTACTCCAGCAGCTTCTCAAGGTAAAGCAGCTCACCCTAGCGACTGCCATCGAGACCTGCGTGCTACACGAACACGCCACTAGTCGGTATTCCCACATCCAAGCGGCTGAAACGGCGGGCCAAGGTCCCCACGAGGCAGAACAGGTCCAAGCAATCGAGCAACTCCAGGGCCTCGGCCTGGATGAGGGCGGCCATTTCGCGCGCTTTTCGCGGACTCCCGTGCTTGTGCGCACCGAACGAGGGGACGTCGACGGATGTACTGCGCAGGCGCGCACCACGTATGACTGCACCGCGCATGCGTGGTGGCGCAGCAAACATACTGACGCTACAACGTGTGGCAACTGTGGCTCCGCCCAATTAAAGCGGCAATGCCCGACGATGCCTGAGATGTGGCAAACTTAGCCACTATGCTGCTTTATGCAGATCAGCTCAGCCTGCCAACTCTTATCGCTCCAGCCAGCCTCGCAGGAATGTCCGGGCCATTCAACCCACGGTCACCGGTTCCGATGCGGACCTACTACCCGATATTGACACCGAGGACCCGAAGGCACCTTTTCGAATCGGTATCGTTACAAAAAACAGGGTATCCCCGAGGCAAAGATTCCAGCCTCTATCGGTGTACAGCATCGATCCAGATGTGAGTGGTGTGCCACCCTTACGGTCAACCGGTCCCAAATACGATTCCGCCTGGACACTGGTGCCTCCGCCAATCTCATTGCCCGGTCTGACCTCCAAAGCCTTCATGTCAAACCAGCCATCCTCCCATCTGCCTGCCAGCTATTAGATTATAATGGCAATGCCATTGCTGCCAGCGTCTCCTGCCAGCTTGAAGTAACGCACAGGTCACGCAAAGCCATCCTTCCCTTTGAAATCATGGGCTCTTCGAAAGCCTCCCTGCTTGGCACGCAGGCATGCAAGCTGTTGAGCCTAGTTCAGAGAGTTCACTCTCTCTCTCCTGCTGACACGTCTGCCTTTCAGGACACTGACTTCAGGGCGCAGCTCAACGCCATTATCAACCAGTACCACGACGTCTTCAAGGGCATGGGCACGCTCCCGTACACCTACAAGATTTTATTAAAAGCGAATGCCACGCCTGTGGTGCATGCACCTCGCAGGGTCCCAGCACCCCTTAAGGACCGCCTCAAGCAGCAGCTGCAGGACCTCCAGGACCAAGGAGTGATTTCCAAAGTCACGGAACCGACCGACTGGGTCAACTCTGTGGTATGTGTAAAAAAGCCTTCCGGCGAATTGAGAATTTGCATTGACCCAAGGATCTAAATCGCAATATCATGAGGGAGCATTATCCAATTCCCAAGCACGAAGAGCTCACATGTGAGGTGGCTCGGACCAAGCTCTTCACCAAACCCGACGCCTCAAAAGGATTCTGGCAAATCCAGCTCGACAAATCCAGCAGGAAGCTGTGTACCTTTAATACCCTCTTTGGCAGATATTGTTACAACAGGATGCCGTTTGGGATCATATCTGCATCAGAAGTGTTCCATAGGATTATGGAACAAATGATGGAAGGCATTGAAGGTGTTCGCGTCTATGTCGATGACATAATCATTTGGTCCACCACCTCGCAGGAGCATGTTAGTCGCCTCCAGCGCGTATTCAGACGTATACATGAGCATGAAAATGAAATGAAGATGAAAATCACTTATTGTCACGAGTAGGCTTCAATGAAGTTACTGTGAAAAGCCCCTCGTCGCCACATTCCGGCGCCTGTTCGGGGAGGCTGGTACGGGAATTGAACCGTGCTGCTGGCCTGCCTTGGTCTGCTTTAAAAGCCAGCGATTTAGCCCAGTGAGCTAAACCAACCTCCGCCTCAACAGGGCCAAATGCTCTTTTGGTCAGACGGGACTCAAGTTCCTCGGGGACCACATCTCCCAATTAGGTGTGCAGCTGGATGGGGACAAGGTAACTGCCATCACAGCTATGAAAACCCCAGAGGACAAGAAGGCAGTCCTCCGATTTCTGGGCTTGGTCAAATCTTTAGGGAAATTCATCCCTCACCTCGCCTCTCATACCATGGCTCTCAGGAACCTGGTCAGGAAGACGACAGACTTCCAATGGCTCCCTGCCCACGAGCGCGAATGGAGAGAACTCAAAACAAAACTGACCACGGCCCCGGTCTTAGCTTTCTTTGATCCAGAAAAGGAGACCAAAATTTCGACCGATGCCAGTCAATCCGGCATTGGAGCAATGCTCCTTCAACGTGATGAGGCCTCATCATGGGCCCCCGTCGCATATGCGTCACATGCGATGACCCCCACGGAGCAGCGCTACGCGCAGATAGAAAAGGAGTGTCTGGGCCTTCTGACCGGTGTGGTTAAGTTTCACGATTATGTCTCCGGACCTCCTCAATTCACCGTCGAGACCGACCATCGCCCGCTGGTCAATATAATACAGAAAGACTTGAATGACATGATGCCTCGCCTCCGGTGTATTCTTCTCAAGCTCCGGCGATACGACTTCCAGTTGGTATACACCCCAGGCAAAGACCTCATCATTGCTGATACTCTCTCCAGGGCAGTCAACACTTCATGTGACCCAGCGGGATTTGTCTGCCAGGTTGACGCCCATGTGGCATTTGCGGCCTCCAATCTACCTGCCTCGGATGAACGCCTCGTCCAAATTCGCCGCGAGACGGCGGCTGACCCCTTGCTACAGCGTGTCATGCGCTACCTAACGGACGGGTGGCTCAAGGGCCAATGCCCTCAATTCTATAATGTCAGAGATGATCTGGCGGTTGTAGACGGGGTTCTTCTAAAACTGGACCGCATTGTCATCCCGCATAGCATGCGCCAGCTTGTCCTGGAACAACTACACGAGGGCCACCTTGGCGTGGAAAAGTGCCGCCGACTGGCCCGAGAGGCAGTGTACTGGCCCGGCATTAATGAGGACATAACCAACACAGTGCTCAACTGCCCCACTTGTCAGCGCTTCCAGCCTTTGCATTGTTTTGGGTTTCTTTTTCTCTGTGTTTTTCTCTTTCGGGTTGGGGAGGGTGGATGGGGCGGGTTGGGCACAGTTTTGGTTGGTGGCGGGTCCTGGTAGGTGGAGAGCGCGGGCTTTTTTCCCACACCGAACACTGGGGGGCGGGGCCGGGGCGGGGAATCGAGGATTGTTTCCCGCGCTTAGAACGGAAGGGGGAGGGGGACAGCCTGTGGATGGGGAGCAGGAGTGGAGGATGTGCCACACAATGGGAGGAGTCGAAGGGGAGGCGGGAGTGGCCGGGGTCAGCAGGAGTCAGCTGACTTGCGGAAGTGCAATGGGGGGAGTAAACCAGCTAGGATGGGTCCTAGCCGGGATGGGGGGGTGAGGGGTGGGGGGGTGGGTGGGGGGGAATCGAGTTGCTGCTGCTAAGGTCAAGGAGGAGCTGGAGCGAGTGGGGGGCGTCGAGACGGGGGTATGCCGCTGTGGGGAACGGGCCGGGTGTGGGGTGCGGGCGCGTGGCTGGCCGGGGAGGGGTCATGGCTGGTCAGCGGGGGATGGGGGCGGGTAGCCCCCTGATCCGGCTGATAACCTGGAATGGAAGGGGACTGAATGGGCCGGTTAAGCGGGCCCGCGTGTTCGCGTACCAGAAGGGGCTCAAGGCGGATGTGGTTATGCTTCAGGAGACACACCTGAAGCTGGCAGACCAGGTAAGATTGAGGAAAGGGTGGGTAGGTCAGGTGTTTCACTCGGGGCTAGATGCCAAAAATCGAGGAGTGGCGATCTTGGTGGGAAAGAAGGTGTCATTCGAGGCGCCGAGCATTGTGGCAGATAATGGCGGTAGGTACAGAGTGGTAAGTGGGAAGTTGCAGGGAGAGCGGATGGTACTGGTCAATGTGTATGCCCCGAACTGGGGCGATGCGGGTTTTATGCGGCGTATGTTGGGTCGGATCCCAGACTTGGAAGTGGGAGGCCTGATAATGGGGGGAGACTTTAACACGGTGTTGGATCCGGCACTGGATCGCTCCAGGTCTAGGACGGGTAGGAAGCCGGCGGCGGCAAGAGTGTTGAGGGGATTTATGGACCAAATGGGAGGGGTGGACCCTTGGAGATTTGCAAGGCCGGGGGCTAGGGAATTTTCATTCTTCTCACCTGTCCATAAGGCTTATTCTCGAATCGACTTTTTCATTTTGAGTAGGGCGCAGATAGCGAGAGTAGAGGATACCGAGTATTCGGCAATAGCCATTTCGGACCACGCCCCGCATTGGGTGGACTTGGAGATGGGGAGGAGAGGGACCAGCGCCCGCTGTGGCGCTTGGAGGTGGGGCTGTTGGTAGACGAGGAGGTGAGCGAGCGGGTCCAAGGAAGTATAGAGAGGTACTTGGAGACCAACGACAACGGGGAGGTCCGAGTGGGGATGGTAAGGGAGGCACTGAAGGCGGTGGTGAGGGGAGAGCTGATCTCCATTAGGGCCCACAAGGAGCGGAGGGGGTGGGGGGAGAGGGAGAGGCTGGTGGGGGAGATAGTGAGGGTAGACAGGATGTATGCGGAAGAGCTTGAGGAAGGATTGTTGAGAAAGAGGCGCAGCCTCTAGGCCGAATTCGACCTGGTGACCACCAGGAAGGCGGAGGTGCAGTGGAGGAAGGCCCAGGGGGCGGTCTACGAGTATGGGGAAAAGGCAAGCCGGATGCTGGCACATCAGCTTCGGAAGCGGGACGCAGCTAGGGAGATCGGGGTAGTTAAGGACAGGGAGGGAGCGTGGTGCAGGGTGGGGTTGGCATCATTGGGGTCTTCAGGGACTTCTACGAGGAATTGTACCGATCCGAGCCCCCACGGGAGGAGGGAGGGATGGGCCGTTTCCTGGATCAATTGAGGTTTCCAAAGGTGGAAGAGGGACTGGTGGCGGGACTGGGGGCCCCGATTGGGTTGGAGGAGCTGATCAAAGGGATAGGAAGCATGCAGGCGGGGAAGGCACCGGGGCCGGACGGTTTCCCGGTCGAGTTCTATAAAACATATATGGACCTGTTGGGCCCGATGTTAGTTAGGACCTTTAATGAGGCAAGGGAGGGGGGGGCTTTACCCCCGACGATGTCCCGGGCACTGATCTCCTTGATCCTGAAGCGGGACAAGGATCCCCTGCGATGTGGGTCTTACAAGGACCATTCGTTTCCCTGACCTGGTGGGCTCTTCCTAAAGTTAAGTATTGGCCAGATAAGTTTATTATATAGATAGTAGGATTATTGTGTAAACATTACTTGTTGTATATAATAAATGACCGTTGATTTCAACCTTACTAAGCGGTGTGCTGACTTATTAATCATAACTTGAACTTGAACCACGTGGCGGTATCAGAAAGATACCTGGCGACTCGTGAGCAAAGGTGACGTAATCAGAGCTAATAAACT
This sequence comes from Scyliorhinus torazame, assembly GCF_047496885.1. Classification (NCBI taxonomy): domain Eukaryota; kingdom Metazoa; phylum Chordata; class Chondrichthyes; order Carcharhiniformes; family Scyliorhinidae; genus Scyliorhinus; species Scyliorhinus torazame. The sequence goes on from NC_092723.1 coordinate 115,324,256, forward strand.
AAGGCTAAAAAGAGCAACATAATTCGCGACTCCGCCGGGACCCGACATAGAAGTGGAAAACCACTCCGGGAGAACCCCAACAATTTGAATTAGAATCCAATCGAAACAGAAACCCCCCCCCACAAGTGTTCAAGCGGTTCCGGTTAATAATTCACAATTCGGAAGTGTGTGTATGCATGCGTAACTAACAGGGTTATAAGGTAAAACTGATAGATTTTTTGCGTCAAAACTGTCGGAAGTCTGTATTTTCAGAAATTAGCGCAAGCGGTACCCGCATCGACGACACCACCTTAGCCCCCTGTTCCAAATTTGAACGTAATGAGCAGATAAGAGAGATAGCCGTGCAGGCAATGCAGGCAATGCAGCGCCTCATGAACCCCGAAGAATTTGCGGTCGCATTGATCAGCAGCATTAAAGTGGGACGGTGTCCCATTTGGGAAGTGGAAATTCGCAAATTTCTGCAGGGCAAAGGATGGCCCGTGTGGAGCGGCTTCTGTAATAACGACGACTCAGGTCCTGGAAGTATTGGGCATACTTGGTGGGAGAACCTGAGTGAGAGCCATAAAAAGAGCTTAGCAAAAGCTCGCAAGCCGATGGCAATCGTGTCCTGCATGGCACAATTGCAAGGCACAGAGGAGGTCGTCAGGACGCTCCGAAAAGAAATAGAGGGCATACATCGTATGAGTAAAATCAATGTATGCGAGATGGAAAAGAGAACCTGGAATTGAAAAGGCAGTTAGAAGCCAAGGACAAAGAGGTGGCTGACGCCAAACGGGGTCACCAGTCTTGTCTGGCGCATTTAAGCAGTTTTCAATCCCAGTATGAGAAGGCTTATCAGGACACGTAGCGTGCCATCCTGGTTAAGAAAGAGACAGAGAAGCAGGTGGAGGCGCTACAGAAGCAATGTAGTGATCTCAAGGCAGCCTGAAGGGCGCTCCACGCTGCAACCATGGAACAAAGGCAGAGTGCCTTGGACCATGCAAAGTACAGAAAGCAAATTGCAGACCTGCAAGCAATGCTTTCTGTCCAAAAGGGATTCCAAGACACCTTTGGGGAAGGTTTAGACCAGGAAGACGGCCCTGATTGGGAAGAACTGCAAGAGACAGCGCAGAGATATGTTCAGGGAGCATGTGCGCAGGGAAAACCCCAAAGGAGGAGAGCACCCCCACCCCCCACACAGCAGGTAATACAGGCTCCCATGAACCCTGTAACAACCCACCGCACCGCCACAGCAGACGAGGCGGAAGTCTTATATTCCACCACCCTCACAGTGACCCAATTACGGGACGCATGTGCTAAAATCGCACCGTTCCTCCCCGCTTCAGACCCACACCATTTCTTTGCCACTGTCAAACATCAGGCGACCATGTACGGCCTGGATGAAAAAGAGCAGGTAAAGCTCACTGTCCTCAGCTTAGACCCATCGGTCGTAGCAGCCCTTCCCGACCCACAGAATGTAGGAGGAGGCACCCTTGCAGAAATGCATACCACGATCCTGGATGTGATCGGGTACAACCAGGGCGACCCCGTAGACGGTCTAAATAAATGCAGACAGAAAAAGTCTGAACACCCCACAGCGTTCGCAGGACGCTTGTGGATTCACTTTGAAGCCGTTTTCGGCAACGTAGACCGTGTCCATTTGTCCGTAGACAATATGGCCAAATGGACCCGCACCCCTATCTCCCATGCCATGGAAGCAGGACAGAATGCCTGTAGTAATTATGACCCCTCGGAGGAGGCTCATAATGAGAAGTGGGTGGTCAAAAGATTGTCCCGCGTTTGGGAACAAGCGGCTCACGGTAAATCCGCAGCTAGAACCCCCGAGGAAAACCAAGCCGCCGCAGACGTGCAGGCAGTAAGAACCACTCTTCACAACCCCGCCTGGGTAAACGAGGGAAAGAGCAGCCCCCCAGCAAAACCGCAAGAATGCTACAATTGCGGACAGTTGCGACATTTTGCCAAAGAATGCAAGGCCCCTAAAAAACCACAGAGAGCCCAACAGACAGGCACTCTCAATAAGAAAAAGGCAGAGCCCATACATAGCGTTAGCGCCCAGTCCGATCAGACAGACTTGACCGGAACGGACTGACGGTGTACAGGCTCCCCCAGCTGGGTCTGCGATACCCTTTGTGATAGATCAGGACGACCCGTAGTCGCAGCAAAGGTTAGGGGACAGCCGATCGAGCTTCTCTGCGACACAGGAGGGTCCCGCACAACCTTAAATTCCTTCACCCTTGGTAAGGACACGTGGCCCACCACAGTCACTATCACCCTCAGCGGCTTCACAGGCCTCTCACAGCAGGGACATATCACAACCCCTGTACCCATCCAGATCGGAACTATTAATACAAAACACCCAGTAGTGTTAGTCGACCTGCCCCCAACAGCAGAGCACATTTTAGGGATCGACTTTATGAACTCTCACCACCTCTCTTTCGATCCAGTCAACCAGTGTGTCTGGAAGATGGCGAAATCTGCTAGAGTCCCCACAACACTCAATATAGGGGATTATATGAACAAAATTAGCGCAGTAGGCGAGTTTTGGTTCAACCCCACCACACTCAGCATGGACCGACAGGTTAGGGCAGTCCTGCAAAAGAACAGGGCAGCATTTGCAACCCACAAACACGACTGTGGACGGATGACTGGTTCCGTACAAATAACCGGACCGGACCCAAGACTCCAAATACAGTACGGATTTCCCCTAGAAGCAGAGGGAGAAATCCTAAAGGTCATAGAAAGCTTATTAGAGCAGGGCATCCTAAGATCGGTAGCCTCAACTAATAATGCCCCGATTTGGCCAGTAAAGAAATCCGATGGATCATGGCGCTTGACCATAGATTATCGGGAACTCAATAAAGTCACCCCCGCAGCAGCCCCCACTGTTGCAACAAGTCCTGAGACCATGCTCAAGCAGGGACTCCATGCCTGATATTTCACGGTTTTGGACGTCAGTAATGGGTTCTGGTCCATTCCATTGGCAAAGGCGTGCCAGTATAAATTTGCCTTCACTTTCAGAGCACAGCAGTACACGTGGATATGCCTGCCATAAGGCTTCCACAACTCCCCCTCCATTTTCCACCGACAGCTGGCAAATGGACTAGCAAAATTTTCTCGCCCCGAATGTCTGGTACAGTACGTAGACGATCTACTACTGCAGACAGACACAAAGGAAGAGCACATTGAGCTTCTGTCCGAACTCCTGGAATTACTACATTCCATTGGCTGTAAAGTAAACCCCAAAAAGGCCCAGATATTGGAAGAAAAGGTGATATATTTGGGTACTATCATCACACACGGCAAACGCGAGATCGAGCACAAAAGAATTGACTCAATCGCTAAATTGCCCCTTCCCCAACACGTTTCATCCCTCCGGTCATTTTTAGGACTGGTTGGCGACTGCCGAAACCACATTGACGGTTTCGCCAGCAAGGCAGCGCCCCTCTCAGACCTCCTAAAGAAAGGAACCCCCTGGGAATGGCTTCCGCAGCATACGGATGCTGTGGAATCATTAAAACAGGCGCTCATAGCCGCCCCCGCACTACAGGTTCCCGACCCGCTTTCCCCTTACACCATAGAGGTAGCGACCACAGTCCGCACCCTTTCAGCCGTGCTCCTGCAGGAACGGCACGACCAGCTAAGACCCGTAGCTTATGCCTCCCGAATTTTAGATGCTGTGGAGCAGGGATTTTCAGCCTGTGAGAGGCACCTGCTCGCAGTTTTCTGGGCAGTCCAGTACTTCTCATACATTACCGGACTGAACCCCATCACCATCTTGACCGAACACACCCCCACCCAACTTTTACTAGACGGACGTCTTAAAGGCGGTACCGTCAGCCAAATCCGCGCTGCTAGGTGGACCCTTCTCTTACAAGGACGGGACATCACAGTAAAACGGACAAAGACTCACACATACTTAGCGGGCAATCTACAGTACCCCGGAACCCCCCATGAGTGTGAAATCATCTCGCCCCACCATAATACAGGCCCCTTTATAGCCAAAACACCCCCCAGAAAACTAGCCACTCCATCTCAGAACCCCCCTCACCCAGACACGTGTGACCCCATTAGGATTTATGTGGATGGATCTTCCACGATCCTGGATGGGCAACGCATAACAGGTTGTGGGATTTATGTGGAGGACGCGCAGGGACGCGCCCTCGAGGAAATCGCATTAAAATTACCCGGACACTTAGGCACGCAGGCAGCAGAGCTTGCGGCCATCGCTTACATTGTAGAGCACCCAGATTCCTTCCCCAGCCCAGCAGACATATATTCAGACAGTCTATACATCTGCAACAGCCTCACTGAATTTCTGCCCCTCTGGGAAACAAGAGGATTTGTTTCCGCGGATGGGAAACCCCTCCCCTCAGCCGCGTTGCTCCGCCATATTCTGGAAAAAGCCAAGAACAGGACTTTTGGCATTATAAAAGTCCGCAGCCACCATCGTTCCTCCCCCCCTGGAAATGTAAAAGCCGACACGCTGGCTAAGGCAGGATCCAGGCATGGGTACTTTTGGAAGCCCCCCGAGAGCGCCCCAGTGAGTGCGCCAGTGAGTGCAGTTCAGGTCGCGCAGACTAGGATCGAAGATCTAGTAGAGGCCCAGAAGCAGGATAGCGCTCTCACTGAAATCGTGAACGGGAAGTTTCCAGCCTCATACGAGAGGTACAGAAATACCATAACCACACATGTGGTGCTAAAGGACACCCTTTATGTCGTTCCTGAGCAGGATGGGAATCAAATGATCTGTTTATTCCATGATGGTCATGGACACCAGGGAATCCAACCCACCGCAGCCCACCTCAAACAGCTTTGTTGGTGGCCTAATCTCAAAGAAGATGTATCCCATTACATCGAGAATTGCCTCATCTGCGCTCAGAACAACCCAGATAGATATGCCAAAAAGGCACATCTCAGCCACACCCGACCCGTTAACGACCCCTGGACTAACCTCCAGATCGATTTTATAGGTCCATTGCCCCCTTGCAGGAATGGCTATAAATATGTTCTGGTGGTCATAGACACTTTTACAAAGTGGGTGGAAGCATTTCCAGCCCGCACCAACACCGCGAAAACCACAGCCAAACTCCTAACCCACCACATTTTTACAAGATGGGGACTCCCCCGCAGTATTGAGTCGGACCAAGGTTCTCACTTTACGGGACGGGTCATGCAGAACGTCCTCACGATATTTGGCATAACCCAAAAATTTCACATTGCGTACCACCCTCAGTCGAGTGGTATAGTGGAGCGCATGAATCGAACCCTAAAAACCACCCTTAGACAAATGGTCCAGCAGAACGACACCACTTGGGATTCGGTCCTCCACTTTGCGCTGATGTTTTTGCGTAACATTGTTTCCACCTCCACAGGTTTGACTCCACACACCCTCATGACCGGACGCCCCATGAAAGGGACAGAGTACTTGTTGGGTTTAGACCTGACCAGCCCTGAAGTTATGGCCCTCACCCACGAGAAAGCCGTTGAACAATTACTTATAAATATAAAAACGGCTCAGTTAGCAGCCGCTGTTAAACTGGGCACTAAAAGAAAACAGAGCAAGGCCTGTTTTGCTCAGGCAGTACATGCAACGGAGTACAATATAGGACAACAAGTGATGTTGTCCGTGTATAACCCCAGCACATTTCTGTCTCCGAAATAGTCGGGTCTGTACTCCATTACGGATAAAATAAGCCCATCGGTATATAAAATCAAATACCAAAATGGTAAGACTGCATGGTTTCACATAAACCAGCTAAAGGTTTATGGAGCACAGTCAAACCACTCCCACCACGTCATGCTTGACGCAGCAGACCAAACCCCGCCCACAAAGCACGCAGGAATTCTGCAAGTGATTCCCCAGGGCGTTGTCATCTCGTGGCGAGGAGGTGCCTAGCATACACCTCGTTAACGGACATCACGTATTGTCCCTTCAGCACCATTATTGCCTCCGCATATGAGGGGGTGTCCCTGATGAGAAGAAGGACTCGTGGGTTCACCCATGCGTGGAGGATTTGCTTTTTCTGGATGTTTGTGAAGTCTTTGGTGAATGATCCGAGGTACGCTTCGAAGCAGCTTAGCCAGTGCTCGAATATTTCCGTGGCGTCAGCTGCCTGTGGGTCCAGCTCCAGGCATTCAGGCTTGAGTGATAAGTTCATCTTAGAGGTTTAGTGTATTAAATTGATATGCCATCAATAAACACACGACGAGTGATGAACTTAACTGAGGCTTTAATACACCATACACCGAACTGGATCGGAAGCGGAGACTGGCCACCTTTATACATGAGCCCGAGGGGAGGAGCCACAGGCGGAGCCAGCAGGGACAAGCCCAGGCATGCACAACACAACACAGTGCAACACAATGGTTTACCACACACCACAGCTGTCACCCGCACCCTCCACCAGAGCAGATGCTCTCACATTTCGGTGGAATTAACTAATAGGCAGGCTTCTGGGTCACTCACTGGTGAGCACCTCACAACTGAAGATCTACAGCAGGCAGAGGAAGGAACAACTCCGTGACTGGCATGCGGAGGGTTGCCGGAGCCCAGGACTCTACTGAGCACTGCTCGATCACGTGCTCCCGTATCCGGTTGTCCCAGAACATCTGGAGCTTCAAAAGCAGAGTCGTGAGTATCAGAAATGGATGACAGCATCACTCCTTGGCTTGCAAGTGGAGGAGTGCCATCGCCTTTTGTCCGAGGAGATGGTGCTGTCCATTCCAAAGCACTGCTAGGGTAGCGTCCATAGTGGAGACCTCAGTGCAGGACATACACTCATGGCGGAGGATGTCTGCCCCATGGTTCAACTCATATCCTCCAAAGCTAAGGGCATGTGCTCCATGGTGGAGGGCTTCAATTGCATGTTGCAGGCACTAGTGGGAATCCACAAGTGTCAACGCCACAGAATGGCAGGATTTCTGGATCTTACTCCAGCTGGCGCTCTATCGCATGGAAGAGCCCAGGGCCCCTGAATGCCCAAAGGGAAAGGGATTGGAGGAGCACAGTCTGGAGCCTTCCAACCAACAGACCCTGGCAGTGTCCAGCCCATCTGACACACCCTCCCTGTGAGTGACATACCTCCAACCCCGCACATCGAGGTGGGCAGCACTGCATCACCCATGCAGCCCAAAAGTAGGCCCGGATCCCAAGGTCCAGGCCCCCCAAGGGACGCCCACCAAGGTCATTTCAAGCACAGGGTGTGGAAGTCAGCAGGCTGCCTCAACCTCAGCTATGGATCCTGGGGATATGCCTAGACGTGGCATGAGGGTGAGCAAGACTATAAACGATAGGCACCATTCAATGCTAGTGAATTTAGGCACTCATAGACATAAGTCACCATTGCGTTCGATCCCGGCTCTGGGTCACTGTCTGTGTCGAGTTTGCACATTCTCCCCGTGTTTGCGTGGGTTTCGCCCCCAGAACCCAAAAAGATGTGCAGGTTGGGTGGATTGGCCACGCTAAATTGCCCTTAATTGGAACACAATTGGATACTCTAAATTTTTTTTTTTTTAATTTTAAAAGTCACCATTGTAATCTAGCACTTGTATTAAAAATCACTTTGTTCACTCATACAGATCCTCCATGTTGTCATGATGTCATGTTCCGCAAACCCCCATGCACACTCGGCGCTTCATCGCTGTATAGTGTGAGAATGGTACGACAGTATCAGTTCCACCGGCATCACTTTAAAAAATATATATATTTATTAAAGTTTCTCAACACAATTTTTCTCCCTTACAAACAATAACCCCCCCACCCCCCCACCGTAACAAAAAAAAACCCGAGAAATCGCGCAGACCAAGATATAGACATGGCAAAATGATATATTTACACAGCTTTGTACACAGGCCCTCACCCGTACGTGCCAGTTTCCCCAACCCTTCATGTTATCTCTTGCTCATCCACCCTCCCAGGCAGTTACCCCCTTTCCCCCCCCCCCTCCCAGGACGTCCCCTCCACCCCTCCCCCTCCCAGGACGTCCTCCCCACCCCCCCCCCCCCCCTCCACCCCCCTCCCAGGACGTCCCCTCCACCCCCACCCCTCCCCCCCCAAGGTTGCTGCTGCTGCTGACTGACCTTCTTCTAACGCTCCGCGAGATAGTCTAGGAACGGTTGCCACCGCCTGCAGAACCCCTGTGCAGACCCTCTCAAGGCGAACTTAATCCTCTCCAACTTTATGAACCCAGCCATATCATTTATCCAGGCCTCCAGGCTGGGGGGGCTTCGCCTCCTTCCACATTAGCAAGTTCCTTCGCCGGGCTACTAGGGACGCAAAGGCCAGAATGCCGGCCTCTTTCGCCTCCTGCACTCCCGGTTCGTCCACTACTCCAAATATTGCTAGCCCCCAGCTTGGCTTGACCCGGACTTTCACCACCTGAGATATTGCTCCCGCCACTCCTCTCCAGAACCCCTCCAGTGCTGGGCATGACCAAAACATATGGACATGGTTCGCCGGGCTCCCTGAGCACCTTCCACATCTGTCCTCTACCCCAAAGAACCTACTCAACCTTGCCCCCGTCAAGTGCGCTCTGTGGACCACCTTAAATTGTATCAGGCTGAGCCTGGCACACGAGGAGGAGGAATTAACCCTACCTAGGGCATCAGCCCACAGACCTTCCTCGATCTCCTCCCTCAGCTCCTCCTCCCATTTACCCTTCAACTCTTCTACCAGCACTTCCCCCTCTTCTTTCAACTCCTGGTGTATTTCCGACACCTTGCCCTCCCCGACCCATACACCCGCGATCACCCTATCTTGAACTTCTTGTGCCGGGAGCAACGGGAATTCCCTCACCTGTCGCCTCACAAAAGCCCTCACCTGCATATATCTAAAGGCATTTCCCGGGGGTATCTCAAACTTCTCCTCCAGTGCCCCTAGGCTCGCAAACGTCCCATCGATGAACAGGTCCCCCATTCTTCCAATCCCCGCCCGATGCCAGGTCTGGAACTCCCAGTCCATCTTCCCTGGGACAAACCGGTGGTTACCCCTGATCGGGGACCACACCAATGCTCCCATTGCACCCCGGTGCCGTCTCCACTGGCCCGAGATCCTTAGTGTTGCCGCCACCACCAGGCTCGTGGTATACTTTGTCGGCGAGAGCGGCAGCGGTGCCGTCACCAATGCCCCCAGGTTCGTTCCTTTACAGGACGCCATCTCCATCCTCTTCCATGCCGCCCCCTCTCCCTCCATAACCCACTTGCGGATCATCGCCACATTTGCTGCCCAGTAGTAGCTCCCCAGGTTTGGCAGCGCCAACCCTCCTCGGTCCCTACTGCGTTCCAGGAACCCTCTCCTTACTCTCGGGGTCTTATTCGCCCACACAAACACCATAATACTCCTGCCTACTCTCTTAAAAAAGGCTTCAGTGATCACGATGGGAAGGCACTGAAACACAAACAGAAACCTCGGGAGGACCACCATTTTGACCGACTGCACTCTACCCGCCAGCAAGAGCGGTAACATGTTCCATCTTTTGAAATCCTCCTCCATTTGCTCCACCAACCTCGTCAGATTCAGTTTATGAAGGGTCCCCCAACTCCTGGCTATCTGGATCCCCAGATACCGAAAGCTCCCCTCCGCCCTCCTCAGTGGTAGGTCCCCTATCCCTGTTTCTTGGTCCCCCGCCTGTAATACAAAGAGCTCACTCTTCCCTACATTGAGCTTATAGCCAGAAAACTCCCCAAACTCCCTTAGAGTCTGCATGACCTCCACAATCCCCTCCATTGGATTCCACCGGCATCACTGACAACACAGTAAAGATGCGGCACTGCTGGCATGCCACCCCCCCCCACCCAGCCCTTCCCCCCTCCCCCAATTACCCACCCATGGAAGGTTAAACGCCCCCCCCTTGCCCACCCCTCCGCACCCCCGTCCCCCAATTACCCACCCATGGAAGGTTAAACGCCCCCCCCCCCTTGCCCCCCCCCTCCGCACCCCCGGCGCTCCCCAACATCAATGCTCAAGTCTCTCATGTCTCTAGTGATGAGGAAGGGCTGAAGACGTGTTGAGAGCCTGCCCATCTCGTACCTAAATGGAGAAAAACACCAGGACCACGGAGGAGGCTGTAGCGGCTGTGATATGTCACCCAGTGTCTATGGACCCTATGATAAACCAGCTCATTGGCAGGACGTGTTCAGCTCCAGGAGTCAGACATATCGCTGAGGATGAAAGGAGTAGTGCTTCACCTTCACTGCACGTTACCATCATTCTCCTGCAGTGTCCGGGCAATCACTTTGGCACCCTACCCATGAATGTAGCCACCATCACGCTGACCCCGCAAACACGTCAGTAGTTAGTAGATGTCAGACTCCATGTGGGAAAGGTATTCACAATCTTGCCCTCGATGTCACCAAATTGAGAGTCAATGAGGGCCCTGGCCTTTGTCTAATGTCCTTCCTCCTCCTCCGTGGGTTTCCCTTCGCCACCCTCCTCATCATCCTCCTCATCTGAGGATATGTGGTGCTGCTGCATGTCCTCCTGGCCCAGCCGCTCTCCATGCTGCAGTGTCAGACCATAATGCACGACATCCTCTGGGGGCTGTATTGGAGGCTCCCCACAACTGGTCCAGGCACCAGAACCGCATCTTGAGCAGTCCAGTTGCTTGTTCAACCAGTAAACACGTTGATGCATGAACCCCATTATAATGAGTCTCAGTGGGTGTTTTGGGCCTCCACACTGGTGTCATCAGCCATTGCCTGAGTGGGTACCTTTTGTTCCCAAGAAGCCATCCCTCCAGCCACTGCTCACCCTCAAAGGCGGCTGGGATCTGCGAGCATCCCAAGATGTAACGATCATGGATGCTCCATGGGAAATGGGCAGGCACCTGCATGATGTGCATCAGGTGGTCACAGTTGGTCTGAACATTGAGGGAGTAAAATCCCTTGCAGTTCAAAAATTATACTATATGCCACCATGATGAACACAGAGCCAAGTTGATGCAGTTGATGACACCCTGCGCTTGGGGCTATGCGGGCAAAGCCCATGGCCCTGCCATCCTGGCTGGCCTAGTCCCGGTCCAAGTTTTTTATTTAAATTTTTTTTTTAAAGAGTACCCAATTCATTTTTTCCAATTAAGGGGCAATTTAGCGTGGCCAATCCGCCTACCCTGCACATTTTTGGGTTGTGGAGGCAAAACCCATGCAAACACAGGGAGAATGTGCAAACTCCACACGGACAGTGACCCAGAGCTGGGATCGAACCTGGGACCTCACACCGTGAGGATGCAGTGCTAACCCACTCCGCCACCATGCTGCCCTGTCCCGGTCCAAGTTGATGTACATGTGGGCCCTCACAAATATTGCATTTGTGACCTCCCTTATGCACTTGTGGACTGCTGACTGGGAGATGCCACATAGGTCACCCATGCAACCCTGAACCAAGCCACTGGCATAGAAGTTTAGAATGGCAGTAACTTTCAGGCCACAGGCATTGGGTGATCTCCCAGCCCCTTTGGTTTCAAATCTTGCATGACCAGGCACAGGTGCTCCACCATCCCCTGGTACAGATGCAGTCTTCTCTAGCACTCGACCTCTGACATCTGGAGGTAGGAGGTTCTACACCGGAATACCCGTGGCTGGTAGTGTCTCCTCCCAAGCTCCATCATTTGTTGCCGTGCTCCCAGAAGATCAACAGTCCCTGCCCCCCCCCCCCCTCCTCTGCAGGCCCTGGTCCTGATGTGCAGCGGCGCGTCGACGTCACTGCTGCTGGTCGATCGCCAGCAAGAGAATTGCCAACTCGACTGGTTCCATAATTCTCCAGAATCAAAACCTGAAAGGAGGAGAACATCAAAGTGAGCGATGAGGAGTCCTAACAATGCCCTGACACTCAGCCCTCTCAGGATCTGGGACATTCGCCCGTGCACATCCCCCTATGTGAGCACCTTTCCACTCAGCCTCACTCCCTCCCTGTCACACAATTGCCAATTCCCACAGTTGACTCTCTCAACTCCACCCGAATTAGGCGCTTTGACCCTTGAGAGCCTCAGTGGGCCGTGTAAGCCCCCCCAAGTGTGAGGAGTTAGGGCAGTTGAGTGCATTCAATGGACCCATGCTCTAACCTCGCAGGGGATCAAGACACTGCCCTCTATCATTCCTTGAATGGGATGACGATTGAGCGACTTCATTGTAAAGCCTTGCATTGGGGGCCAATATTTGTCACCTCTGTTCTGTATACATGAATATGAGCCTTGGAGTTCCATGTTTGGGGGCTAGGCTGCCAACTATTTTGTGCAAACCAATTAAACTAAATCAAATGAACTGAGGGACAACGTGAAAGGGGCAGCCCCTTAATGGATGCTGCCTTGAATAAAAAGAAATCACGAATGAAACCTAGAACAAAAAACTAAAATATGATTAAGAATCACAGAATAATACAGTGCAGAAGAAGCCCTACAGCCCACGAGTCTGCGCCAATGCATGAAAGACACCAGAACTGCCTACCTAATCCCATTTGCCAGCCTTGAATGTTATGACGTGCCAAGCACTCGTCCAGGTACTTTTTAAAGGATGTGAGGCAACCCGCCTCTTCCAACCTCCCAGGCCGTGCGTTCCAGACTGTCACCACAAAGGTTTTTCCTCAAACCCCCCCCCTAAACCTCACGCCCCTTACCTAGAACTTGTGTCCTCTCATAACTGAACCTTCAACTAAGGGGAATAGCTGCTCCCTATCCACTCTCTCTATGTCCCTCATAACCTTGTACACCTCAAGCAGGTCGCCCCTCAGTCTTCTCTGCTCCAGCGAAAACAACCCAAGCCTATCCAACCTCTCTTCATAACTTAAATGTTCCATGAACTGAAGTTGGAAAAGAACGAGTGCTTTTTGATTTCTTCTCCGGGGGCAGGGGCTGACTTGGAAGGATTGCTGTTTCGTGTGGCGATGACTCACTTCGGGTATTTTGGGGGTGCAGGTAGCTCGGGACTGGATCCACCTCTGCAAGTTGAATTTTACAAGCCTGGTGGGTAGGGTTAAGGTGGATTTGCTGAGGTGGGATAACCTTCCCTTATCATTGGCGGGCCAGGTGCAGGCGGTAACCGCGGTTTTAATTTTTATTGCAGTGCACTTTTTGCCAAAGGTGATTTTTATGGGGGTGGTAAGGTTGATTTTGTTGTTTGTCTGGGCAGGTAAGGTAGTGAGGATTCGGAAGTCGGTGCTTCAGAGAGAGCATCAGTCGGGGGTTAGGCTCTTCCAAATCTGTTGTATTATTATTGGTCGGTGAACGGTGAGAAAATGCGGGGCAGGGGGAGGGAGCCGAAGGCAATGTAGGTGCGAATTGAGGCGGGCTCTTGTAGGGGGGGTCGGGGTTGTGGGCGCTGGCAACAGCACCGCTCCCGTTTGCCTGGGGAAATACACGGGTAGTCTGGTGATGGTGGCCACACTGAGGATATGGAGGCCGTTTCGGCAGCTTTTTAATTTGGGGGCGGGGTCGAAGCTGATGCCAGTCTGAGAGAATCCTATGTTTGAGGCGGCGAGATTGGATGCTAGGATTCCGGGTTGAGGACAGCGGGGGAAATAAAGGACTTATTTTTGGAAGGGTGGTTTGCGAGTTTGGAGAAGACTGGGATTCCGGGGGGGTTGACCTTTTGATATGTGCAGGTGCAGGACGTTGCTAGGAAAGTTTCCCTGATGTTTCCAGTGACACCGCCCTCCTCGTTATTGGAGGGGTTGTTGTTGGTGATGGGGCTGGGAGGGGGGTGTCACCTCGGTGATTTATGGGAGGGTTTTGGAGGAGGGTATAGTGCCGCTGGAGGGGGTGAAGGCTCAGTGGGAGGAGCAGGGGGTGGGGCTGGAGGAGGGGTTGTGGTGTGAAGTGTTGTGGAGGGTGAATACTTCAACCTCGTGTGTGAGGCTGGGGTTAATACAGTTAAAGATGGTGCACAGGGTGGACCTGCTGAGGTCAAGGATGAGCCGGTTGTTTGAGGGGGCAGAGGACACTTGTGAGCTGTGTGGGAGAGGTCCGGCCAACCAAGTACGTATGTTCTGGTCCTGTCTGAAGTGGGAGAAATTTGAGGGTTCTTTTTCCAGCACCATGTCGGCGATCTTGTTCTTGGACTTGGGCCCAGTCCCCTGGGAGCCATATTGGGGTGTCAGACTTGCCGGAGCTGCAGACGGGAGCGGGGTAATTTATTGGGTATTGTTATTGGGCTGTTGGCTAGTGAAGTGGAGGGGACTTCTGTTTTTCTTGTTATTTTTACATTGCTTTGTTTTATGTATAAAAACGAATGTTCCATCCCAGGCAACATCCTGATGAATATCCTCTTCACCCCCTCCACTGCAATCACATCCTTCCTATGGTGTGGTGACCAGAATTGCACACAGTACGCCAGCTGTGGCCTCACCAAAGTTCCAGACACTCCAACATGACCTCCCTGCTTTTATAATCTATGCCTCGATTGATGAAAGCAAGTATCCAATTTACCTTTTTCACCACCCTATTCACCTGCCCTTCTGCCTTCAGAGGTCTATGGATGAACACTCCAAGGTCTCTTTATTCCTCGGAACTTCCCTGTGTCAGCCCTTCAGTCAATAGCACAGTGGTTAGCACAGTTGCTTTACAGCACCAGGGTCTTAGGTTCGATTCTCGGCTTGGGTCACTGTCTGTGTGGAGTCTGCACGTTCTCCCCGTGTCTGCGGGGTTTCCACCGGGTGCTCCGGTTTCCTCCCACAAGTCCCGAAAGACGTGCTGTTAGGTAATTTGGACATTCTGAATTCCCCCTCTGTGTACCCGAACAGGCTCCGGAATGTGGCAACGAGGGACTTTTCATAGTAACTTCATTGCAGTGTTAATATAAGCCGTCTTATGATGTAACAAAGATTATTAATACTTCCTTGTCAAATTACTCCTTCCAAAGTGCATCACCTCACACTTATCAGGGTTAAATTCCATCTGCCACTTTTCTGCCCATTTGACCATCCCGTCTATATCCTCCTGTAACCCAAGACACTCAACCTCACTCTTCATTACCCGGTCAGTCTTTACAAACTTATGCCCCCAACATAGGCATCTATGTTGTTCATATGAATGACAAACAATAGGCGACCCAGCATGGATCCCTGTGGTACGCCATTGGACACTAGCTTCCAGACATTCTAACCTTCTGTCTCCTACAGCTAAGCTAATTTTCAATCCACCTTATCAAGTTACCCTGCACCTCATGTGCATTTGCCTTCTTATTAACTCTCCCATATGGGACCTTGTCAAAGACTTTGTTGAAATCCATGTAAACTACATCAACTGCACTACCCTCATCGACACATCTTTCACATGCTCAAAAATTCAATCAAATTTGTTAGGCATGACCTCCCTATGGCAAAGCCATGCTGACTATTCCTGATCAAACCTTGCCTCTCCAAATGGATCATAGATCATAGATCATAGAATTTACAGTGCAGAAGGAGGCCATTCGGCCCAACAAGTCTGCCCCGGCTCTTGGAAAGAGCACCCTACCCAAGATCAACACCTCCACCCTATCCCCATAACCCAGTAACCCCACCCAACACTAAGGGCAATTTTGGACACTAAGGGCAAATTATCATGGCCAATCCACCTAACCTGCCCATCTTTGGACTGTGGGAGGAAACCGGAGCACCCGGAGGAAACCCACACACACACGGGGAGGATGTGCAGACTCCGGAATCGAACCTGGGCCCCTGGAGCTGTGAAGCAATTGTGCTATCCACAATGCTACCGTGCTGCCCGAATGGAGATAGATTCTTTCCTTCAGAAATTTCTCCAGCCAACGATGCCAGCCCATCCTGGGCGGGGCCATTTCCTGACTCCGAGGAGAACACCTCGGAGTAGAGCTCCGAGGATGCAACTGTTATAGTCGCGGCACAGCTTTCATCCCCACTCTCCACCAGCGCAGATGCCAGCACCTCGGTGGACGTGTTAATTAACAGGCTTCGGGAGCTGTTATTGAAAATATGGAAAGATGTGTCATTTGAAACATGGAAGTCTGGCAATATCTGGTCTGAGAGAAACATGAGAGGAGACAGGGAAAGATCCCACAAAGGGTTAACAGCAGCAGCCAGGGAAGGATTGTAAAATGCAGATAGCCTTGGTCATGCAGACTTAGCAAACAAGACAAACAGGATTTTGAACGAAGCCAAAAACAATGGCTCACACCTTCATTGAAAGTAACTATCTTAGTAAGGATCTGGAAAAGAATGGATGAGGTTCAGTTGAATTTGGTGAGAATTCTAGGTGTGAAAATTTGCTAATATCAGGTAAATTAAAGAAAACTGGAGACTATCAGTCTATGAGAAACATAATTCAAAGCCAAAATCAAAGTCAAAATTGAGCTGAGGACACAATTGGAAAATAAAACTATAGAAATGACAGGAATTAAAAGTAACACTTCTTGAAACCAAAGCATTTTGAACACCACAAAGGACACAATGTAATCAGATCGATGAGATGAAGTCATGTCAAAATGTATACTTAGTTGGATTAAAAGGTTTAGATCAAAGATACTTTTTACAATCAAAGAAAATAAGAGTTACTTTACAATAACGTCATAAAAACTTAATAACTGTTAGAAAGTGAATATAAACCTCGAGACCAGGGCAACGAGAACCAGAACTCAGAGGGAGAGGGAGAGAAGCAGAGAAGGAACAAGCAGCTAGAGTCAGATTACAGTCAGCTCGGTCATGGGAAAGAGACAGGGCATAGCAGCCGAGCTAAAATAGCTAATACATCTAAGGAAGACTAGAATTTAAAGAGTAGGCAGATTCAGCTCAGAGATAGCTTTCACAGCTCTGTACATGGGAAAGATAGGACATAGCAACCAAGCTCATCAGCGAATACATCTAAAGAAGACCAGATTTTAAAAAGAAGATTGATTGTCAAGTTGGGCCTGAAGGTCCCTTCAGCCAACCAGAAGGATCCAGAAGCAAGATCTTTTTACTTTTCTGTAAAGACAGTGATTGCTTTGAGAAAAAGAGAAAAAAAAATATAATAATAAATAACTTAAAAGGTTTAACCTGAAACAGTGGTTATTAGTCTACTTTACTTACTTAGCAATGTGGGACCCAGGATCGATGCTACTAAGTGGTAAGTAGATGAAACCTTCGGTGAAGGTATGGGTTATACCGGGGAATAACTTGAAAATATAGTTTGACCTGAATAGCACCCACTGAAGCTTGCATCGGAGTCAGGGAGTGAGAATCCCTGATCACCATTTAGAATGTCGGCCCTTTTTGGTATCGGGGGACTTCTAAGAATAGTGGTGAGTTTTCAAAAACAGAGCACAATCTGGTGAGCACCACACCGCTCATGATGCACATCAGGTGGAAGCAGGAACCCCCAGGCGAGACAGCAGTCAGAGGGCTGCTGGATTCTAGGACCCAGTTGGGTCCCAGCCTGATGCTGAGCCTGTGGTACAGAGATACCCGGACCTGAAGGAGACGATAGGGAGCAACCGGGACGTTCAGAGGGAGATGTCAGGGTCACTCCAGTAGATCCATAGCTGATTGGAGGAATCCCAGAGGCTACAGGTGCAGGAGATGGCGCCAGCAATGAGTGGCATTGAGGCCAACACTGCTAGGATGGTGATCGCAGTGGAAAGCCTGGTGCATGACATTGGCACCATGAGTGAAGGTGTCCAAGGTGTCGCGCAGTCGGTGACAGCCTAGCTGAGGGTCTCGGCAGAATGTCCAACTCGCTGGAGGATGTCATCCAGTACCAGGCCGACCTGATGAGGTTTTGCGGGACATGCCCCACTCTCTGATGGGCATGGCTGAGGCGCTGTGGAGCATGTCCCAGTCGCTGAGGCCATTGACACAATGGTGCGGACCATGAGGAACCGCCATGGCTGGCAGAGCCAAATGATGCAGGGGCAGCTGGGGCTCAAACCAGCTGCCCCTCTGACCCATGATGAACCCAAGGCCCTATGGGCACCGACCAGGTGGTGCAGGGCCAGGTGCCAACCCGGACCCGTCCCATGGAGTGACGACGGTGGCCTCCAGCTCCCCCGGGTTCCCGAGGCTACATCTCGAGGTCAACACATGGGCAAGGGTGGCACGGCTGTGTATGTGCCACCAACAAGTGAGGCGGGGCCCTCTGGCCCTAGAGCCCCCAGAGGACTTCTGCCAAGGGCATCAAAGGCCATGGGACGAGGTAAGCAGATGGCAGCCTCCACCTCAGATGTGCATCCTGGGGAAACACCTAGATGTAGTGGTAGAGTTAGGAATGCCAAGCACATTGAGGATCACTGGGGGCACCGGGGAAGGGGGGGGGGGGCGTGAGATGGGGGTGTTAGGTAGGGGATGGGGAGGGGTTGGGGGTGTGGTGGGGGCGGCAACATTGTGAGCGGGGTATTGTACAACACATTATGATGCCTGTCAATTCCTTCCGCAATGCGGGCTGACCTCCGGATCTTTTGCCCATCTCTCCAGGTACTCCCCCCCCCCCCCCCCCCCCGATCCCTGTGCCACTCACCCAACCTCCGATCGTGGATGACCCCGGAGCTGTGTCCCATCCCCTGGGTGTTCGGATATTGGTTGCTGCATGTGTAGTGTTGCCTCCCGCAGTGTGCTGGCACAGTGTCCAGGCACCAGGGTGTGATTGGAATGCTCGGCAATGACTTCCACATGCTACATGTCCCACCCACCCACGGGAATCCACATGGCATCTGTGAAGTGCTCACTTAACCACAATTGCCAATGCCCTGGGGGCTATAGTCTTCAGCACTGCCATGGCCTCGTCAGTCGATGGGGGTAGTTGGTGGGGCAGATGGATATGGACAAGGATTGCCCCTGGAATAGGTACACACGATCCAGGAGTTGGCATGGTAGTGCCCCAGCTCCTCCCCTCCAACCTCCCATGGCGGCCCACCCATGCCGAGAGTCCCCCACCCTCAGCCGAGGGTCCCTCATCCCCCACCAAGCACTGGGGTGGCAAGCACCGGGCCCTTTGTCTGTGAGCAAAGCTGGCTACACTCCTCCTCGGCTCCCCACAGAAGCCCTTCTGCTAGGTTCATGTTTTTCCAAAGGAGTACTAATCGGCGCCAGCGTGACCACTTGCTGGGGAGGCCGCTGAATGACAGGAGGCCGTTGGATATGGGGTAGCTCCTGTTAGTTGGGCTTCTGGAAATTGGGCTTAAGTGGTGATAATTGGTTTCTTGCCACGGTGTGATCCCGATTTCAGGCCGGTTGCATCGCAAACTGTTTGCCCGCTGGCGAGGCTTTCGTTTATGGCCTCTCCAGCTATTCACCAGCCTAGTTTCACTTCAGCAATAGGGTAACGAGGCTGGAGAATCACGCCCAGAGGTCCTTAAACTTAGTCTTTTTGTCATTATTCCACAATCTAGGTTTAGCTGATGCTCACCATTTTGCCTGCCTTCTAGTTTCACTTGCCACTTTTCTACTTCGCATTACCAGCTGTACTTCTTTTCTACTTCGCATTACCAGCTGTACTTTCTTCCAATTTGAGCTGCCCCTCAGATTCCCATCTCCCTGACAAGCTAGTTTATACCCTTCCAACAGCACTAGCAAATCTCCCTGAAGGCACCACACCAGCTTTGAGACACTGGTAATGTAGATAAGAATTGGCGTGTATTTAAACAGCAATTCACACTCTACGTTGCAGCCCTTGGTCTGCAGGCACAGCCTGATAAGAGGCGCATAGCGTTGCTGCTCACTATAGAAGGTCCGCAAGTGATGGAAATATTTAATACATTTGTTTTCAATAACGAGGCGGATAGCAAGAACTTTGATGAAGTTGTAAAGCAATTTGATCAGCACTACACTCCAAAGAAAAATTAGACATTCGAGCGCTTCATATTTCGCACACGCACCAAAAGGCAGGTGAATCATTTGATCGTTTTTTGACCGATTTGCGATTGAAGGATCAGTCATGTAATTTTGCTACGCTACAAGCGTCGATGATCCACGATCAAACCATGTTAGGGATTTGTAACGACAAGGTACACGAGAGGCTGTTAAGAGAAAATGAGCTTCAGCTTGATGATGCTATCAAAATTTGTCATGCCAGTGAGCTAGCTGCACAGCAGATTAGCACTTTGAACCTGAAGCATTTTGGCGTGAAGATAAGAGAGAGAGGCAGCCGACGCCAATAGTGTTGTGAAGTACTCGGGTATAAAACGTGGTCCCAGCACCGAAAGCCATTTTAAGCAATCGACCGAATCCGCCATTTCATGTAAGTGGTGCAGCAAGCAACGTTTGCCACGACAATGAGCAGCGTTTGAACAGATTTACTCCAAATGTAAAAGCAAATTTCATTTTGCTAAGTAATGCTTTATCAGTAAAAATAGCAGAACAAACAAAATTTATCAACATGGTTTAGCTCAGTGAGCTAGACAGCTGGTTTGTGATGCAAAACAAGGCCAGCAGCATGGTTTCAATTCCTGTACCAGCTGAGAATTCTAAATTCTCCCTCAGTGTACCCGAACATGCACCGGAATGTGGCGACTAGGGGCGTTTCACAGTAACTTCATTGTAGTGTTAATGTAAGCCTACTCGTGACAATAAAGATTATTTATTTTATTATTTAAGTTCGTCTTGGAGGTACATGGATAGTCAAGGAATGCAAAAAGACAATGTTTTAATGACGATTTGCAGCAACAGTGAAGTAAATGCAAAAACTCCAAAAGACAAATGAACAATTCCATCAATGATTAATGACACATTAATTAACTTCAAACTTGAGCGAGGGCCAATATTATCACTTTGTCAGATTTAAAAGAGCTGAGAATTAAACCGCAAATGTTAAATAAAGCAGTACTACTGAATGACGAAAACGGAAATGAAATTACTACGCTAGGTGTATGCAAGCTCGATATATCTGTGAAGAACAAATCCACACATTAAAATTTTCCATTGCAGGGTCGGATCATGAGTCTCTACTAGGAGTGGAAGCACGTGAAGCACTTGAGCTATTTAGGCGAGTTTACAGTGTATTATGGGCCAGGGTTTAGAGAACCCCAAAGTTTATTATGGAGTTCACATGACCCACAACGTTTAATAGATTGTGGTTATGGGGAGCATACGGGCCTACCTTACAGGTGTGATGCAACAGAAATCAACAGTACTTTTAAATTAAAACACTGTTTATTTATGAAACCAGTTAACACTTTATAAACCCACAGTAAACATCTTAACAACTATCAACACCAATAAATCCCCCAAAGAATACAGTACTCTCTAAGTAACTCGTAATCTTTCCTTGCAACATCCAGAAGACAAAAGATTATTTTTAAAGAAAGACAACAGGTTTAGATTCTCTACTGAGACCAGTTATCATTTTTAAATCACCCAAATGAACTGGAGACAGTCTTTAGATTGCAGAGAGAACCTTATACAGCTGCTTGCTTTTTCTGCAGCTATCCAGCTCTCCATATCGAAACTAGACACACCCTGTAGCTGCAAGCCCAAAGTGAAAGTAAAAGCAGACACAGCCCAGCTCCATCCACACTCTGACATCACTGATAAACACCCATTTCTTAAAGGTACATCCACTACAGCTATTTTATAAACCCCCATTTCTTAAAGGTGCTCTCACATGACACCTCAGCCCAAGAAAAAAAATAAACCATCAACTTCAAGATGGTTTCATTTTTCACCTTTTCACTTTCCTTTAAGAAATATGGGCAGTGAATATACATTTCTTTTTTAACAAAACAAAACACGCAAGCATTTATAATAACATAGTCAATTTTAGTTCTTCTTCCTCCACCTTAAGTCCTTTTTGATTAACAGTCTCTTTGGACAAGAAGGTCCTTGCACGATCCATCCATTTCTCTGCGCCTCGGCATTTCTTTTTAAAGTCAGATACTTTAGCTCATTCTGATCACAGAGTCCCTTGTAATTCTCCAACACAGGAGCATTGGTTATCCCAGCTTTCAGGTTATCCCAACATTGGCACAAATGTTTGATCAAATCCACTCATGCCAAGAAATCGCATTATTTCCCTTTGTGTCGAGGGTATTGGAAACTCCCCAATAATTTTTGTTTTTACATCCCGTGGGTCCATTCAACCCTGTCCAATTGTATGGCCAAGGAAAGTGACTTGGGCTTTTCTAAATTCACTTTTGGCTAGGTTTATCACCAAACCCACTTCCTGAAGTCGATTGAATAACTCCATCAGATGTTTTAAATGTTCTTTCCATGTCTGGCTGAAAATTACCAGATTGTCGATGTATACCGCACAATTGGGCAATCCGGAAACAACTTTGTTAGTTAACCGCTGAAATGTGGCTTGGGCGTTTTTCATGCCAAATGGCATAACTTTGAATTGGTATATACCATCTGGAGTCACAAAAGCTGAAATCTCCTTCGCCCTTTCGGATAAAGTACCTGCCAGTAACCTTTAAGTAAATTCAGTTTGGAAATAAAAGCTGATTGTCCCACTTTCTCAATGCAATCCTCCAAACGTGGGATAGGATAAGAGTCCGTTTTTGTAACTGCATTAACCTTTTTATAGTCCACACACAACCGTTGGGTACCATCTGGTTTAGGTACCATCACAATGGATCAGTTCCAATAGCTGCAACCCACTTCAATTATGTTATTTTTAAGCATACTTTCAATCTCTTTGTTAAGCTGTGCCAATTTTAAAAGGTTATATGGATGTTGTTTGATTGAAACAGCATTTCCCACATCTACATCATGTGTAGCCATTTTAGTACTTCCTAATTTATCTCCACAAACTTGCCCTGTGATATCAATAACTCTTTCAGGTCAGTCCGTTTTTCCTCTGGAAGGTAACTCAACAATTTATCCCAATTTTTAAGAACATCCTCATTTTCCAATTTAATTTGAGGTATGTCAAATTCAAAGTCATCTGGATTTAGTTTGTCACTTTGGGTTAGAATCATTAAAACCTCCTCCTTTTTCTCTCCTTCCCTTTCAACGTACCTTTCAAGCATATTCACGTAACACACTCGGTGAGTTTTCCTTCTATCTGGCGTTCTTACCACATAATTCACCTCATTTAATTTCCTTTCAATCTGATAAGGTCCACAAAACCTTGCTTTTAAAGGTTCACCTACCACTGGTAACAATACTAAAACTTTATCTCCACTGGCAAAACTACGAACTTTGGATTTCTTGTCTGCTGCCCGTTTCATCACATATTGTGCAACGTTTAAATGCTGTCTAGCCAATTCACCTACTCTATTTAATCGTTCCCTAAAATTTGACACGTAATCCAATAATGTAAGTGCCGATTTCTCACTCACCAATTTTTCCTTAATCAATTTAAGTGGTCCTCTTACCTCATGACCAAAAATTAGTTCAAAAGGACTGCATTTGGTCGACACACTCGGTACATCCCTAATTGCAAACAGTACGAATGGAATTCCTTTATCCCAATCCTCTGGATAATCTTGACAATAAGCCCTCAACATTGTCTTTATTGTCTGAAAGCACCTTTCTAACTCTCCCTGCGATTCTGGATGGTCAGCAGCTGATTTAAATTGTTTTATTTCTAAGCTATCCATGACTTATTTGAATAACTTTGAGGTAAAATTTGATCCTTGATCCGATTGTATTTCTGTGGATAGTCCATAGCCAGTAAAAAATTTGAGTAACTCCTCCACAATCTTTTTGGCTATAATATTACATACTGGAATGGCCTCTGGAAACCTAGTAGACACATCCATTATCGTCAAAAGATATTGATTCCCACTTCCGGTTTTAGGAAGCGGTCCTACACAATCAATTAAGACTCTTGTAAAAGGTTCCTCAAATGCTGGAATGGATATTAAGGGCACTGGTTTTATCACTGCTTGAGGTTTCCCTATCACTTGACATGTGTCAATGTTAACAAAATGTGGTAATGTTAACAAAATTTAACTACATCTTTATGTAGTCCAGACCAATAAAAATGTTTTTCTATTTTAGCTACTCCCAAATGACTTCCCACTGGTACCTCATGTGCTACATGCAACACCTCCCTTCTATACCCTTCCGGCAATACTACTTGATGACCTTCTACTCACTTTTCATCCACCTGCATATGTAAAGGTCTCCATTTTCTCATCAAGACATCATTTTTATGGTAATAACACTCTGATATACAGTCTGATTCCTCGTCCGTGTATGCTTTCTGATACACCCGTTTTATTTCTATATCTTTCTTTTGTAACTGCACCAATTTTCCTGAACTAAAAATATCTGCCTCATCTTCCACCTGTTCTTGTTCTTTTTCAACCATCTGATCAAAAATCATTTCTGATAATTGCACTTCAACTTCATCTTCAGTCTTTGATTTCTCCTCTTGTCTTAACCTGTGACTTTGCGACCTTGTTACTACACAATCCGGAAAAATCCCAGGACATTCGTCCTTCAACACTTCAGTTGTCTGATTTTCCACTGGCTTATCAACCACAGTAAGATCACTCCCACCTGCGATCCAGCTATATCATTACCCAGGATAAATTGTATTCCTGGAAAAGATAGTTTCTCTATTATTCCTACTACCACATCACCACTCTTCACTGGATTTTCCACCCGTACCTTGTATAATGGAACACTACTCTTCTCACCCTGAATTCCACATATTACCACCTTTTCTGGCAATATTCTTCCCAAACTACATAACTCCCCATCTCTTACCATTAAAGATTGACTAGCTCCCGTATCTCTTAAAATTATGACTTCTTTACCTGCTCCTCCTCGTTCACATGAGTAAACTTTACCCACACAAGTAAATTCTTTAAAGAGATCTGGCACCTTCTTATCAATCACCTCTTAATCAGGCTGTACAATCTTTTGCACCTCCTTCGCTTCCCTTGGGCTTTCCTTTACCACTTTAGCAAACCCTGTTTTACCATACCAGCCTTTCCAGTGCTTTTCTTCAACCACCAACACTGTGACTTTACATGGCCTAGTTTATTACAGTGAAAACATTTGAAACTTTACATTTCTCTTCCACCCTCCTGGATTTCCTTTTTTAATCTGAGGTACACTCTCCTTATTATGTCCCATCAGATCTCCTTCACCTCTACCACTTTAGTATTTCTCATGTCCCCAGTTTCTATCCCTCACAGGCTGAAACTGATGTCGGAAACCAAGCTTTGATTTGTGAACTAATTCATAATCATCTGCCATTTCTGTTGCTAACCTCGCAGTTTTAACCCTCTGCTCTTCGACATGAGTTCTCACTACATCAGGAATTGAATTTTTAAACTCCTCCAAAAGTATAATTTTTCTGAGAGCTTCATACATTTGGTCAATTTTCAAAGCTCTTATCCACCTATCAAAATAACTCTGTTTGATCCTTTCAAACTCCATGTATGTTTGACCAAATTATTTCCTTAAATTTCTAAGCCTTTGTCTGTAGGCTTCAGGCACTAGTTCATATGCACCCAAGATGGATTTTTTTCACATCCTCACGCGTCCCAGATACCTCCTCTGGTGGTGATGCAAACACTTCACTAGCCCTACCTACCAGCTTTGTTTGAATCAATAATACCCACATGTCCGGTGGCCATTTCATTTGTTTAGCCACCTTCTCAAATGAAATGAAAAAGGCTTCTATCTCCTTCTCATCAAACCTTGGCAATGCTTGGACATATTTAAATAGATCCCGACCAGCCTTCAACTATGATGCTCTTTCTCACTATCCTCATCACTATCCTCCAACTGTACGTTTCCCTTTACATCCGCCAATTTTAACTGACTGTCATGTTTCATGGCCATTTTCTGAAGTTCAAACTCTCTCTTTTTCTCTTTCCTCTCGCTCTCTTTTTCTTTTTCCCTGATCTGTACCTCCCTTTCTCTTTCTTTTTCTTTTGCTAGGGCTATTGTTTCTTTTTCTCTTTCTTCTCTCTCCTTTTCTTTTTCCCTGATCTGTATTTCCCTTTCTCTTTCTTTTTGTTCTGTTAGGGCTATTCTTTCTTTCTCTCTTTCTTCTCTCTCCTTTTCTCTTTCTTTTTCTCTCATTGTGTATTCAAGCTGCTTTAATTCTTTCTCATGTTCAAGTTCCTTAATCTGCAACTGGATCTTTGCCATTTCCAATGAGTCAGATTGTATCTCAGGCAATTTTAAACACTCAGCTACCATGGTAAGTACCTCTTCTTTACGTATTCTGTCAGGTAATGTTAACTGCAAGGTTTTTGCCAAATCTAAAAGCCTGTTTTTAGTCTCTGTTCATAAGGTACTGCGTGTGACCGTCTCCACCCCCAAAAGTTTCAGAGCCTCTGAAAGAGCCATTGTCCACAACACACTCCCTACTTAAACTGGAATGCCACACCTGAAAAGCACCCACAATATGCTTACTCCTCACTGCCTTTAAGTTCACATAGCCAATCCAATAGATAGATTTTTATCCCCCTCGAGCCCCAATTTGTTATGATCCAGGGTTTAGAGAACCCCAAAGTGTATCATGGAGTTCACCTGACCCACAACTTTTAATAGATTGTGGTTATGAGGAGCACACGGGCCTACCTTACAGGTGGGATGCAACAGAAATCTACAGTACTTTTAAATTAAAACACTGTTTATTTATGAAACCAGTTAACACTTTATAAACCAACAGTAAACATCTTAACAACTATCAACACCAATAAATCCCCCAAAGAATACAGTACTCTATAAGTAACTCTAATTTTTCCTTGCAACATCCAGAAGACAAAAGATTATTTTTACAGAAAGACAACAGGTTTAAATTTTCTACTGAGAGCAGTGATCATTTTTAAATCACCCAAATGAACTGGAGACAGTCTTTAGATTGCAGAGAGAACCTTATACAGCTGCTTGCTTTTTCTGCAGCTATCCAGCTCTCCAAAACAAAACTAGACACACGATGTAGCTGCAAGCCCAAAGTGAAAGTAAAAGCAGACAGTCAGCCCAGCCCCACCCACACTCTGACATCACTGATAAACACCCATTTCTTAAAGGTACATCCACTACAACTATTTTATAAACCCCCATTTCTTAAAGGTACTCTCACAGTGCAGACTGTGCTGTAACCAGACAAAATGCATATGTAGATTCCAAATTGAAGGAATTTCCCGGGATATTTCAAGCCTTTCGCACTTTACCTTTCACATATCATATCCAGTTAAAAGAGAATACGCAACCATTAATACACGCACCAAGAAGTGTACCAGCTCCATTGAAAGACAGATTGAAGGATGAGCTAGAAAGGATGATGGCTTTAGGCATAATCAAACGTATTGAAGAACCGACAGATTGAATAAACTCTTCTTAAGAAGAGAAATAACGACCTAAGAATCTGTTTGGACCCCAAAGATCTGAACCTCACAATAAAGGAGAACATTATCTGATTCCGAAGAGGGAAGAAATCATATGTGAGATGTCAGGAGAAACATGTTTCAGTAAGCTAGATGCTTCACAAGATTTCTTGCAGCTCAAGTTAGGCAAAGAAAGCACAATGCTGTGCTCTTTCAACATTCCATTTGGGCGATACTGTTTCTTAACAATACCATTTGGTATAATATCTGCATCATAGATTTTCCATCGGACAATGGAGCACATCCAGGACTCAGAGTTCATGTTGACAACATAATTGACTTGGAAGGAACACAAGAACATGACAAAAGACTTCTCATGGTGCTGAAGAGCATTAAAAAGAATGGTTTAAAGTTGAATAAAGCTAAATGTCAATTTGGTGCTGATAATATCATGTTCTTAGGAGATAAGCTTTCTGCAAAAGGTATACAACCTGATCAAGAAAAAATAAAGGCAATCTTGAATATGCCACGTCCCAATGACAAAAAGATATGGGCCGGGATTCTCCGACCCCGCGCCAGGTTGGAGAATTGGCGGGCGCGCGAGAATCGTGTCACGCCGCCCCGACCCCGGCCCGCTGATTCTCCGACACCCGCGGGATCGCCGCCGGCTGGTTGGGCCATTAAAAGCGGTGATTCTCCAGGCCTCGACAGGCCGGCTGCCCGCCAGGTTCGGCCGGGTCCTGCTGGCGTGGGTTATGTATGGTCCCACCCGGTGGGACCTCGGAGTTCTGGCTGCGGGGACCGACCTGGTGGGGAGGCGGGGGGATCCGACCCTGGGGGGGCCCTCTACAGTGGCCTGGCCTGCGATCGGGGCCTACCAATCGGCGGGCGGGCTAGTTCCGTGAGGGGCCTATGTTCCTCCGCGCCGGGCCCCTGTAGGGCTCCGTCATATTGCCCAGGGGCCGTTCCAGAGATGGGAACCCACGTGCATGTGTGGACTCGCGCTGGCCGTGGCGCATCGGCTTTCGGGCGCTGGAGCTGCGGACACCACTCCGGCGCCGTACTAGCCCACTAAGAAGGGGTGGATAGCTGCCAATTGTGGCCCGTTGATGCCGGAGTGGCTCGCGCCACTTTTCACGCCGGCGTCAGAACTTGGCCGCAGGATTGGAGAATCCTGGCCATGGTTTCGCTCTAATCTACACGCCAGGCAAACATCTCATCGTAGCTGACGCACTTATCTTGAGCCACAGGCATGGAAGAGATAAACCAGATGGATCAAGTCCATGTGAATCTTGTCACTGACTCCCTCCTGGTATCTGATGTCAAATCAAGATTGATAAAGGAAGAAACGACCAAAGGCATCGACTTACAAAAGGTGATAATATAGCTCCACGAGGGATGGCCAAAAGGTTCCTGCTCCAGTTATTATAATGTTAGGGCAGAATTGAGTGATGCAAATGGGTTTTTGCTTTGACAATGAACAATCATTAAGATCGATGATTCTTAAAAAAAATCCATGAAGGGCACTTGGGAATAGGAAAGTGCAAGAGAAGAGCCAAGGGCACAGTTAAAAAAAAAAAAAATTATTATACCCAATTCATTTTTTCCAATTAAGGGGCAATTTAGCGTGGCCAATCCACCTACCTTGCACATCTTTGGGTTGTGGGGGTGAAACCCACGCAAACACGGGTAGAATGTGCGAACTCCACATGGACAGTGACCCAGAGCCAGGTTCGAACCTGGGACCCCGGCGCCATGAGGCAGCAATGCCGGGCATCAACCGAGAAATTCAAGTAATGGTAAAAAACTGCACACAGTGTAGGAAAGTGAACAACTACACATGGTGTAGGGGGCTAGAAAAACTGCACACAGTGTGGGAAGCTTCAGTTTATGCTGTCAGAAGGACCAGTTCCTCAAAGATTAGAGAGGAAACTGATCTTTCAAGAAAGGAGGCAAAGGAGATTTGATGACAAATCTACAAGAAGACTTCAACCATTACAAACAGATGACACAGTCAGGCTGGAAGATCCAGATGGGATCGGAAGGTTAAAGTATGCTAGGGAACTGCAACAGGCAGGTCCTCATTCGTATTGGATCATCACTGATGACGGAACAGTCTTAAGGAGAAACAGAAGAGCTCTGCTGAGGGTTCAGCAATCTTTTGTTACGAAACCACAAGAAGAAATTGTGAGCAATCCTAAGACAGTTGAAAAAGATCCATTTCAGCATGCAGATCCAGAGCAAAGTAAGAATGCACAAATTCAAGAAGAACAACAAGAAACAACTGCAACAACAAATGAACATGAAACACAGAGAATCTACAAGACAAAGACGTAAACCTAAGTGACCAAATTTGTGATGAACTGTAAATAGTTAAATGTCCTAAAGACGTATGCATGTCATATTGAATTGTAAAACAAAGTCTTGAATGTACATAATTGCATTTCCAAAGGAAAGGGATGTGATGATACGCATAAGCAATCATGTATATAATGATTAAACGACCTCCGACCAACAGGTGGCAGTATAAATCTACCATATGACTCTGTACCTCAAGGAGTTGGGAGTTAGCCGTGTTAGTGGATAGTCATACTTGCAGTAGCTCTAAGATAATGGCCGGGATTCTCCGAAATCCCGGCTAAGTGAAAAAATGAAATGAAATGAAAATCGCTTATTGTCACAAGGAGGCTTCAAATGAAGTTACTGTGAAAAACCCCTAGTTGCCACATTCCGGCGCCTGTTCGGGGAGGCTGGTACGGCAATTGAACCGTGTTGCTGGCCTGCCTTGGTCTGCTTTAAAAGCCAGCTGTTTAGCCCTGTGCTAAACCAGCCCTGAAACCAGTGTTTTAAAAAAATATATATATTTATTCAAATTTTCAACAATTTTCATCAAAACCCTCCAAGCAGAAAAAAAAGAGAATAAAGCACAAAACAAGCAAAAATTATACATAAGATTTCCAACAAAATACAATAACCCCCATTTAGCAAATAAACACGCCAGTAAGGGGGGGAAAAACGCCCCACTCTAACCTAAACCAAACAGAAAAACCACACGTCCCCCCTCCCCCCCCCCCAGGTTGCTGCTGCTGTTGACCTCCACCTAACGTTCCGCGAGAAAGTCTGGGAACGGTTGCCACCGCCTGGAGAACCCCCCTAAATCAGTATTGGCATCAGCTTCAAAACCGGCGCGAGCGACACCGGTGTCAATGGGCCTCCAGACCCAGTCATTTTCCCCTTCCTCGGGGGCTAGGACGGTGGCGGAGTGCTGTGCGCTGCTCCAGTGCCAAAAGCCGGTCCTGCATGCACGCCACGGCCATCTCCACACTGGCCCTCGGGCAACATGGCGGTACCCTATAGGGGCCCGGCGTGGAGGAACATAGGCCCCCCACAGAACGAGCATTCCCGCCGATCATTAGCCCCCGATCACGGGCCTGGTCGCCGTGGAGGCCACCCCCGGAGTCGATTCTTCCCGCCTCCCCACCAGGACAGCCCCCACAGCCAGAACGACGAGGTCCCACCGGGTAGGACCACATGCGAACGATGCCGATGGGACCCGGTCTGTCAAACATGGAGAATCGCCGCGGGGGCCGCTTCCTACAGCCCCCGACCGCGCCGGCGCAATTGGCGCCGAATCTCCAGTCGCCGGAGAATCGGCGGCCTGGCATCGGAGCGGTGTGCCAGGATTCACGCGCCCCCCCCCCCCCGGCAATTCTCCGACCCGGCGCGGGCTCGGAGAATCCCGCCCAATTTATTAGTATTAGTAGTTTGTAATATATTTCTTATAGATGTCTTTACCATGCATTCATTTTATAATAAAATGCTTTAACTAGTCAAAAACTAGACTGTACATCATTCCTACTGGCCAAGCACCAGAACGAAGCAATGCCCTTACTCCTGCAACAATTCACCAGCTACATGTTCAATCACTCAGTCCTCCTATTCCTATGTTCACTAGCATGTGGCACTGGAAGTAATCCTGAGAACACTGCTTTGAGGTTCTGCTTTTTGATTTCCTTCCTAACGCCCTAAAATCTGCTTTCTGGATCTCATCCCACTTCCTACTTGTGTCATTGGTACCAATGGGGACGTTGGTCAGATTAGTTAGTTGCAGAGTATTGAACCTTATAGATAAAGGCAAAATGTTTTTTTAATTTCTGTAGTCCCTTTTTCAAATTCTGTGTATTTGAAAGATATTACATCTGGTTAAGTATTTTTTGAAGAGCAGCCACTATTGCAATGTAAGAAACACAGCAGTCAGTCAGTGCACAGCAAGCTACCATTAAAAAAAAACTTTTTAAATTTAGAGTACCCAATTAATTTTTTTTCCAATTAAGGGGCAATTTAGCATGGCCAAGGGGCAATTTAGCATGGCCAATCCACCTAACCTGCACATCTGCACATGTTTGCGAAACCCACACAAACATGGGAAGAATGTGCAAACTCCACACGGACAGTGACCCAGAGCTGGGATCAAACCTGGGACCTCGGTGCTGTTAGGCAGCAGGGGTTACCCACTGCGCCACCATGCTGCCCTAGCAAGCTCCCATAAATAACAATGTGATCATGACAGATAATCTGCTTTCCTTATGATCACTTCCTTTTTCCCCCAGGCTTGTCCTGCAGCCTTCAGGAATCACTACTGTGAGCAAAATCATAGAAGCATTGAAAAAAAGGGGGCTTTTTTTCATTTTTGTTTTATTGGTTATACAAATATTGGATGCGGGGCAAAAAGGTTATTTGACTGACGGTCAAAAATCATCAACTCAGGTGAGGAAGAATCTCTTTGGTGTGGGAAAGCAGTGTGCTAGGAGAATGACCATGCCAGACAACCAGGGCAGGGCGGGGCAGAGGGGAGGAGCTGAATGTGGAAGGTCAGTGATATGTCCACCCAGCGTTGGCAACCTTTTTGTGTGGTGATAAAATGGGAGGACTGGTTAGTGCCCAGGTGAGCAGCATCCCATCACCATCCTACCAGAGGTTGTAAATTGAACCCGTGACCTCCTGGTTGCCATGTTTCGGTTACAAGCCAGACTATAATTTGGGCTATCCAGTATAAAAGGTACAGTCACAACCCAGAAAATATCCAATGCTATCTTTAAAGGCACTTTAATAATAATAATAGTTTATTGTCACAAGTAGGCTTCAATGAAGTTACTGTGAAAAGCCCCTAGTCGCCACATTCTAGTGCCTGTTCGGGAAGGCCGGTACGGGAATTGAACCCACGCTTCTGGCCTTGTTCTGCCTGACAAGCCAGCTGTTCAGCCCACTGTTCTAAACCAGCCCTCTCTTTGCTGGGCAGCAGGCAAATATCCACTTGTTTCAGGTAATAGGCCATCTAATTATGTAAATCAGAGTCTTATAACTGACATCGGATTCCAATGGCAATTTTGATGGACATTTGGGTAAAGAGTGCTCTGAGCAGACTCCGCCTAGTTTTCCCAGCAGAACAGAAGCTGAAAATTAATTTGTGGCAGTTGGAGGAACAGATGTGCTTCTCCAGGTTCCGACCTCACTTTGCAATTCTCTCTTCACTCCTCCCTTCCCCTTCCCCACCTGGACCTAATTTGTTGCTGGCTTGTTTCATTAAAAAAATTTTAAATTGTAATGGGGCAAAACTGTTCAAGACCCCGCAACCTAGGTGAGACCTTGGGCAGAATCTTGTGCCCTCTGCTGTGGTAAGTTTGGTGGCAGGGTAATATTTAATCGGGAGCGTGGCGGATGGACCCATGTGGGGCTGCTTGCGGGCTCCCAGGAGTGGTGGGGAGGGGAAGGGGTTCAATGGTATGTAATGTCTGATCAAGGGATTCAGCAAGAGGAAGAATACCTGCTGAGAGTCACATCTCTGCCTTTGTTGCCCACTGCCCCTCCCCATGACTTCAACTCTGCAAAACCCTCCTTCCGTCATCTCTCATGTAAGGCCTGGAATGCTAAGATGATCTGAAGCCTTGAGTGACTGTCATACCAGCAGTAACCAATGCCTCCCGAGAGGGTGGGACCTCAGTTTCCGGGATCCTTGATCCCTGCAGAGGCCCCGCCACTGGCCTGTCAACTGTCTGAGTGGAACAAAATGGTGGGCCTTCCCAAAAAGAGGTGACGGGGGGTTTTCATCGGCTCTGCAGTTAGCTGCCTTTACAAAGTTCTGCCCTCTGTGTGCGGCAGGCAACTTAATCTAAGGTCACAGGTGTTCGATATTTATGGACCAACAATCATAGACCATACAACAATAATTGACTAGAGGTTACCCATCTCACACGTTTTTTTGAATTAAATTTAGAGTGCCCAATTATTTTTTCCAATTAAGGGGCAATTTTAGCTTGGCCAATTTACCTACTCTGCCCATCTTTTTGAATTGTGGGGGTGAGCCCCACGCAGACACGGGGAGAATGTGCAAACTCCACACGGGCATGCCCCAGGGCCAAGATTGAACCAGGATCCTCAGTGCCGTGAGGCAGCAGTGCTAACCACTGCACCACCGTGCTGCCCACCCATTGTACACATAGCACTGTCACTGACATGGCACCTCAGAAGCTTCCACCTGACATTTTTGCCTTGTGATGACGATTGCCCCATTTGATGCAGGGCTAAATCGCTGGCTTTGAAAGCAGACTAAGGCAGGCCAGCAGCACGGTTCAATTCCCGTACCAGCCTCCCCGAACAGGCGCCGGAATGTGGCGACTAGGGGCTTTTCACAGTAACTTCATTTGAAGCCTACTTGTGACAATAAGCAATTTTCATTTCATTTCTTCATTGTTTGATCTCCAAGGCTGGGAATGTGATATCCCAATGATCTGCTTTGGCCACCTGGAGTTCCTACTTGTTTCACCAACGGGAAATGGACTTAATGCTGGCAGAAATTGTGAAGTGAAATGTCGTTACAAGCACTCCTAATGTTTGCTTCCAGCAGTGTATTTTGTGAAGTTCGCTGGAGGGAAGATTCCCTTCGTCTAGCACCTTTATATTAGGCTTTAAAAGCAGCTTAAGGAACAACACACCTTAGAACGAATTCCCTGGATGTGTATCAAACACCGGCTGTAAAAACTCCGATTTTAAACATGCTCTATGTTTTAGATGGAGTGGGGTTGTTGGGAGGCCCAGGATCAGTGTTGAAATATTAGTTCAACACTCAAGTGTTTGAAATAATGTGTAAACAGTGTTTCAGAGCTGGAAATCTCCTCTGTGAGATAATCATTTGTGAGTAAACATACAACTCAATTCCATAAATCTCATTAAAATACTTCAGAACTATCCCAGTGGTACAGGGGTAAATTCTCCACCTGTGGCGGCACAGTGGCACAGTGGTTAGCACTGCTGCCTCACGCGCCGAGGACCCAGATTCAATCCCAACCTCAGGTCAATGTCCGTGTGGGGTTTGCTCATTCTCCAAATGTTTGAGTGGATCTCACCCAACTCAAAGATGTGCAGGTTAGGTGGGTTGGCCACATTAAATTGCCCCTTAATTGGAAAAGAATAAATTGAGTATTTAAAATTTATTTCTAAAAATTCTCCACCTCTGAAACAGCCGTAAAGCTTCCCATTTGTGGTTTAAATGGTACTTGAATGAGTTGATCGCATTAGGGCAATATTAGGAGCTTTGTAATTGGCCTTTGGATTAGAAAAGAAAAACGTTATCACCTAAAATTCCAAGGCATATGGCCAGACCTCTCCAGGAATTACATTGGAGACCAGAAGAACCCCCATTGTATCATGTATAAGGACAGCTATACTTCAGTGTGTTCTCAGCGAGAGGGTTTTATTGAAATGGATTTAAGATGTCTGCCTCCAGAGGCAGCCTCATGGCAAAGTCACATGTCTATGGAAAGTCAGATGTGTCAATCAGACTGGTTACATTTCAAAGCCCAAATATCCCTCTTTTCATATAGAACAAAAGATACAAATATCCCCCTTTTCCTAGTGAACAAATTACGTATTTGCATGCATGGTCCTGTGTGACTGTGAGTTACCCAGGTTACCCACTATACATCCACTATTCTCTAGCATTAACAATTGTTTGTTTTATTAGTCCGTCATTGTATATGCATTGCGCACATACGGGTGGATTTCCGCTTCCATTTTTGGGGGAGGGAATGGAGGAGAATCAAGTGGAAGACCCAAAACACTTTTACGGGATTCGAATTTGCATCAATTTAAATACAATTATCAGGATGTTACACTTTTTAAAAATAAATTTAGAGTACCCAATTCATTTTTTCCAATTAGGGGGCATCTTTGGGTTGTGGGGGAAAAACCCACGCAAACACGGGGAGAATGTGTAAACTCCACACGGACAGTGACCCAGAGCCTGGATCGAACCTGGGACCTCGGAGCCATGAGGCAGCAGTGCTAACCCACTGTGCTACCGTGCTGCCCATAATATGTTACATGTGATAGTTCCCCCCATGTTAAATTGTCCATTTACTTCGACCTGGGAGCACACCAATGTGAATTACGAGAGATCCCCCATAAAGTGCACTTCATGAGCAGAACCTGCCAGACGAGGTGCCCGGGGAGTGTTGCATTGGGAGGGGGCTGTTTCGTGGTGGTGGTGGGGAGCAGAGCTCTATGAGGGAAGTGCCAGAGAACAGGGGCAGTTCCGTGGGAGATAGGAGAGGAGTTCTGTGGTGGGAGAGGGAGTTTTGTTGGGGTGGTTGCTTAGGGGTTTCAATTTTTATTCATTTACATTGGGGTGCCCGTTTTGTTTAAAAAACCATGTTGTTGGCATTGAGCCTGGCCTGCCAGCATGATGCCACTGGACCCGCGCCTTTCATTTTTTTGGCAAAATGTTTAAAAATACTATGGGGAAAACCGGCAGTGCAGCCAACAGACTACCCTCCAGTTTCAGCAACCAAGATGACACTTTTCCAATAAATGGCAAAACTCCAGCCAGAGTCTATAAACTGTGCCGATCTCTTAATGGTCCAAGTGCGGGTTGATATTTGCTGTACACTTGGATGATGTTTCTTGTCCAGAGAGTGTTATTCCCATGGCACAAATGTTGCCTTGGTAACTTTGTTGTTCCATTACAGTTGTTGGGGACTCGTGGGCCACTGGGATTAATGGCAATGCAGTACGTAGTACAGCTGGTGTGATCCCTTCTCCCTGACTGGTTCTTCAAATATGCCTGTGGCACTGCTGTATTCAGTCATTCACTTCCACTTTGTATGATTTAGGTGACAATTTCTCTGCACCTCTCCCAAGTTTTCATGTGGGCTGACTCCTGTTGAGAGCGTCGAAGATTTATACCCTGACTGGTTTCGGTTTATCATGCGTTTTTATACTTGAATCTTGCGCTTCAAATCTTCCAGTTCAACTATGATGTGAACATTTTCCTGTAGAACTGCTTCATTTACCCTTGGCGTATGCACTTCATTGCACTGATGACGTTGGCAACCATCTTGTGGTTTACTTGAATATTGTCTCCCTCTCTGGGTCCCTCTTCTGTCTCCCTCGCTCTGGAGTCTTTTTTTTCCCGCTCCCGGTTGGCACATTTCGGATTGTCAGTCCAAGCTTTAGACTTGCAGTAACCAGGGGTAGGGGCTATTGCATCCCATCTATGATCTGGAACTTCCTTTGTGCCATTGCATTTGGTTGACAGATTAATTTATCCTCTCAATATGAGTACCGTGCCACCACATCGCCTCAATCTTACTTTCATTTTGGATCGCCACAATTACAGAGTGTTATTAGTATGCATCTTCTTATTTAAATTTACTCCTGATGTCATCAGTAAGTGCTGTAACGTCATTAGTAGTTGTTATTACTGTGTATGTCCGTATTTAACTGCCGTTTGTTCTAATTCTGTTCTGTTACTGTTATTTTGATTTTTAACTAGCTGCTCCCGTTTCTGAGTCCATACTTCATTTTAAACTTTGTTATTTTTATTTAATAAAGAAGATTAACTTATTTTTTAATATAGAAATTTAGAGTACCCAATCTTTTTTTTCCCAATTAAGGATCAATTTAGCGTGGCCAATCCACCTACTCTGCAATCTTTGGGTTGTGGGAGTGAGGCACAGGGAGAATGTGCAAAGTCCACATGGACAGTGACCCGGGGACAGGATCAAACCTGGGCTCTCGGCGCCGTGAGACAGCAGCGCTAACAATGCACCACCGTGCCACCCCTGAAGATGAACTTATAATGTGTTTTTGAGTACCTTTTTGTGGTCAAGTTACTATTGCCACATTGAGCCACTTCACACAAATCTGTGAGGCTCACTATGTTGCACGATGCACCAACGTCTGTCTTACATTTCTTGTTCTCTTGATACTCTTCCCCTGCGGTCATCAGAGGAACAGTCACAATCCATTTGTCGCCTATAGACTTGACTGAACCAACCTGCCGGAACATGTAGGATTCTCCATCAGACTCATCTGCTGATATCTCTCCTATACTTGTTTTGCTTCTTTCTATCCAAAGACTTGTGTGCGAAATGATTCTGCTCCTTGCAGTTAAAACACTGCTTTCCCCATGCTAGGCAATTGTTCTCTTCCTTTATATGCTGTCCTCCACAGTAATTGCATCCTGCCCTTTATCTGCAATTGCTTCTGGACTGTCTCTCAACATAATGTACTCTCTAGTCTGCTCTAGCTGATGTTTTGCAGCTTCCACATTTCAACACTCTAACCCTTTCTTTAGTTCCTCATCTTTCATTTGCCTTGCTTTCACTGAGGGACTCACATGCCTATCTGTGGTACTCACCGCTAGTTGTATTACATGTATTACGGCACTGCCCGTATACTAGAGGCACATGGGTAAATCCCTGCCTGCTGGCTCTGCCCAGTAGGCAGCGTATAAATGTGTGTGCTCGCCGGTGCTGCAGCCATTCTGATCCCAGCTACAGGAGGCACAACATCTTTGCTCAATAAAGCCTCGATTATTCCACTACTCTCGTCTTTGTGGTAATTGATAGTGCATCAATTTATTGAGCAAAGATATTTAAAACGATGGATTTCCGCATCAAGCCTGATCGCCTGCAGCTGAGCCCTCAAGCAGCCAACGCTACGTCCACCTTTGACCACTGGCTAGTCTGCTTCGAAAGCTACCTCCGAACATCCGCTGAGGAACCCTTGGACTCGCAGAAGCTCCAAGTCCTCTATTCACGGGTGAGCCCTGACATTTTTCCTCTCATCCGGGATGCGCCAACTTACGCCGAAGCGATGGAGCTCCTGAAGGGACATTATGTTCGACCAGTCAATCAAGTATACGCCAGGCACCTCCTGGCCACGAGACAGCAACTCCCTGGGGAGTCTCTGGACGATTTCTGGTATGCCCTGCACATCCTAGGTAGGAACTGTGATTGCCAGGCAGTTTTGGCAGTCCAGCACACCAAACTTTTAATTCGAGACGCTTACGTTATGGGCATGAAGTCTGCGTACGTCCGCCAACGGCTACTGGAAGAGGGTATGCTTGATCTTGCGGGAATTAGGCAGCTCACTAATTTGTTAGAAGTGGCCTCCCGTAATGTCCAGTCCTACGCTCCTGACCGTGCGGCACCCTCGTGGGCATTGTGGGCCCCACCAGCTGCCAACTTCAGCTCACCGCAAGCTTGCGCCGCGCGGCAGCCAACCAACTCTAGGGGACCCAAGTGCTATTTTTGCGGGCAAAACAAACACCCCAGGCAGCGCGGGGCGCGACCTGCAACGGTTGTGGGAAGAAGGGACACTTTGTTTCTGTTTGCCAGGCCCGGTCAGTCGCCGCTGTTTCCAGGCCCGGCGTTCCTACACCCCCCACGTGCGACCCACAGGCGCTGCCATTTTCCCCTTCGTAAGCCCCGTGCGGCCCGTGGGCGCCGCCATCATCTTCACCGCAAGCCACGTGTGGCCCGTGGGCGCCGCAATCTTTGATGTTGCCCGCCATGTTCGCCCTGTGGGTGCCGCCATCTTTGGCGCCATTTTGGACGGCGTCTCAGGACCCCTGCTCATCTGGCCCTTCATCGCCTGCCGCTACCTCCACCACCACAGACCAGCCCGGGACCTCCCAGCATCTGCCGCAGCTCGCCTCTATCACCCTGGATCAGTCTCGGCCCCGCAACCTCGCGACCGCGACGATGACGGCGAAGATCGATGAGCACAAGACCACCTGCCTTTTTGACTCCGGGAGCACAGGGAGCTTCATCAACCCCACTACGTTAAGGCGCTGCTCCCTCCCGGTACAC
Source organism: Scyliorhinus torazame (assembly GCF_047496885.1). Classification (NCBI taxonomy): domain Eukaryota; kingdom Metazoa; phylum Chordata; class Chondrichthyes; order Carcharhiniformes; family Scyliorhinidae; genus Scyliorhinus; species Scyliorhinus torazame. Next base: position 115,363,561 of record NC_092723.1, read on the forward strand.
CCCGTCACCCAGAAAATCTCCCTGGCCTCCGGATCCCATTCTTTGGAAATTCGGGGGTACTGCATCACGACCCTCACCGTCCAGGGCATAGAGTTCAACAACTTCCGGCTCTACGTCCTCCCCCACCTCTGCGCTGCTCTGTTACTCGGCCTGGACTTTCAGTGCCATCTCCAAAGCCTGACTTTAACATTCGGCGGACCCCTACCCCTCCTCACCGTCTGCGGCCTCACGACCCTTAAGGTCAATCCACCTTCCCTGTTTGTGAAACTTACCCCGGATTGCAAACCCATCGCCACTAGAAGCAGACGGAACAGTGCCCAGGACAGGACCTTCATCAGGTCGGAGGTCCAACGGCTTCTGCAGGAAAGGGTCATTGAGGCCAGCAATAGCCCCTGGAGAGCTCAAGTGGTAGTAGTAAAGACTGGGGAGAAGCACAGGATGGTCATTGACTACAGTCAGACCATCAATCGGTACACGCATCTCGACGCGTACCCGCTCCCATGCATATCTGACATGGTCAATCAGAATGCGCAGTATCGAGTCTTTTCCACAGTGGACCTGAAGTCCGCCTACCACCAGCTCCCCATCTGCCCGGAGGACCGCCAATTCACTGCGTTCGAAGCAGATGGCTGCCTCTATCACTTCCTTAGCATTCCCTTCGGCGTCACTAATGGGGTCTCAGTCTTCCAGCAATAGATGGACCGAATGGTTGACCGGTACGGGCTGCGGGCCACCTTCCCGTACCTAGATAACGTCACCATCTGTGGCCACGATCAGCAGGACCACGATGCAAACCTCCAAAAATTCCTCCAGACCGCCAAACTGCTTAATCTCACATACAATAAGGAGAAATGCGTGTTCCGCACCAACCACTTAGCCATCCTTGGCTATGTCGTGGAAAATGGAGTTCTAGGGCCCGACCCCGACCGCATGCGCCCCCTCATGGAACTCCCACTCCCCCACTGCCCCAAGGCCCTGAAACGATGCCTGGGGTTTTTCTCCTACTCTGCCCAGTGGATCTCTAATTATGCGGACAAGGCCCGCCCACTCATTCTGTCCACAGTTTTTTCCCTGACGGCTGAGGCCCGCCAGGCCTTCAACCTTATCAAGGCAGACATCGCCAAGGCCACGATGCACGCGGTCGACGAGTCCCTCCCCTTCCAGGTGGAGAGCGATGCATCAGACGTAGCTCTGGCCGCCAACCTCAACCAGGCGGGCAGGCCCGTGGCCTTCTTTTCCCGCACCCTCCATGCCTCCGAAATTCGGCACTCCTCTGCCGAAAAGGAGGCCCAAGCCATTGTGGAAGCTGTGCGGCATTGGAGGCATTACCTGGCCGGCAGGAGATTCACTCTCCTCACTGACCAATGGTCGGTTGCCTTCATGTTTAATAATACACAGCGGGGCAAGATCAAAAATGACAAGATCGTGAGGTGGAGGATCGAGATCTCCACCTATATCTATGAGATCTTGTATAGCCTGGGGAAGCTCAACGAGCCCCCTGATGCCCTATCCCGCGGTACATGTGCCAGCGCACAAGTGGACCGACTCCGGGCTCTCCACTATGACCTCTGCCATCCGGGGGTCACCCGGTTCTCCCATTTCATCAAAGACCGCAACCTGCCCTACTCCATTGAGGAGGTCAGGACGATCACCAGAGACTGCCAAGTCTGCGCAGAGTGCAAGCCGCACTTTTATCGGCCAGATTGAGCGCACCTGGTGAAGGCCTCATGCCCCTTTGAACGCCTCAGCGTGGACTTCAAAGGGGCCCTCCCCTCCACCGACCGCAACACGTACTTTCTGAATGTGATTGATGAGTACTCCCGGTTCCCTTTCGCCATCCCCTGCCCCGATTTGACTTCTGCCACGGTGATTAAAGCCCTCCACAGCATCTTCACGCTGTTCGATTTCCCCACCTACATCCACAGCGATTGGGGATCCTCTTTTATGAGCGATGAGCTGCGACAGTTCCTGCTCAGCAAGGACATTGCCTTGAGCAGGACGACCAGCTACAACCCCCGGGGAAACGGGCAGGTGGACAGGGAGAACGGGACGGTCTGTAACCCCGTCCTGCTGGCCCTGCAGCCTAAAAATCGCCCGGTTTCCTGCTGGCAGGAGGTCCTCCCCGACGCGCTCCACTCCATTCGATCGCTCCTCTGCACCACGACTAACGAGACCCCTCACGAACGGGTGTTTGCCTTCCCCAGGAAGTCCACCTCCGGGGACTCGCTCCCAACATGGCTGACAGTTCCTGGGCCCCTCCTCCTTCGGAAGTTTGTGCGGACCCATAAGTTGGACCCCTTGGTCGAAAAAGTCCACCTCCTACATGCAAACCCGCAGTACGCCTACATGGCACACCCCGACGGGCGCCAGGACACAGTCTCCGTCCGGGACCTGGCACCCGCTGGATCCCCACCCACGGCCCCCGGCCCGACAATCCCCCCCGGTTGCCTCATTCACCCCTGCGCCACTCATCCTCCCTCCAGCGAACCTCACCGCAGCCCCCACCCCAGCAGGATCCGTCCTCCCACTGGATTCACTCATAGAACATAGAACATAGAACAATACAGCGCAGTACAGGCCCTTCGGCCCACGATGTTGCACCGAAACAAAAGCCATCTAACCTACACTATACCATTATCATCCATATGTTTATCCAATAAACTTTTAAATGCCCTCAATGTTGGCGAGTTCACTACTGTAGCAGGTAGGACATTCCACGGCCTCACTACTCTTTGCGTAAAGAACCTACCTCTGACCTCTGTCCTATATCTATTACCCCTCAGCTTAAGGCTATGTCCCCTCGTGCTAGCCATTTCCATCCGCGGGAGAAGGCTCTCACTGTCCACCCTATCTAACCCTCTGATCATTTTGTATGCCTCTATTAAGTCTCCTCTTAACCTTCTTCTCTCCAACGAAAACAACCTCAAGTCCATCGCCTCAGGGGCGACGAAGACGAGGACAACATGCTCCCAGAGTCACAGGTGACCAAGTCGGCGCCCACATCACCACCAGGACTGAGGCGATCGCAGAGGAGGGTCAAGGCCCCCGACTTGTAATGTTTTCCACCACCCCGCCGGACTCTTTTCTTAACAGGGGTGAATGTGGTAGTCACCACTAGTTGTATTAGATGTATTACGGCACTGCCCGTATAGTAGAGGTACATGGGTAAATCCCTGCCTGCTGGTTCCACCCAGTAGGCAGCGTATAAATGTGTGTGCTCGGTGCTGCAGCCATTCTGGTTCCAGCTACAGGAGGCACAACATCTTTGCTCAATAACGCCTCGATTATTCCACTATTCTCGTCTTTGTGGTAATTGATAGTGCATCACTATCTATCTTTAATCAGACCATCTTTTAGCCGTCTGAATTCACACAATTCTGCTAGCTGCGTTACTACTGCCATGTGCTGTTCAATGGTCTCATTTTCACTCTGAACTCTCGTGTTGAACACATTCATATTATTGTCATAATATACACCAGTATATTATGGTGCAGACACACACACACTGATAGGCATGTAGTGGGACCAATCAGCATACACAACACCGCAGCCAATCACCAGTGAGAGCACACGCACTATAAAGACAGGGGACAGGAGAGTTCCCGCTCATTCTAGTAGCAGCCAGATCGGAGCACAGAGCTCACAGCCTGCAACACAGACATTCACCATGTGCTGAGTGCATCACCTGGTTAGGACTAGGCAAGGGTCAACAGTTAAAGCTGGTATTGCATTTACCCACAGTTCAAAGTATGTTAATATAGTTAACCATATAATAAAATAGAGTTGCACCATTTCCTGTGTTGGTGACCTGTTTGTGATCCAGAACACCCAACACATCAATTATAATGCTGCATTAATATGTAACATTCACCTGGGGTTCAAAATGCATGTTCAAGATGCTCAAAATGTCTGCAGTCTGTTTTCTTTGCTCGTCCATTAGACTTAGGCCTGAATTCTCCACCTTGAGCCGACGGTAGCAGAGTTGGTGACGGGCATAGAATCCAACGTCGTGAAGAAAGCGGGATCGGTGCCCGTTTCCGATGCTTCCCCCCCCCCCCCCCCCCGCTGGCATTGGGATTGAGGTTTGCGCCCCAGACCAGCAGGAGGATGCAAATGGGTCATTAAGACTTCCTGGTGGACCTCCTGGGTCTAAAAAAAAAACTGGAATGCACCACCTTGTTGTGGGCCAGGGTTTAGAGAACCCCAAAGTGTATCATGGAGTTCAATGACCCACAACTTTTAATCGATTGTGGTTGTGGCGAGCACACGGGCTTACTCTGCAGGTGTGATGCAATAGAACTCTACAATACTTTTAAATTAAAACAATGTTTATTTATGAAACCAGTTAACACTTTATAAACCCACAGTAAACATCTTAATAACTATCAATACCAATCCTCCCCACAGATACAATATTCTATAAGTAAACCTTAATCTTTCCTTATTAACAGCCATAAAACAAAAGACCTTTTTAACACAGAGATCAGGTTTAAATTCACTACTGAGAGCAGTCAGCACTTTGAAATCACCCAATTGATCTGGAGACAGTCTTTAGTTTGCAGAGAGAGATCCTTATACAGCTCCTTGCTTTGCCTGCAGCTATCCCGCTCCCAAAACAAAACTAAACACACCCTGTAGCTGCAAGTCCAAAACGAAAGTAAAAGCAGACAGTCAGCCCAGCTCCGCCCACTCTCTGACATCACTGCAGCTATCTAATATACACCCATTTCTTAAAGATACACCCACTACAGCTAGTCAATAAAAACACCATTTCTTAAAGGTACTCTCAGATGACAACCTTAAAGAGTACTGGAATCAGATGTCACAGCAACTTTCAAAAGGCATGCACTTGAAAAAGACTAATTTGTAGGGTTATAGGTAAGGAGCTGGGAAATGGAACTAAATTAAATAGCTCTATCAAACTGCCAGCACAGACACAATGGGTTAAATGACCTCCTTTTCTGCTGTGAGACTTTATGATTCAACAGTGAATATCGTCAGGCTGCCCATTTGTGAAATTTGATTCTGAGTGCTCACCAGATATCCACAGACACACACTACCAGTGGAGTGGTGGTTTACTGTATAATGATCAGAGCCTTAGAGCACGATTCAATGGAAAGATTTCAAAGTCCGGTTTTGGATGCATTTGGCGATGTGTTTCATGACGGTTGCGTTGGTGAGATTGCGGTCCATATTCAACGGCACATAGTACATAAATGAGCCCCCACGAGATTCTTTTTTTTTTAGAAAGTTTTTTTTTTAAATTTAGAGTACCCAATAATTTTTTCCAATGAAGGGGCAATTTAGCATGGACAATTCACCTAACCTGGGTTGTGGGGGTGAAACCCACGCAGACACAGGGAAAATGTGCAAACTCCACACGGACAGTGACCTGGGGCGGGGATCGAACCCGGATCCTCTGAGCCATAGGCAGCAGTGCTAACCACTGCGCCGCCATGCCACCTGCCACCCCACGAGATTTGTGACATTACTGGCTCCTTCGCCGTTTGATTCACCAGACTCAGGCCTCAGCAGCTCATTGCTAACAAGGAGGAGCTGCTTTTAAACGGTCCTTCACCATTCACTCCCAGGCAACACACAAGCATGGCAGCGCACAGTCCTGCTCCTTGCTTTAGGGATGCCTACCTCACGAGGCTTCTTGATGCTGTGAATGAGCAGCGGGCCACCCTCTTCCCCTGAGGGGAGGCAATGGCAGCGGCTGTCAGTGAGGGCAGCATGACAAGGGTGACTGTAGTCCAATGTAGGAAGACGACAAACATCCTCCAACGAGCTGCAAGGTCAATTTACCATCTCTCAGGCAGCACGGTGGCCAAGTGGTTAGCACTGCAGTCTCACGGCGCTGAGGTCCCAGGTTCGATCTCGGCTCTGGGTCACTGACCGTGTGGAGTTTGCACATTCTCCACGTGTTTGCGTGGGTTTCGCCCCCACAACACAAAGGTGTGCAAGGTAGGTGGATTGGACGCGCTAAAGAGCCCCTTAATTGTAAAAAATTAATTGGGTACTCTAAAAAAAAAATTTTTTTAATGTACCATCTCTCTCCTGGCACCAGTTCCGCCTACCACCCCTCCCCCACACAAATCGTTGGCTGACATCTCGCACACTCCCTACATCCGATCTTCATGCTTGTTCCTCAGAACCCCTGACACCCACCAGCACAACCTGTTCATGTCCTGGTGTGGTGCCCACGCATGCCACCTGATATAGACCTCTGTGACCAATCAGGCGTGCGGCTGACAGTGCCCTCTCTTTGTCCCTGCAGGAGAAGATAGCCCACAATAAACGGGAAAGGGGGACAGAATCCCAGGAATGGTCCCAGGAAATCGTGGGGTTGCCCCAGGAGAGAACAGTCACCGACAGTGAGGCGGGCCTGCTCCAGAGAGGTGAGGTACCATTGCGCCTTCAAACAGATGATCTGTCTCAAGTGAGCAGTTCATGACAGACAAAATGGTTCATCCCTCTCACTGACCCATTGTCACGCAGGATCTCCATCTGATGAGGCCGGGCCATCCAGAGTTGTTCCCAGGTCCCAGGAATCAGCTGAATCACAGCCAGACGGCGAGTCTCTGGACAAAGTTCTCCCATAGCTGATGCAGATGATAGGACACAGCTATGACATTCAGGAAGAGATGTCAGGAGGCAGCATGGTGGCACTGTGGTTAACACCACTGCCACCCGGAGCCAAGGACCTGGGTTCAATCCTGGGTCACTGTCTGTGTGGAGGTTGCACATTCTCCCAATGTCTGCATGGGTCCTCACCCACACAATCCAAAGATGTGCAGGCTAGGTGGATTGGCCATGCTAAATTGCCGCTTAATTAGAAAAAAATAATTGGGTACTCTAAATTTATTTTTTTTAAACGAAGAGATGTCAGCGTTACTACAGTGACTGGAAGACAAATTGGAGAAGTCCCAAAGGCTGCAGCGCAGGACAGTGTGCCAACAATGCGTGGCACCGAGGCCTACACTGCCAGATGACTCCAAGGCCTCACTCCAGCTACTCTTCCATTCCATGGAGTCCCTCAGGGTCCAAGAGGCACCATCAAGGAACAGGAAGTGTTGGAGGCCATCCCAGGGCCTGCCACTAAGGAGGCAACAGCAATGTCCATTTTTTTCCGAATCTCCTCCTTTTTAAAAATAAATTTAGAGTACCCAATTCATTTTTCCAATTAAGGGGCAATTTAGCGTGCCCAATCCACCTACCCTGCGCATCTTTGGGTTGTGGTGGCGAAACCCACGCAAACACGGGGAGAATGTGCAAACACCACACGGACAGTGACCCAGAGCCGGGATCGAACCTGCGACCTCGACGCTGTGAGGCAGCAGTGGTAACCACTGTGCCACTGTGCTGCCCTAGGTGGATTCCAGTTCTTAACCAACCTCGGTGTAAAGAAATTTCTCCCAATTTATGATCCAATTATTTTAAGTCTATTACTTTTGGTTACTAACCCACTAGCTCTATAAAATACTTTCTCCTTACTTTCTGTCGCAAAATCTCATAATTTTGAATCTCGCTATTATTAGACCTCTTCTTAACATTGTCTACTCTTAAGTACAACATTCCCAGCTTCTCCAATATTTCCATATAACTGAAATTCCTCATCCTTAGTATCATGCTGGTAAACTTCCTCAGCATCCTCTCCAGAGCCCTGACATCCTTCCTAAAGTTTATTGCACAGAATTCTGTACAATATTCCAGCTGAGGCCCAACAATGCATGTGTAAATATTTTCCATGACTACCTTGTTTTTGTATTCAATGTCCCGATTTACAAAGTCAACTATTCCATACACTTTCTTAACTATGTAATCAGCTTACCCTGCCACCGTTAAAGATTTGTGAATATGCATCCCCCAGGTCCCTCTGTTCGTGTACCCTACTCAGAATAATACTATTTTGATCATGCTGCCTCTCCATGTTGTTCCAGTTCACATATGTCTGAATTATGGCAATGTATCTGACCATTTCACAAGCCTGTCTATGTCCACTTGAGGTCTGCTCCTATTATGCTCGCTATTTACTGTATTGTCAAGTTTTATGCCATCCGCATACTTCTGAATTGTATTCACATCCAAGTCCCAACCTGTATGTAGCAAGATGAGCAAAGGCTCTAATGGTGCTTTCAGTTGCCAAGGCCCTAAGCTCTAGAATTCCCTCCCTGAACTTCTCTGCCTCTGTACATCACTTTTTTTAAACTTACCTCTTTAACCAAGCTTTTGGTCTTCTGACCTAATATCGCCCATGTAGCTCGGTGTCATCCTTTGTTTTATAATGCTCTTGTGATGTTTCATTACATTAAAGGTGCTATATAAATATAAGTTGTTGTTGTAATTCCAACCCCTGGGGATCCCACTTCCTACTGCATACGTCTGTTCAACACTACGCCCATCTCCTATCCCTTAGCCAATTACAAACCCAAGATGGCACTGTTTCTTTAGTGTCATCTGCTTCTATTTTCTGAATGGTTTTCTCATCTTTGATTTTTCTTTGTCTCTTTCCATGGCTAGATTAATTTTATTACAATCACTGTTACCCAGATGTTCCCCCAAAACATATTTTATATGCCCTAATTTATTTCCCCAATTCTCTAATCTTGATCAATTTATCTGTGAATAAAACCCACCTGAGTGATGTACAGCCTATAAATCTTACCTTGGCACAGAAATTCAGAGGTGAGGATAGGGCGGAGAAATCTAACGAAAAAGGTTCCATTAACTCTGGGCGGTATTCTCCCCCCCCCTCCCCCACACCGGGTGGGAGAATCGCCGGGGCGCAGTGCCGCCCCGACCCCCGCACACGATTCTCCCACCCCCCGGAAACCAACAGCGCGCAATTCGCACCGGGCCGCTCGGAGAACCGGCGAGCGGCGATTCTCCGGCCCGGATGGGCCGAGCGGCCGCTACGACACGACAGGTTCCCACCGGCGCCGTCCACCCCTGGTCGCTACCGGCGGGAACTCTGCGGGAATGCTGGGGGGGCAGCCGGTGGGAGGGGGAGGGGGGCTCCTTCACCGGGGTGGCCTCCGATGGGTTCTGGCCCGCGATCGGGGCCCACCCATTGGCGGGCCGATCTCTCCCCTCCCCGGGCCTACCTCCTTCCACACGCAGCCCCAGAACACTGGCTCCATGTTGGTGAGGGGCCGACGTGCGTAAGAAGTTCCCCGCGCATGCGCAGGACAGCACGGCCCAACTGCGCATGCGCAGGATTAGGCTGCCCCATCTGCGCATGCATGGGTTGGCGCAGCGCCCATTTGGCGCCGTGTAAGGACGCTGGAGCGGCGTGAACTGCTCCAGCGCCGTGCTGGCCCCCTGTGGGAGCCAGAATAGGTTGTGTCCGGCTCCTGTTTGCGCCATCGTGAAACGCAACGGCGTTCACGACGGCGCGAACGCTTGGCCTCAATATCGGAGAATCGCCCCCACAATTCCCTCAGTGCACTGACTGCATAATGTATTGTGATAAAATGGTGCACAGTGAGGGTTGACAATAAACCACTAGGATTGTTCTGGAGTCTCTAGGGATTAAAGATAATCTTCTGGCCCCTGCTGCAAACAACCCAGGAGAAAAAAGTATCGGGGCATTTAAAAAAGTATGTTTTTTTGATATCTCTTGAACGCTTTAGTTTAATAGTTATAAAAATATTGACGATGGCAGGGAAAAAAAAGAGTTTGACTGCGAAAGACTGGTGGAAGTCGGAGGTCATGTTGTGATACCTCTGGAAATACATGGAACCAGAGTTGGTAATCCTTTTTTACATACATGATCAAATATAAAAAGTTTTAATTGTGTTTTGAGTGATGGTGTTAACATAATTTTAGGCAACAGAGCTCCCTCCTTAAATCCTAAGAGAAAAACTGAAAGAGTTAATATGCGGGAGGCTAAAGATGTAAAACATGCAGAAAGTGCAACCAGAACAGCAACTACATAACTATGAAGAAATATTAAACAGTGATGTATGACTTTCTGTAATATGATGAGCGATACTTGTAGCTAAAATTCAGTATTTCCCTTAACTGGGAAATCACCAGGGTAGGTGATATCAGTGAATAGTTTCCAGTCTGCTCAGACACTATTAGATGAAGAGAGGATGATGTGAAAATAGTGAGATCCAGAAGTCCTGTCACATAAAATTTTAAATATGTTCTGATAAGAGATCAATGGGATGATAATTACATTGATGTTAAATGTATGATTATGAGCCTTAATGCATTCATAAAGTGCCTTTGTGGACAAATGTAACATAAACGTTAGTAGTTTTGAGATTGGAACCTTAGCTAAAATGTCACGGATGGGGTTTTACATGAATACACTTGTGTGTATACTAACATTAGACATTGCGATTACACAGCATAATATTTTGCCAGTGTGTGAAATTAAAAATCAAACAGTACCAAATGTTATGTGACCTTTCTTTCTTTCTGACACGTACATGCAGACTGGCAAAGTTGTTGGTAAAGTTTATGTATTTGAATTCATTGAGGGCCACTGGGCCTCCCAACCCCCTGGGGTATGTAACCTGACTGCCACTATTGTGATGGGTAATCATGGGTTCCTACATGGCTTTGCTCCATGCAAAACTACCACGGCCCTTCCCCCATTATGTCAAATCGTAAACTGTCCACTCCCACCTGGTGAATTCTCACAACCAGCTTAAATGATTTGGTTACATCCGGTATTTTCTTATTGTTTATGTCTAAAACATTCACTCTTGAACTGCTCACTTTATAAATGGTACATCTTAATAATATTTATCATAGTTACTCATCCAAGTTTATCTCCTGCCACAGGGATGTAATTCAGTATTATCTTCAGCTGTATTTCAAAAAAACTGTCCTTTGTTCACATCATCCTGACACAAACTGAATGTGATCATAGAATTTACAGTGCAGAAAGAGGCCATTCGGCCCATCGAGTCTGCACCGGCTCTTGGAAAGAGCACCCTACCCAAGGTCAACACCTCCACCTATCCCCACAACCCAGCAACCCCACCCAACACTAAGGGCAATTTTGGACACCAAGGGCAATTTATCATGGCCAATCCACCTAACCTGCGCATCTTTGGACTGTGGGAGGAAACCGGAGAACCCGGAGGAAACCCACGCACACACGGGGAAGATGTGCAAAATCCCACGGACAGAGACCCAAGCCGGAATCGCACCTGGGACCCTGGAGCTGTGAAGCAATTGTGCTATCCACAATGCTACCGTGCTGCCCAAAGGATAAGGATTGCAGTGTAAATGGATCGAGTGCTAACAATTGAATTGCTTTATGTTAAGGTATAGGAGCATGTAAATGAGATTTCAAAGTATAAGAATTATAATTTAACCTTTGACATTTTCAGTTTGCTTATGGTTAGCACTGCTGCCTCACCACGCCGAGGACCCGGGTTCGATCCCGGCTCCGGGTCACTGTCCGTGTGGTGTTTTCACATTCTCCCCGTGTCTGCATGGGTCTCACCCCCACAACTCAAAAATATGCAGATTTTCACAGTAGGTGCATTTTAGTGTTAATGTGAGCCAACTTGTGACAATGATAAAGATTATTATTAATTGGCCACGCTAAATTGCCACTTAATTGGAAAAAAGAATTGAGCCTAATGGTCAGCAGTGGCGAGCTCCAGATCACAACCGCTCGCGTGGTTCAGTTAAATCTCTTGAGACGAGGGCAGCACGGTGGCGCAGTGGTTAGTGCTGCTGCCTCAAGGCGCCAAGGTCTCAGGTTCGATCCCGGGTCACTGTCCGTGTGGAGTTTGCTCATTCTCCCCTTGTTTGCGTGGGTTTCGCCCCCACATCCCAAAGATGTGTAAGGTAGGTGGATTGGCCACGCTAAATTGCCCCTTAATTGGAAAAAGTTAATTGGATACACTAAATTAAAAAATAAAAATAAAAAAATCTCGTGAGACATCCCACGCGTCACGAATCTCAAGAGAGAGGCATCTCGCGATAATCAAGACCAAGTCGGGTGCAATGAGGTCGGTCAATCGCGCCCCTGGGCGGAATTCTCTGATAATGGGGCAGCCGCCATTCTGAGCTCCCGCCGGGTGGAACCATGAGCGAACCACACCGGCGGGAACTCGGCCAGTTGTCGGCGGAGAATCGCCGCGGGGGCCTCTTTTAATGGCCCCCGACCGGCGCTGCGTCGACCAAGCACATGTGATTGGCGGTGATTCTCTGATCCCCGGAGAATCGCGGGAAGGCGGCGGACCCGATCGCGGGTCTGCTGCTCCATTCTCCGCCCCAACGCCGAGCGGGATTGCAGCGCGGAGGCTCAGAGAATCCCGGCCTTTATCTTTCCAAAGTCTGCTTCTTGGCCCCTTGAATGATAAAAAAAATTGAAATGTGGTCCCTCATGCGAATAGACCGGACAACCCTATTCTACAAGATGCACTGCAGTAACTCACCAAGGCTCCTCTGATAGTTGGGTCAAAATCCTTGAACTCCCTCCCTAGCAGCAGTCTGGTTGTATCTACACCACGTGGACTGTAGTGGTTCAAGAAGGCAGCTCACCACCCCTTTCTCAAGGGCAATTAGGAATGGGCAATAAATGCTGGCCCAGCCAGCGATGCCCACATCCTGTGAATGAATAAAAAGGAAATAGGGGAGGGGAGTTGCTGCTGAGGGAATTTTTAAAATGAAAGCTTGGTGCCCTACCAAATCTGACTACAGTTGCTCGCCAGGTCCGTTCTTGTCCATTTTGTAATGATGACTTTAGTCAGACACTTTGGAAATAATTCAATATTAAATGATCATTTTCCTGAATCTGCTTCAAAAAGAGCTTGTTTAGCATATTAAATTTAGTGCGGTATGTACAATTTGAGGAGCATTTATCGGTCACTAGTACCCACTTTGATAATGGCTTCTTGTTACATTGTGGTTAAGTTAGGTCAATGAACGTGGAATTGATCAATACCATAATGGGGATTACTTAGAGATACTTAATGGAGGACATTGCTTAGAATTCTGTGACATTCATCTGTTTTATATAACTCCATATAATACCGTTCTAGCCAGGCGCCAGACATGGCAGAAGCAGCAGTGTCAACAGAGGCCCATGTGCAGGACTCCATGACCCCTGTCTCCCATTAACGTGCTGCAGCTAATCGCCTAGAAATGACACATTAAGAACAAAGAATGTTAATGTTCAGAATGGAAAAGTTCATCGCAATTTGCCACCAACCCCCAAATTTACAAAATACCAGAAGCTATTCCATTTCTCAACTCCTTATTTATTTTGCCACAGTTGATGGATTCTGGTTTTACATAATCGCCATGTCATAAATCACCTGTGTCACCCCACCTCTACTCATGTCAGGGCAGCATGGTGGCGCAGTGGGTTAGCCCTGCTGTCTCACGGCGCCGAGGTCCTATGTTCGATCCCGGCTCTGGGTCACTGTCCGTGTGGAGTTTGCACATTCTCCCCGTGTTTGCGTGGGTTTTGCCGCCACAACCCAAAGATGTGTAGGGAAGGTGGATTGGCCACGCTAAATTGCCCCTTAATTGGAAAAAATGAATTGGGTACTTTTTGTGAGGGCCCCGAAGAATCCAGCACGAGTTTTAAGGATACAAAATAATAACGTTTATTTACTATAACAATATATACATAACAGTAGCAGTAACTTCCCTTGCTACCTTCTCCTTCCTCCTGGTTCCTGGACTGGCCAGCTTATTTATAGTAGGAGTTTCTCCGCCCCCCTCATTGGGGAAGTTCATACTCCCATAGGATTGTGGGATAGTCATAAGTCCCCAGCCAATCATCAGTAGGCAGGTTATAACATCCTTCCCCCCCCAAAGTCCAAGGAATCCACCGTAGGCCCTGGCGAAGGAAGGCGTCAAACTCGTTTGGCCGCAGGCCGGACGCCATTTGCACGCGGCGCTGGATCAGGCGGCGTATAACGAGATGGAGACCGGCGCTTCCGTGATGAACGGCGCGGTTGTACATCCACGGCCTGTGGACCCGAGGATTCCCCCTCTGATTCATCCTGTGTCTCCATCTCGGAGTCAGAGTCTGCTGCCTCCGTCATGTCAGCGTCTCTATCCCCATTCGGTCCCGTAACGACCTGCGCAGGCTTCGAGTGAGGCACCAGTGGAAGATTTGGAGGACTACCTTCCCTTGTTTCTGGTCTTTGCCGCTGTTGAACTTAGCTCCGGGGGCGGGGAATCTTTTGCGGGGATGATCTTCTGGACCGGACGTGGTCTACGTGTTTTCGCTGGAGACGACCCTGGGCTTGCACTTGGTACGATATAGGGCCCGTTTGGCGAAAGATTACACCAGGAACCCATTGGGCACCACCAGCAAAATTCCGCACGAATACTGGGTCACCGGGCGCAAACTGCCGAATCGGACGATGCCGGGACAATCCCGGTCCCTGCCGTTCTTGTGTGCGGCGTACTTTTGCGCCAATGTCCGGGAAGACCATACTAAGGCGGGTGCGAAGTCTCCGGCCCATTAGGAGTTCTGCGGGAGCTACCCCAGTCACTGTATGGGGGGTGGTCCTGTACGTAAACAAAAACCGAGCCAGTCTCGTGTCCATTGATCCGGAAGACTGCTTCTTTAGGCCTCTTTTGAATGTTTGCACTGCGCACTCTGCCAACCCATTTGAAGCCGGGTGGTAAGGGGCAGTGCGGATATGGCGGATGCCGTTCATCTTTGTAAACCTAGAAAACTCCTCACTCGTGAATGGAGTGCCATTATCCGTGACCAGCACCTCGGGGAGGCCATGCGTGCTAAATGATAAACGCATTTTTTCAATTGTTGCGCCGGACGTTGTCCCCTGCATCTTATGCACCACCAGCCATTTGGACTGGGCGTCAATTAGTAGAAGGAACATGGATCCCTGAAAAGGGCCTGCGAAATCTGCATGTAAGCGTGCCCAAGGCCGCCCTGGCCATTCCCAGTGATGTAGGGGCGCGGCCGGCGGAAGCTTCTGATGCTCCTGGCAAATGGAGCAGTTTTGGGCCACCTTCTCAATGTCGGTGTCGAGGCCTGGCCACCAGACATAACTCCGGGCCAACATTTTCATCTTGGTCACGCCCGGATGCCCATTGTGCAAGTCTGATAATATCAGCTCCTGGCCTTTTTCCGGGACAATCACACGCGTCCCCCACAAGAGGATGCCGTCTTCCATGCTGAACTCTGACAGCTTGGAGGAAAATGCCCGCAACTCGCCTGGGAGCTGTCTATGCTGCCCACCATACAGGACTATGTGCCGAACCTTTGACAAGACTGGCTCCGTCTGGGTCCACTCACGGATCTGTGATGCCGTGACAGGTAAGGTGTCCATAAAATTTAGGGTTGCGACCACCTCACCGGTCGTGGGGTCCGACATGGGGCCGGTCGATAAAGGCAATCGGCTCAGTGCGTCGGCATTTGCTATCTGCGTACCTGGTTTGTGCTCCAGAGAATACTCGTATGCAGCAAGCAACAAAGCCCAGTGCTGGATCCGTGCAGAAGCAATGGGCGGTTTTGGCTTATCCTCTCTGAAAAGTCCCAGCAGGGGCTTATGATCAGTCACAATAGTGAAATGGCGGCCGTACACATACTGGTGGAAGCGTTTCACCGCGAAAACCACTGCCAGGCCCTCCTTCTCGATCTGCGCGTACTTTTTCTCCGCTGCAGTCAATGTGCGGGAGGCGAAAGCTATCTGTCGCTCGGCCCCGTTCTCCATCTTGTGGGACAGGACAGCCCCAATACCATACGGGGATGCATCACATGTGACGAGCAAAGGCTTTCCCGGATCATAGTGGGTTAGTAACCCAGACGACGACAATTGTTGCTTTACCCGCCGGAAAGCGGTTTCTTGCGGCTGACCCCAAAGCCAGGTGTGATTTTTCTTTAGCAGCAGGTGCAAGGGGGCCAGAGTAGTTGCCAGATTGGGGAGGAACTTCCCGTAATAGTTTACGAGACCGAGAAAAGAACGAAGATGCGAAGTGTCAGTCGGTGTGGGGGCATGTTGAATTGCACGCACCTTCTCTGCGACGGGGTGCAGACCCTCGCGGTCCACCCGATAACCTAGGTAGACTACTTCTTTTGCCTGAAATACGCACTTTGTGTGACGTAAACGGACTCCAGCCTCCGAAAGGCGTCTAAGAACAGCCTCCAGATTTTCCAAATGCTCTTGCTCCGACGTCCCTGTAATCAACACGTCATCTAGGTAGACAGCCACACGTGGTAAACCTCTCAAAATGCCCTCCATAACACGTTGAAAAATTGCGCAGGCTGAGGATACTCCAAAGGGCAACCGTGTATATTCATACAGGCCCCGGTGTGTGTTAATTGTTACATATGGTCGGGAGGCAGGGTCCAGCTCCAACTGCAGGTAGGCGTGACTCATATCTAATTTTGTGACTGAGTCCGCCTGCAAGTTTCGCGTAGAGATCCTCTATGTGAGGCATTGGGTATCGGTCGAGTCGGGAAACTGTATTCACTGTAAGTTTATAGTCGCCACACAAGTGAACTGTGGCATCTGGCTTCATTACTGGTACAATTGGTGCTGCCCAGTCAGCAAAACGGACGGGCCTGAGAATACCAAAACTCTCCAAACGAGTGAGCTCCCCTTCTACCTTCTCGAGCAAAGCGTAAGGCACTGGGCGCGCCCGGAAATAGCGCGGCGTGGCTCCTAATTCAACTTGGATACGGGCTACGGCCCCTTTTATTTTCCCCAAACCAGGCTGGAATACCTCTGGGCATCGTCCTAGCACCTCAGTCAACCCTCCAGAAACTGTTTGGAGGACGTGCTGCCATTGCAACCGCAAATGGCGCAACCAGTCCCAACCCAACAGGCTGGGCCCATGGCCACGCACTACGATAAGTGGGAAACGCCCTTCCTGGCGTCCATAGACAACAGGGGACATTGTAGTTCCTGCAATGTGCAGTGGTTCCCCCGTGTAGGTGGCCAACCTGGCCTGTGAGTCAGTTAATGTAAGGGTCTGTATACCCTGCTTGATGCGGTCGAATGTCCTCTGGGCGATCACGGAGACCGCTGCGTCAGTATCCAACTCCATCTCCAGCGGGTGGCCATTGACCCGTACTGTCACCTTAATGGGGGCCACACGGGGAGCTGCCACACAATGCAGCTGCAGGCAGTCGTCCTCCATCTCCACGTCCTCAGGAGTGGTCGCCGCAGGTTCATCCACATGGAAGGTACGGCCTCTGGGCTGGACCCAGTTACGGCCCCTGGGCTGTTCCCAGTTTCGGTCGGAACGACGGCGCCTCTGGCGTCCCCAGGACCGCCGTCCGCGACGGGGTCGGCGCCTACAAGTCTGACACGGACATGGCTCCTCATCCATTGGCTCTGGAGAAGGCTCCCTTCGGGGAGGAATGTCCGATGGCCACTGGCGTCGGTCTGGTCGTTGCCTCGCCCAAGGTACCGCAGGAGTGCGGGGGGACGTTTTTGGGCGGAAAGGGTTGCGCCCCAAGGCATGCACTTCCATTCCCTGTAGCTCCTGTACTCCTCGCTCTGCGTTCTCTCGGGACAAGACTATTTGTATTGCCTGTTGAAAAGTCAATGTTGGCTCCGCTAACAACTTTCTCTGGGTGGCCGCATTGTTAATACCGCAAACCAAACGGTCGCGTAACATTTCTGACAAGGTCTCACCATAGTCACAGTATTCCGCAATCCCGCGTAGCCTGGATAAAAAATCGGCAAGGGATTCTCCAGGGGTCCTCTCAGCGGTAACGCTGGACTATCGTGGACGGGGTTGGGTTAAAATGTTGTCCCACTATATTCACAAGTTCGCCAACGTTTTGGTGTCCGGCGCAGCTGGGTACGTAAGGCTCCTAATCACCCCAAACGTATGCGGCCCGCAGGCGGTGAGCAATATGACCACCTGGCGCTCGTTTTCAGTGATATTGTTTGCCCGGAAATAGTAACGCATCCGTTGTGTGTACTGGTTCCAGCTTTCCAGCGCAGCATCAAAAACATCCAAACGTCCGTACAGAGGCATGGTATAATAGAAAACAACTTCCAACCTGTATCAAACAAAAATCCAGGGAGGTGGCTTCAGCAGTGTAGACAGCTATTCACTTTTACCTTCGTCGCCAGTTTTGTGAGGGCCCCGAAGAATCCAGCACGAGTTTTAAGGATACAAAATAATAACATTTATTTACTATAACAATATATACATAACAGTAGCAGTAACTTCCCTTGCTACCTTCTCCTTCCTCCTGGTTCCTGGACTGGCCAGCTTATTTATAGTAGGAGTTTCTCCGCCCCCCTCATTGGGGAAGTTCATACTCCCATAGGATTGTGGGATAGTCATTAGTCCCCAGCCAATCATCAGTAGGCAGGTTATAACAGTACTCTAAATAAAAATAAAAATAAAAACACCTCTACACACGTTGGGCACGATTCAGTGTCCTCGTTGCGCTCAAGCAAGAGCGCAGCAAGGCCAGTGAATAGCGGGAGAGGCCCAAAATGAGAACCGCGCCAGGTGCCAAATCGTTTGCAATGCAGCCAGCCAACTCCCGTAGGCGAAATCGGGCCCCGCCGTAGCATGGCGAGATAACAATAAATAATCACCACTACAGCTCTATTTCCATACAATTAACTGGAGCCACCCCATATCCAGTGGCCTCCCATGATACAGCCGCCTCTCCAGCAAGTGGTCATGCTAGCGCTGATTAGTACTCCTTTTGAAAACCGTGAACCTGGCAGATGGGCTGCTGCCGTGAGCCGAGGAGGTAAGCAGCCATCTTCATTCACAGGCAAATGAGCCAGAGGGCACTGGGCTTGCTGCCCCTATGCTTGGAGGGTGGTAGGGGGCAACTGGGGGTGGGGAGAGGGGGCAACCCTCAGCTGGATTGGTCCATTATTGGGTGGCCCGGAGATGGGTGGTGCGGTGGGGAGGGGATACTACGCTGGGGGGGCAACCTGGTGCAGTTCTCCCATGCCAACCCCTGGATCATGTGTACCCATTCCGGGAGCAACCCTGCCTGTTTGCCCACTGACCACCCATAACCCTCACTGATTGAGGAGGTTTCTGGCCTTGCGCCTAAGGCTATTGCGAATAGGGAATTGGCAATCGTAGTTCAGTGAGCACATCACACATCCCAAGTGAATCCTGATTATTGATTATTTTGCATTGATCATGTTAAGAAAATGGCTTTTATAACAGGGAGGGTTTTATGTCAGATAGTGTTATGAGGGCCATTGGCCTGTCAGTATTGGGAACAGTCCTGGTATATGGGAACTTGTCTGTCTAACAGCATTTTGAGGGAGGAGTCTCAAGTTGTTAGGCTCCTGTGATCTGGAATCACTAGGAGATGACTCCCAATGCAGGCATTGAGATATGGGGTGAATGAAGCCATCAAGGCCAGCCTTGGGAGGGATGAGAGGGAGTGTTATAACCTGCCTACTGACGATTGGCTGGGGACTAATGATTATCCCACAATCCTATGGGAGTATGAACTTCCCCAATGAGGGGGGCGGAGAAACTCCTACTATAAATAAGCTGGCCAGTCCAGGAACCAGGAGGAAGGAGAAGGTAGCAAGGGAAGTTACTGCTACTACTATGTATATATTGTTATAGTAAATAAACTTTATTATTTTGTATCCTTAAAACTCGTGCTGGATTCTTCGGGGCCTTTACAAAACTGGCGACGAAGGTAAAAGTGAATAGCTGTCTACACTGCTGAAGCCACCTCCCTGGATTTTTGTTGGATACAGGTTGGAAGTTGTTTTCTATTATACCATGCCTCTGTACGGACGTTTGGATGTTTTTGATGCTGCGCTGGAAAGCTGGAACCAGTACACGCAACGGATGCGTTACTATTTCCGGGCAAACAATATCACTGAAAACGAGCGCCAGGTGGTCATATTGCTCACCGCCTGCGGGCCGCATACGTTTGGGGTGATTAGGAGCCTTACGTACCCAGCTGCGCCGGACACCAAAACGTTTGACGAACTTGTGAATATAGTGGGGCAACACTTTAACCCAACCCCGTCCACGATAGTCCAGCGTTACCGGTTTAATACCGCTGAGAGGACCCCTGGAGAATCCCTTGCCGATTTTTTATCCAGGCTACGCGGGATTGCGGAATACTGTGACTATGGTGAGACCTTGTCAGAAATGTTACGTGACCGTTTGGTTTGCGGTATTAACAATGCGGCCACCCAGAGAAAGTTGTTAGCGGAGCCAACATTGACTTTTCAACAGGCAATACAAATAGTCTTGTCCCGAGAGAGCGCAGAGAGAGGAGTACAGGAGCTACAGGGAATGGAAGTGCATGCCTTGGGGCGAAACCCTTTCCGCCCAAAAACGTCCCCCCGCACTCCTGCGGTACCTTGGGCGAGGCAACGACCAGACCGACGCCAGTGGCCATCGGACATTCCTCCCCGAAGGGAGCCTTCTCCAGAGCCAATGGATGAGGAGCCATGTCCGTGTCAGACTTGTAGGCGCCGACCCCGTCGCGGACGGCGGTCCTGGGGACGCCAGAGGCGCCGTCGTTCCGACCGAAACTGGGACCAGCCCAGGGGTCGTAACTGGGACCAGCCCAGAGGACGTACCTTCCATGTGGATGAACCTGCGGCGACCACTCCTGAGGACGTGGAGACGGAGGACGACTGCCTGCAGCTGCATTGTGTGGCAGCTCCCCGTGTGGCCCCCATTAAGGTGACAGTACGGGTCAATGGCCACCCACTGGAGATGGAGTTGGATACTGGCGCAGCGGTCTCCGTGATTGCCCAGAGGACATTCGACCGCATCAAGCAGGGTATACAGACCCTTACACTAACTGACTCACAGGCCAGGTTGGCCACCTACACGGGGGAACCACTGGACATTGCAGGAACTACAATGACCCCTGTTGTCTATTGACGCCAGGAGGGACGTTTCCCACTTATCGTAGTGCGTGGCCATGGGCCCAGCCTGTTGGGTCGGGACTGGTTGCGCCATTTGCGGTTGCAATGGCAGCACATCCTCCAAACAGTTTCTGGAGGGTTGACTGAGGTGCTAGGACGATACCCAGAGGTATTCCAGCCTGGTCTGGGGAAAATAAAAGGGGCCGTAGCCCGTATCCAAGTTGAACCAGGAGCCACACCGCGCTATTTCCGGGCGCGCCCAGTGCCTTACGCTTTGCTCGAGAAGGTAGAAGGGGAGCTCACTCGTTTGGAGAGTTTTGGTATTCTCAGGCCCGTCCGTTTTGCTGACTGGGCAGCACCAATTGTGCCAGTAATGAAGCCAGATGCCACAGTTCGCTTGTGTGGCGACTATAAACTTACAGTGAATACAGTTTCCCGACTCGACCGATACCCAATGCCTCGCATAGAGGATCTCTACGCGAAACTTGCAGGCGGACTCTCATTCACAAAATTAGATATGAGTCACGCCTACCTGCAGTTGGAGCTGGACCCTGCCTCCCGACCATATGTAACAATTAACACACACTGGGGCCTGTATGAATATACACGGTTGCCCTTTGGAGTATCCTCTGCCTGCGCAATTTTTCAACGTGTTATGGAGGGCATTTTGAGAGGTTTACCACGTGTGGCTGTCTACCTAGATGACGTGTTGATTACAGGGACGTCGGAGCAAGAAACCGCTTTCCGGCGGGTAAAGCAACAATTGTCGTCGTCTGGGTTACTAACCCACTATGATCCGGAAAGCCTTGGCTCGTCACATGTGATGCATCCCCGTATGGTATTGGGGCTGTCCTGTCCCACAAGATGGAGAACGGGGCCGAGCGACCGATAGCTTTCGCCTCCCGCACATTGACTGCAGCGGAGAAGAAGTACGCGCAGATCGAGAAGGAGGGCCTGGCAGTGGTTTTCGCGGTGAAACGCTTCCACCAGTATGTGCACGGCCGCCATTTCACTATCGTGACTGATCATAAGCCCCTGCTGGGACTCTTCAGAGAGGATAAGCCGATACCGCCCATTGCTTCTGCACGGATCCAGCGCTGGGCTTTGTTGCTTGCTGCATATGAGTATTCTCTGGAGCACAAACCAGGTACGCAGATAGCAAATGCCGACGCACTGAGCCGATTGCCTTTATCGACCGGCCCCATGTCGACCCCCACGACCGGTGAGGTGGTCGCAACCCTAAATTTTATGGACACCTTGCCTGTCACGGCATCACAGATCCGTGAGTGGACCCAGACGGAGCCAGTCCTGTCAAAGGTTCGGCACATAGTCCTGTATGGTGGGCAGCATAGACAGCTCCCAGGCGAGTTACGGGCATTTTCCTCCAAGCTGTCAGAGTTCAGCGTGGAAGACGGCATCCTCTTGTGGGGGACGCGTGTGGTTGTCCCGGAAAAAGGCCAGGAGCTGATATTATCAGACTTGCACAATGGGCATCCGGGCGTGACCAAGATGAAAATGTTGGCCCGGAGTTATGTCTGGTGGCCAGGCCTCGACACCGACATTGAGAAGGTGGCCCAAAACTGCTCCATTTGCCAGGAGCATCAGAAGCTTCCGCCGGCCGCGCCCCTACATCACTGGGAATGGCCAGGGCGGCCTTGGGCACGCTTACATGCAGATTTCGCAGGCCCTTTTCAGGGATCCATGTTCCTCCTACTAATTGACGCCCAGTCCAAATGGCTGGAGGTGCATAAGATGCAGGGGACAACGTCCTGCGCAACAATTGAAAAAATGCGTTTATCATTTAGCACGCATGGCCTCCCTGAGGTGCTGGTCACGGATAATGGCACTCCATTCACGAGTGAGGAGTTTTCTAGGTTTACAAAGATGAACGGCATCCGCCATATCCGCACTGCCCCTTACCACCCGGCTTCAAATGGGTTGGCAGAGCGTGCAGTGCAAACATTCAAAAGAGGCCTAAAGAAGCAGTCTTCCGGATCAATGGACACGAGACTGGCTCGGTTTTTGTTTACGTACAGGACCACCCCCCATACAGTGACTGGGGTAGCTCCCGCAGAACTCCTAATGGGCCGGAGACTTCGCACCCGCCTTAGTATGGTCTTCCCGGACATTGGCGCAAAAGTACGCCGCACACAAGAACGGCAGGGACCGGGATTGTCTCAGCATCGTCCGATTCGGCAGTTTGCGCCCGGTGACCCAGTATTCGTGCGGAATTTTGCTGGTGGTGCCAAATGGGTTCCTGGGGTAATCTTTCGCCAAACGGGCCCTATATCTGGTGGCCAGGCCTCCAGCGTCGTCTCCATCGAAAACATGTAGACCATGTCCGGTCCAGAAGATCATCCCCGCAAAAGATTCCCCGCCCCCGGAGCTCAGTTCAACAGCGGCAAAGACCAGAAACAAGGGAAGGTAGTCCTCCAAATCTTCCACTGGTGCCTCACTCAAAGCCTGCGCAGGTCATGACGGGACCGAATGGGGACAGAGACGCTGACATGACGGAGGCAGCAGACTCTGACTCCGAGATGGAGACACAGGATGAATCAGAGGGGGAATCCTCGGGTCCACAGGCCGTGGATGTACAACCGCGCCGTTCATCACGGAAGCGCCGGTCTCCGTCTCGTTATACGCCGCCTGATCCAGCGCCGCGTGCAAATGGCGTCCGGCCTGCGGCCAAACGAGTTCGACGCCTTCCTTCGCCAGGGCCTACGGTGGATTCCTTGGACTTTGGGGGGGAGGGATGTTATAACCTGCCTACTGACGATTGGCTGGGGACTAATGATTATCCCACAATCCTATGGGAGTATGAACTTCCCCAATGAGGGGGGCGGAGAAACTCCTACTATAAATAAGCTGGCCAGTCCAGGAACCAGGAGGAAGGAGAAGGTAGCAAGGGAAGTTACTGCTACTACTATGTATATATTGTTATAGTAAATAAACGTTATTATTTTGTATCCTTAAAACTCGTGCTGGATTCTTCGGGGCCTTTACAAAAGGGAGGAATCAAGGTGTGGTGATATACATCACTGTAAGTACACAAATGGTTAATGTACATACACTACACCTAGCTAGACACTAGAGGGAACACCAGAGAATTGACACACAGACAGTCAACCAATAGGTCAGTAAGATAGGACACGACCAATGGGCAGTCACGATACACACAGAGGTGACACTACCACAGGGGGGCATTACACCAACCCGTATAAAAGGACACATCACACATGCTCAGCCTCTTTCCAGTGGAGACTCTCAGTGAGCACAGACACAGGGTTGATTGAAACACATCACTCCCACCACGTGGATTGTAGCAGACTGGTTAGTCAGTCTGAGTAGCTATAGCAGGATTAACAGTCGCATCGAATCCAAGTAGGAGAATTGTTAATAGTTCAATAAACGTGTTGAAGCTATCTCCAAGTCTGAACCTTCCTTTGTCAGAGTGCACATCAAGGAAGCAGCTTATGCTACGTCAAGAGCATAACAAAACATGATTCCACGAGTGGACTGTTAAATCCATACAGTTTCAACTCAGCGAACAGTGACAACCAGCAACAAAAGCCAGGCAAGATGATGTTCGGGACTCCGATTCCACAGCAGCTCCAGTACCAAGGCAATTTAAGTGCAAACTGGCGTTGGTTCCAGCAGAGATTCGAGATCTACCTGGTAGCTTGGGACCTAGATGGCCTGGCGGATGCAGAGAAAATAAAGCTTCTACTTACCATCGCGGGTCCAGAAGCAACTGAAATCTTCCAGACCTTCAAATACTCAAAGGGGCAAAACAAGAGCGATTTCCAGGCAGTCCTGGACAAATTCCAAGAATTCTGCGAGGAACATACAAGAAGAAAAGGTAAAAGAGGCGCCAAAACTCACCGCGAGGTAGGCTTGCAGCAACGAACGGCAGTTTTGAATTGCAGCCATCTTGGAAAAGGTGCTGCACATGTGCAGTTGCGCGAAGAGCGCACAGAACGGGAAGGTTCGAATTGCGAAAAAGGCCCCAAGTAAAGGAACAGCGATCTTCGCATGCGCAATCGCTTCCTACGCTCTACGTCACAAGCGTCATGACGTCAGAGGCCCCAGACCACTTAAAGGGGAAATGTCCCAAAACACGGGAAAAAAAATTTAAAACCTCAAAACCAGATTCTTTCACCTGGAACGACAGCACAATGCCCGAAATTCGACCAGTAGCTGAAAGTAACCTCCGCAGAACCCTGCAACAAGCAGTTAGCACCACCCAAAGAGATGATACAGTCCTTGAAGACTATGACTCAGACCTTGAATTCTTCTTTTGACATCGTAAGCCCAATGCCAGCTCCGACACAAAACGTGATGATATGGTCTTGGAAGACAACGACTCAGACGAAGCTTTCACCTTGGGAGGCTACCCCTGTACCAAATCCGAACCGCAACTAGACGTGTTGCACATTGACGACCCCGACGACGAGTTCTTCGGATTTGAGGATCTTCAGCCCAGCAGATATGATATCCCGACTCGTGAGTGCAGGATTATGCTGCGGCCTGACTCCAAGAGACAGCGAGTGGTACAAGCCCACAGAGAGCGGCCTGCTGCCACATAGAGAGTGGTCAACGCACCACGATGGGTCCCCGACTCTACCTAGATAGCGATGAAAGACTCCACAGCGAGACAACTGCACGTCTCCACACAAGAAGTGACTCCAGTGACACCAGCCTCCACAGCGAGCTCATGGACAGACTCCACGATAGAAGCAATGCAAGACTCCAGAGTGCAGTCCTTGCATGAACAAGAAGTGATGACAGTTTCCACAGAGAGACCAAGGCACGATTCCACACAAGGAACACTGCAAGACTCCACAGAGGGAGTGACACCAGCCTCCACAGTGAGCTCGTGGACAGCCTCCACGATAGAAGCAATGCAAGACTCCAAAGCGCCGTCCTTGCATGAACAAGACCATGAGGGTCTAGCAACCTCCTCTGAGCAACCAGCAGCAGACAATGCAAGTCTGCCACGCTCAAGTGAACAACTGAAAGACTATGACAGTCTACCACGCTCAAGTGCACAGCAAGCAGATTATGACAGTCTGCCACGCTCAAGTGTACAGCAAGCAGACTATGACAGTCCACCCAGATTATTTGAGCCACCAGAAGAAGACTCTGACGGTCTACCCAGCTCAAGTGAACGACAAGAAGACACTGAGGCTCTACCCACTGTATGTGCGACAAGTGACGACGGCATCCCACTTCCCATACCAGATGTGCAACGTGACAGACCTCAGCTAGAATGTACAGAGGCACTCGACAATCACAGTGAGACTACTGGTGACTCCAGTGACACCACGTTACTTCAAACCTCATTCGCTCGAGCCTCTCCGCAAGCAAATGCATTCCTGAATGTTTTGACTCCGGACGCGGAGCATCAAGAAACCTCAGCTGACTCAAGTGAACCTGCAGTGACACCGGAAGGGGAGCATCAAGAAACCAAAGCTGATTCAGGTGAACCAGAAAGGGCTCCAGACGGGGAGCATCGACAAGCCAAAGCTGATTCACGTAAGCTGGACATGACTCCAGACGGGGAGCGCCGCGAACTCAGTGACGGCATGCTCAAGGAAACAGCAGATGCCACAAAGCACGCTGACACGGGTAACTGTGTGAAGGGCTCGTATTATCCACAGAGTGTGGTCCTTGAGCGCAGCAAACACGACAACAAAACCAACCAACACAACAACTCAATCAAAGACGATAACAAGAGGCGTACCAAAGGCAACAACGTCGACAACAAGCACAACAAAAACAACACCAATGGAACAACGGCTGGTACGACTTGGTACAACTCTGCAAATGTGGGACACTGTTACTGCTCAGCTCAGTACAATGACATACCATGGCAGGACGATGCATCTTACCACTTCACGTTTGCTGCCCTACCAACAGGCAACCTGGCTTTCAGGACAGATGCCATCAAGAATTACCACCACAAGCATCGGGAAAAAAAAGAGTCCAAATCCGACAACAAAGTGATTTGACCACTTCTTGGTTCCTTCATCACAGGGTCACTGATGGCGTTTACAATGCAATGCCACCATCAACATCACCAACTCACCAACCAAATAAGAAAGCCACTCGACCATAATAATTAATAAACTTTGGACTCATGTATATGATTTGGACTTATTGTTTAATGATCACTGTTATCATAACTTGTACAGAGTATCACTCATCTACCTAGTTTGTTCAATTTTCTTTAACACTGTACAGAAAATATGTAACACGAAAAAAAGGGGGATGTGGTGATATACATCACTGTAAGGACACAAATGGTTAGTGTACATACACTACACCTAGCTAGACACTAGAGGGAACACCAGAGACATGACACACAGACAGTCAACCAATAGGTCAGTAAGATAGGACACGACCAATGGGCAGTCACGATACACACAGAGGTGACACTACCACAGGAGGGCATTGCATCAACCCATATAAAAAGACACATCACACATGCTCAGCCTCTTTCCAGTGGAGACTTTCAGTGAGCACAGACACAGGGTTGATTGAAACACATCACTCCCACCACGTGGATTGTAGCAGACAGGTTCGTCAGTCTGAGTAGCTATAGCAGGATTAACAGTAGCATTGAATCCAAGTAGGAGAATTGTTAATAGTTTAATAAACGTGTTAAAGCTGTCTCCAAGTCTGAACCTTCCTTTGCCACAGTGCGCATCAAGGAAGCAGCTTATGCTATGTCAAGAGCATAACAAAAGAAAAGGCACCAAGGCTGTGATTGGGGCTTGTGGTGGGAAGGTGAGGGGGGTGCAACGGTGTGGGGGGGGGGGTGCAATCTCGGACATCAGGGTCGGGATTCTCCATCTCTGAGACTAAGTGTTGACGCCGGTGTAGAATCCATGGAGTTCCACGACAGCAAATCTGCCGCCGCACCTGGACCACCGCTACTGTAAAGGGGCTAGCACTGCACCATGTGGAACACAATCGATTCCAATGGTTTTGCAATTGACACTCAGGAGGATGACAAGCTGCAGCCTCATATACACACTTCACTCCCCACACACACCATCCCAGCAAACAAAGTGGCAGCAAGACGCGCAGCCCCACGCATCATGGACGCCAAGTTGGAGACCCTCCTGGATGTAGTGGAGGCGAGATGAATGACCCTATACCCCGGCCCGGGAAGGAGTCTGCCAGCGTCCATCATTCGCATGCCTGGGTGCAGGTGGCAGAGGCCATGAGCGCCACTAGTAACACCGTCCGGACCGGACAACAGTGCCGCAAAAAACTGCATGACCTCTTCAGGGCAGCCAGGGTGAGTAGGCAACACTGTGCCCCTGGCACCAACCCCCGTCCTAGAAAACCATAACCCTACCCCCACCCTGTACCACATGTCGGCACCCAAACCTGCTGCCATGGCCGGGTGCCCTGGCCACTGAGGCCACCAGCTACCACCCCCGGGCTGCATGAGTCAGACTGTCTAACACTGTCGTTTTTTTGTTTGCCACCACCGGAGAAGGTCGCTCACCCAACCGGGAGTGGGAGAAGCCTGAAAGGGGACCGCTGGACCTGAGGCCCCTAACCATGGCAGAGCAGAGGGCCCTGGACGTGGTCGGCAGCCGGAGGAAAGCAGGTCGCCGGTGTGGAGTCCGACATGGGCGAGGAAGTGAGACCCTGCTGAATTGCAGTTCCCTGTGACAGATGTGTCAACCCCGCACCCAACACCACCCCGATTTTGCGATTTCGGCGTCGGCCAACGGAGAATCCCGCCCCAGGTCTATGATCAGGACTAGGAAGGCCAACAGCTTCCTTATGGATCACCGGAGTACTGAAAGGATTTGAACTCTTATCTTGGCCAATTGGCACATCCTGCTTCAAGTCTGCTGCCAGGAATCCCAGAGCGGGGCCTCACTTAGATGGCGTCATGAGGTTACGACTTTTTTGAGTAGTTCTTAGGTCCCTGTCAGCCTTTTGTGAATTGCCAGTTTTGTGTTTGTTAAATTGTAAATGGAAATGAAAGAGGCTGGGTTGCTCAAAGTTCTTCCCTTTGGTGGCGATGAGGAGTTTAATAAAGGTGAAGGCAGACAGATGAGATTACCTACTATTTATAATGGGGCCCGGTTAGACTTTACTGGTCCTCTCTCTTTGTCGGTCGGTTCCTATCTGGCCAACCTTATATACACATAGTATAACCCGTAGTTAGCAGGGGAGCTCATACTCCGACAGTCACTCGGGAAAACAATCAACCCAGACCCATGTGCTGGGCAGCAGGGTGGCGCAATGGTTAGTGCTGCTGCCTCACAGCGCCGAGGTCCCAGGTTCGATCCCGGCTCTGGGTCATTGTCCGTGTGGAGTTTGCACATTCCCCCCGTGTTTGCGTGGGTTTCGCCCCCACAACCCAAAGGCGTGCAAGGTAGGTGGATTGGCCACACGAAATTGCCCCTTAATTGGAAAATAATGAATTGGGTACTCTAAAATTTAAAAAAACCAGACCCATGTGTCCCATGCAGGTTATTACAAGGAGGAAAATCTTAAGTGCTAAAAATTGGATTATTCAATTTTTTGAGCACAGGTGTTATGATTTATGACCTGCCTTCGCCAGTTCTACTGTGGGCAGCACACACATTCCATTCTCCCCTCTCGTTACCATAGTAGTAGCATTGGGCTGAGAGTCTGCCTCACTGCTGGCTGGCTCCTCACACTGCCCCAGTTGCATCTGTGCTCAAGCAAAGGCTTAGTCAGCCTGGTCTTCATAAAGGTTGTCTGTCTCTCTTGAAAGTTCTCCCCCTGTCCTTTTTCAACGATTGGTCTGTCAACGTTTTTCTAAATACACTGTCAGAATTCAGGAGTTGGAGAGAAAAAACTGGGCAGAAAAGGAAAGAAAAGGGAATATAGACTCAACAATACACGAGACTAACAGCTGAAAACGATCACAAACGTCACTTTGCTTGGAAATATTTCCTTAGTAATTTCAATAGAGAAACAAGTAGTTATTATTCTAGAATTACTGACTTATTATAATCAAGGAAATCTAATTTTACAGCTGCAATTTAAAAAGTGCTTGGAACCTCCCACTTACACGATCACATGCATCTGATAGAGGTTCCAGTCAGTGCCTGGCCAATTTATACTCACACAATGCTTACCATTCAAAATGAAAGAATTATTTTGACTACATTTGCATTTTGCTACACGACACTATTTCATGCCTTGGCTTCTGGCCTAATCAATACTGGTCTTAACAGTTGAGTCAAAAGTAAATGGTCCTAAAGTTTGGAAGAGAACGAGTAGCACGTCCCGTACTCTTAACTAGGCAACATGCAATACAGCAGAAAGTGCTTATCACACATGGTCATTGGCCAAAAGAAACAGGCCAGTCACACTCAAAAGCTGAGGCGTGCAATGCAATTTTAATTTAGCTGCACTGGAGAAAAAGAACCAAATGGATCACTTGAAGCATTTGCTTCATTCTATTCCATTTTGATTCCCAAGATCAGAAACAAACCTTAAGTCAGCTTGACAAGTTGATTCTCATCTTTCTTTGTTACGTATGGGATATGGAGCTAAGGTGGATAAATAGAGTTGAAATGCTGATCAGCCGTGTTCTAACTTAATGATGGAAAGGGCTAAGGGGATGAATGGCCTAGCCTGTTCCTATCTACATCAAAACATTATGGTTTTGAGTTCCACGTCAAACCCTTATATAATCTAGGCTAACATTCCAACACAGTGCCAAAGAAGTGTTCTGGTCCTGGAGGTTCTTTGGCTCCGACATTGAACCAACATCCTATCCATCTGTTCAGGCAAGGTTAAAAATCCCAAGACATTATTCGGAGAGCCAGTGAGCTTCCTGCTGTCCGAGCCAACATTCCTTGCTCTACTAATATTACTATTAAAATTCAGATTGACTGCTCTTTCAGCTCAATGAATGTTGCAGGGATTTTCCGAGTGCAATATGGCTTACATGTTTCCACGCATAAAAACTCTAACTGCCAAAATAAATTAATTCTGGGAAATAAAAGAGAAAATTCTGGAGTTTCTCAACAGGTTTAGAAGCATCTGTGGAAAGAGAATGAAGAGCTACAGAGCTGAATATTCCTGATGCCACGGTGGTGGACTTGGGAGGGGGAGCAAACAAAATAGTGGGGAGCCACATTGGGATGGATCCTCGATGATTTCCCATTGCCAGGGAGTTTCCCAATTTAAGACCCCAGGTCACACTCATCACCCAAATAATTCACCCAAATCGGTTCGATGTAATAAGTTGCAAACAGTTCTCTGATGATGATTATTATGATAACTCTGCTCATGTTTTTGGTACATTTACTATGCGTGATACAGCACATGCTTTAGAATGCCAAGTTTAAAGAGCTAGTTCTCTTTTAATTAATTGATAAAGGTGATTAAGTTATCAAATGGAAATACTTACCCATAAGTGCTCCCTTTGGCTGGGGGATGGGGGTGGGGGTGGGGGTGGGGGTGAGGGGTTCACAGATTCACAAATTATTACCAACCTAACTTAAATAAAAAATTGTTAAGTTACCTGTAGTATCCAGAAAGACTGTCAACCACCAAGTAGATAAACGAATAAACAGTTTATTAAGGTAAATAACTATTTACCGAGAGTGAGATAAAAGTTACCGTGGGGCAGTACGGTGGCGCAGTGGTTAGCACAGATGCCTCACGGCGCCGAGGTCCCAGTTTCGATCCCGGCTCTGGGTCACTGACCGTGTGGAGTTTGCACATACCCCCGTGTTTGATTAGGTTTCGCCCCCACAACCCAAAGATGTGCAGGGTAGGTGGATTGGCCACGCTAAATTGCCCCTTAATTGAAAAAATGAATTTGGGATTCTCAATTTATTTTTAAAAAGTTACCAGACTCCCCGATTCCAGATTCCAAACTGCCTGGGAAAACCCAGGATTCACATGCTCTAGCTCGATTGGCCAAACGAGTCATATGACCCTCTGAGACCACGCCTCCCTTAAAGGGGGCAGTCCTATTAACTGAGACCTGCACCTCGGGCAACCTGTGGGTGGCAAATGTCTGTCGCATGTCTCTACCATTGCTGATGAGGTCATTAACCTCATTTCATGTATGTTCAATCATTTGGAGTGCACATCAATTATGAGCAAGAACATGGAGCCCATGAATGGGCCTGCAAAATTGACATGTAGTCACACCCATGGTTGGAGGCACCTGTTATCAGTACATTGTGGAGGTAGGCAACCACCTTGGGTCGGCCCGATGAAAAGCTTTCCATCATGCGCTGCAGAATTGCAAACGCCAATGAGACTCGGAAGGGTATCCAGATATAAAAAAAATTTAGAGTACCCAATTCATTTTTCCAGTTAAGGGGCAATTTAGCGTGGCCAATCCACCTAGCCTGCACATCTTTGGGTCATGGGGGCGAAACCAACGCAAACATGGGGAGAATGTGCAAACTCCACATGGACAGTGATCCAGAGCCGGTACCGAACCTGGGACCTCGACGCCATGAGGCGGCAGTGCTACCACTGCACCACCCTGCTGCTCTAATTCTTGTTGTTGATACACATAGCTTATATCAAATTTAGTATAAGTTAAACCTCCTGCTAATTTAGCATATAAATCTTCAATTCTTGATATTGGGTATCAGTCCAATTTTGTCGCCTGATTTACGGTTAATTTGTAATCCCCAACATATCATAATGGGCCCATCTGGCTTAGCCACAGGCACGGTGGAAGCCGCCCACTCTGAAAACTGGACAGGCTTGATGATGCCTAATTCTTCTAGCCACTTGAGTTCAGACTCAACCATTTTATGTAAGGCATAGGGGATGGGTCGAGCTCTGTAAAACTTGGGCGTAGCCTCAGGGCCCACATAAATCTTTGCTTTTAGGCCCTGAATCTTTCCTGATATGTCTTGGAAAACCTCCGAGTATATTTTTAAGATGTCCTGAAAATCTCCTGAATTAATTTTGAAGATTTCTAGCCAATTTAATCTAATTTGGCGAAACCAATCTCAGCCCATGGACTTGTTCCTTGGTCCCTTCCCCCCACTCATATTAAAGGCAGTTGAGCTGACTGGTGCTGGTAGCTCACGGGCTTTATGGTTGTTAACAGGATCCTTAAAGCATCCCCGGTATACATGGCTAGCCTGGCCATCATGCTTCTTAACTTCAGGGGCTGGCCCCCACCTTGTAAATCATGATACATTTATTCACCTACAACTGTAGTGGAGGCACCTATGT
Source organism: Scyliorhinus torazame (assembly GCF_047496885.1). Classification (NCBI taxonomy): domain Eukaryota; kingdom Metazoa; phylum Chordata; class Chondrichthyes; order Carcharhiniformes; family Scyliorhinidae; genus Scyliorhinus; species Scyliorhinus torazame. The sequence continues at coordinate 115,396,594 of NC_092723.1, forward strand.
CCACCTCCATTCTGAGTGACGGACCGTTGACCATCAACACAATCGTAATTGGGACTGTCTTTCCCACCTTAAATGTTGTTGAACCTGTATATTTTAGATGCATTTTCAGGGTTAGTCTCAGCACTGTGTACTGGAGTTGGATTTGGTTTTTGTTGACCCCCGGTAGGCTCTGCCCAGTCTTGCACTTCCTCCTAATGTGCCTCCTCCAATTTCAGGCATAACATGCAGATTCTCCGAATTTACACCTCTCTGGGGGATGATCTCCCTCACACTGGTAGCATTCTTCATTAATCCTGGTCTGTGGAGCAAATTTCCTAAACCTCTGCAGTCTCTTTTGTTCTGAGCCGCTTTGCTCATTACTTTCTGCACCTTCATCCCTTTTTTAAAAAAATGTATTTTATTACAGACATGTGTCAAAACAGATTACAACCCATAAACACTCCGGGAAACATACTTCCCAACATTTAAGGTGGGAAAGACAGTCCCAATTACAATTGTGTTGATGGTCAACGGTCAGTCACTCAGAGTGGAGGTGGACATGGGTGCCTCCGCTACAGTTGTAGATGAATAAATGTATCATTATTTACAAGGTGGGGTCCAGCCCCTGAAGGTAAGAAGCATGATGGCCAGGCAAGCCTTGTATACTGGGGATTATACAGATAATTGTGCAGCCCCACCCCCTATCCACGCCCCCCCTACCCCCTGCGACGAACAGCTCCTCAAACACGGTCACAAACATCCCCCATCTTTCCTCAAAGCCCCCTTAATAGCCCCTTAACTCATATTTTATCTTCTCCAACTGCAGGAAGTCGTACAGGTCACCCAACCAAGCCGCTACCCCCGGTGGCGATTCCGACCGCCACTCCAGTAAAATTCGCCGCCGTGCAATCAGAGAGGCGAAGGACACGACATCAGCCTTCCTCCTCTCCATGAGCTCCGGCTTCTCTGAAACCTCAAATCTCGCCACCAAAGGGTCCGGATCCACCTCCTCCTCCACTATCCTGGCTCAGACCGCTAACACTCCCGCCCAGAATCTTCCCAATTTTACACAACCCCAGAACATGTGTATGTGATTCGCTGGTCCCTGCCCACACCTCTCACACTCATCTGCTACCCCCTGAAAGATCCCACTCATTCCCGCCCGAGTCATATGCACCCTGTGCACCACCTTAAACTGTATCAGGCTCACCCTTGCACAGGAGGAGGTCCCGTTTACCCTACGGAGTGCCTCACTCCATACTCCCCAATTGATCTCCCCTCCCAACTCCCCTTCCCATTTCTCTTTGATCTTTTTTTAAAATTACTTTATCAGAGTTAGAAAGCCGGAGCTCAGAGTGTGGACAGGGGCAAACCCCTAATCCAGCTCCTTGCCTGCTCCAAAACAAATTCAAATTGAATCCAATTCATGGTCCCCACAAGAGAGACATACCAGATCCAGGCATTACACCTGACCTCATGCTCATCTTAGCCAAAAGGCCAAGAAGCTATAATTTCTCCTTGATCTTCACCACCCGCTCGCCTCCCTGCTTCCCCCAGCCACTTGTATATATCCCCAATTCTTTGCTCCCCTTCCACAACTGGGAGCAGCAGTCGCTCCAGCAGGGTGTATCCCGGCAACCTAGGGAAGCCCCTCCAGACCCTTCGCGCAAAGTTCCTAACCTGCAGATACCTGAACTCACTCCCCCTCGGCAGCTCTACCCTCTTCCTTAGCTCCTCCAGACTGATGGACCCTTCCTCCAAATACAGATCCCTCACCTTAGCCAGCCCCACTTCCCTCCACCTCCTGTATACACTATCCCCCCCCCCCCCCCCCCCCCCGCTCAAACCCATGATTCTCACACAGCGGCATTAGCACCGACATCCCTTCCACCCTAAAATGCCTCCTCAGCTGATTCCATATCTTAACCGTGGACTCCACCACCGGGCTCCCTGAATACATACTCGGAGCCATTGGCAACGGTGCCATCCTCAAACTACCCCTTACAAGATTCTTCCTCCATCCTAACCCACTCCACCTCTTCTCCTTCCCACCATCACCGCACCTTTTCCACATTCGCCGCCCAATGGTAATGAAGCCGATTCGGCAACGCTAACCCCCCACTGCCTCTGCCTCTGTAGGATCCTCCCGACCCTCAGCGCATTCCCCGCCCAAAAAAAGTCCGAAATGATCATGTCCACTTTCCGAAAAAAGGCCGTTCGATGCCTATTCACCCAGTATGCACTCTGGAACAAATAAACATTATTGCAACAATGGGATGTGTGGAAAATCTTTAAAAAACAGTCAGACATAACTTTCTTCAAAAGTTGCTGTTACTACAACTCCATAAAAGCATCAATCAACCAAACCTTTAAAGTATCAATAGCAAGGGCAGCACAGTGGCGCAGTGGGCTAGCCCAGCTGCCTCACGGGGTCGAGGTCCCAGGTTCGATCCCGGCTCTGGGTCACTGTCCGTGTGGAGTTTACACATTCTCCCCGTGTCTGCGTGGGTTTCACCCCCACAACCCAAAGATGTGCAGGGTAGGTGGATTGGCCACGTTAAATGCCCCTTAATTGGAAAAAAATAATTGGGTACTCTAAATTTTTTTTTTTTAAGTATCAATAGCGGAAACTATAGTCATTTGGCACCTCTTTATCTTGTGTCAATAAACATTGAGTCCTTGACTAAATAGATCTAAGCAAAAAAAGCTGTCAAACAAGCATTTTTCCCCTTGTGTGCAGATGGTTCAACAAATTAATGGATGTCTGGACTCTCAGCCAAGAACATATAATGCATAAGGTCTGTGAAGTCCCCCAACTCTGCCAAAATCCAGCATGTTAACTTTGTTTCTCTCTCCACAGTTGCTGACTGATCTAGTATTTCCAGAATGTTATGCTTTTATTTCAGTCTTCAAGCATGTTTTCTTTTTAATTCATTTGCTGAATGAGCCAGCATTTATTGCCCGTCCCCAACAACCCTCCATTTCAGAGGGCAATTGCACAATATTTTGACCTTTTCACTTCATTTTCACACTGACTTGATTGACTATGTTCCATTTACACCTTCAAATGCAGGAAATCACTTCTGGGATACTGATAATATAATGGATGTTTTGATTTTCAAATTAAGGAGTGAATATTAATTGAGGAATTATTTTCCATCCTTTAGCTAAAACCTTTCATTGAATTTAGTCTGAATAAAAGTTTCACTGGGACTGCAACTTCAAAGATAGTTGAGTTTTTTCTTAATGGTGATTATACATATGGGACATGTTCTGTGAATAATCTGAATTCTACAACAATTAAAATGCCTATCATGGCAACAATTACTATCATAGTAAAGGCAACAGTGAAAGTTAATACTGTTCAGGACCTGATTATATTTTGGGTTCAAGAAGCCAGTATGAACTAACAATGAGGTGAATATCTGAATGCTACAGCTGTCCTGCCATTTTTAGGTATACAAACTTGCCTTAATATTAGTGTAGGCACCTCCACACGTGAAAAGCTGGGACAAAACATTGTAAAACCTATTGTGGAATCGCCCAATGAATCTGTTGTGTGGCCACGAGAAAGATTAATTCACTCAGCACTAGTAAGAAGGAAGTGCACACTGGAATCCCCATCGCCCCCGCCTTATGCTCCTTGGCCCCATCACCCCACTTCCAACACCCATCACCTCGGATCACCCCTGCCGCCCTAGGTTCCTCCATCCCCACCAGCAATACCCCTGGCTCCTATGTCTCATCAATGTCAAAAAGGGGCCGGGACAGGGTGCTGTGGGGGGTGGAGGGATTGACAGCAAGGCAGAATCAAGTTGGGAGTGTCAGGGTTGGGGGAACACGGCTAGGAATTATGCCTCACCACTGGGCCTCCCCCAGTCACCTCACTGGTATACCCATGCAGCAGCCGAGAGACCAAGGTCAGGTTGTACTTCTTCACACGGTCAATGGTATGCAACTCCACTTCACTACTGAACACAAAATTCAGGCAATCATCTCATCTGAAAGATGGCACCTCCGCTGGTACAACACTCCTTCAGTGCTGCCTGGGAGGATCAACCTAGATCTTTGGAGTGGAATGACCAACTTGCAATCTTTTGACTCAGAGGTGAGAATATTACCACTGAAACATGTCTGAGAGTGTTAGTTTCTACTCTTCAACTGATCTAGTTGATGACAGTGATGTGTTACGATTGAATCGGCACTCCAGTCTGGGTTCCAGTGACAGAGAAATTGGCCAAGGTTTCCACTCCTAATCTCGAACGTTATATGATTCCTATTAGAAGTTACTCAAACGGTGAGTCAAAGGCTAGATTTGGCTGCTGTGATTCCTGTGGTTAAGACACACTGCCAACACTCACTTTCCAGGCTGGCAGATGAAGAAAGGCCACTTGAGAGAGCTATGCGAGGGCTTCCTGTGGAACAGTAACCAAAACCTGAGTCACTGCCTCCTAAAATGGCAACAAAAACTAATGGGAAACAGGGGGGAAAAAAGCTTCATGATTGTAGAGTACAAATGATATAATTTTCTTCTCAAGCTAATAGAAAGGAGATTAATTTCCAGATATTGGGCGTGATATAACCCCCCAAAAAAATCTATGTTTGGTTTTGGGCGCGTTTAGCGGGGTGTTTTACACACAATTCAACAACACTTTGCCTGTTTCTTTGGCCTTGGGGAGTTTTCGCTACATCGAGGCCGCATTTACAGTCATTTCCTGCTGGCGAGCCCGGCAGAAAAGGCTACTCACAGATCAGAACGCCATTTTGTCTGGCTTCCCCGATCTTCCCCCCCCCCCATCATACAGCGTCCCCCCCCCCCCAATGTCTTCGGCCTCCGACCCCTCCCCCCCTCAAACTGTGGGAGGCCCCCACAAACACCACCTCACCCCCCTCCTGTGGTGATACACCACTGTACCTCCCTACCATTGTACATAGTATATAATAGTTGTGCGTAACGTGGCCCTGTAATACTGTGTATTGTACTGTAACTCTGCAGAGGTTCGGTCACTGGTAGGTAACCCGACCTGGCCACGGAGAGCTCCGCCTTAGCCACTCCCCCGGGAGTCAGTATAAGAACCTCTTCTGGGACAGTCCCCATTCTGTCTGGGGTTGTCTGTGTCGGGTAAGCCTCCCATGTAGTATATTAAAGCCTGAGTTAAAGTCTCACATGTCTTTGTGGTTCTTGACGCTTAGCGCATCACCTCCTCCACCTGGTAAGGCCCCGGGACCGGGCCCGATCCCTAACAGTGCCAATGTGGCACCTGGGCACCCTTGCACAGCCAGCATGCCATGGTGGCACTGTCAGGGTGCCTCATTGAGAGTGCCAAGGTGCCTGGTGCCAAAGGGAGTGCAAAGGTACCACCCTGCCCTGTTCCTGACCACCTGGGGGTCTCCAGTGGCCTGGGAGATCCCCCAGGTGCCATTATGACTGGTGCATGTTTGTGGAAACCAGTACTAAACAGCGCTCTGGTGGAGTCTCCCAGGCGTGGCCATTAGGTCTCGGGCACAGGAGAATCCCGCGAACGCATATTTAAATGAACCTAATGGAAAGTCAGGTTGTACAAAGAAGGTCTGCAGAGAGATGAGATGGTTTTTGTTGAGGTTCATCCCGAACAGCTCCGTGATGCATGACTCTATGTTCTCTGGGCAGTTCCCAGGGGGGGACACACCGAGAGAAATTTCAGCTATTGCTGGGGGTTCATCAACTCGGTGAAAGACACGCTTTGGTCGACCCGAAACCTGTTGGTCTTCCAGCGCAAAGAATTGACCCCGACCGAGTGTTGCAGACAGGCACATTCCAAAGAACAGGACTATGCACTGAGGAATGCACTAAAGCTTGGGGCAACTGCAGCAGAGGCACAATGGGGATAGGTCGCTGCCTAAGACTGTCTGAGGTGAGGGAATTGTATAGAACCCCTCAGGCTGTATGACTCACATTGGATGTGTACAGTGAATATTACATGTGTCACAATTGTATGGAAGCACTTCAGAGTGCAACCTGATCTCCTGAGACAACTTAAATACATTTGTAATAACCATTTTGAAATGTCTGTAATATCTGAAAACTTGAATATTATTTCACTTTCTGTGATAGCCATTTTAAAACGTTTGTAATGTTCTTTCAGATATTTTATGAACAGATATATTTTTGCAAAAAAACGTTGTCTGAAAGGAACCAGCACAATTGCCCTGAGCCCATGCTGTGGGGGAACCACCAGGTTAAATGTTGCTGTAAATTACCCCTGGTGAAAGTGCTGGTGAAAGAAAGGAGGGGTAGGTAGATTCCCCATCCTTAATCTTTGTCCATTTATTCCTCCAAGCAATGATAGAAATTCTGGGGGCGGCATGTGGCACAGTGGTTAGCACTGGGAATGCGGCGCTGAAGACCCGGATTCGAATCTCGGTTTTGGGTCACTGTCCGTGTGGAGTTTGCACATTCTCCCCATGTCTGCGTGGGTTTCACCCCCACAACCCAAAGATGTGCAGGTTAGGTGGACTGGCCACGCAAAATTGCCCCTTTATTTGAAAAAAAACAATTGGGTTTTCTCAATGCAGAACTGTGTGTGATGTCCACAAAGATGGCCAATTGGGTAAAGTACTAATGGACAACCAACCTCCAATTGTATGCCTCCAAAGAAAGTTAAATGGCAAAAATAGCATTGATGCCTAAGGCACTGAGGACCCTAGTTCAAATCCTGGCCCTGCGTCACTGTCCGTGTGGAGTTTGCACGTTCTCCCCGTGTCTGCGTGGGTTTAACCCCCACAACCCAAAAATGTGCAGGTTAGGTAGATTGGCCACGCTAAATTGCCCCTTAATTGAAAAAATAATTGGGTACTCTAAATTTATAAAAAAGAAAAAAAAGTAAGAAAACAAAAAATGACAAAATAGAGAAAGGAAAGATCCTACTGGAAATGGCAAATCTGTTGTAATATATTTTTATGGGCAGCATAGTAGCACAGTGGGTAGCACTGTTGTTTCACAACTCCAGGGTCCCAGGTTCAATTCCCGGCTTGGGTCACTGTCTGTGTGGAGTCAGCACGTTCTCCCTGTGTCTACGTGGGTTTCCTTTGGGTGCTCCGGTTTCCTCCCACAAGTCCCGAAAGACGTGGGGCAGGATTCTCCGAGCCCCGCCGGGTCGGAGAATCGCCGGGGTGCCGCGTGAATCCTGCCCCTGCCGGCAGCCGAATTCCCCAGCGCCGGGGTTTGGCAGGGGCGGGAATCGTGCCGGTCAGCGGCCGCTAGCAGCGGCCCCCTTGGCGATTCTCTGGCCCACGATGGGCCGAGTGGCCGCCCGTTTACGGACGGTCCCGCTGGCGTAAATTACAACAGGTACTTACCGGCGGGACATGGCTCCGCGGGCGGCCTCCGTGGTCCTCGGGGGGGGGGGGGGGAGGGGGGCTGCGGGGTTCTAGCTCCGGGAGGTGCCCCCATAGTGGCCTGGCCCGCGATCGGAGTCCACCAATCCACGGGCAGGCCTGTGCCGTGGGGGCACTCTATTCCTCCGCGACAGCCGCTGTAGCAGTCTGCAATGGCCGATGCGGAGATGAACCCCCCCTGCGCATGCGCTGGGATGACGCCAGCACACGCTGGTGCTCCCGCGCATGCGCCAACTCGCGCCGGCCAGCAGAGGCCCTTCGGCATCGGTTGGCGTGGCGCCAAGCCCCTTCCGCGCCGGCTGGCGCAGTACAAACCACTCCGCCGCCGGCCTAGCAACTGAAGGTATGGAGGATTCAGCACCTTCAGGGTGGCCCAACGCCGGAGTGGTTCACGCCACTCCTTCGCGCCGGAGTTGCCTGCCCCGCCGGTTCGTGGAGAATCCCGCCCCAGCTGTTAGTTGAATTCGACATTCTGAATTCTCTCTGTATACAGGCGGCGGAATGTGACGATTAGGGGATTTTCACAATAACTTCATTGCAGAGTTAATGTGATCCTACTTGTGACAATAATAAAAGATTATTATTAGAAACATACATAGGAAATAGGAGCTCGAGGAGGCCATACAGTCCTTCGAGCCTGCTCCGTCATTCATTATGATCATGGCTGATCATCAAGTTCAATACCCTGATCCCACCTTCCCCCCATATCCTTTGATTCCTTTAGCCCCAAGAGATGTATCTAATTCCTTCTTGAAATTACACATCATAGAAACATTGAAATACGCAATATATTTTATTGTCTCTTATGATGCCATCTTAAAGTGAGTATAATGGCATAAAAACTGAACATCCAACCACTGTGTAGACCCTGAAGATATTGAGAGAAAGAGAGAAATGTACAATGCTAGCCTCGAATGCATGGGCTGTTGTTTATTTCTTCATATCTGAATAGTGTTTGATTTCAACTTTCCCAGAATCTGCTCGAGAAATATATTGGAGGCTTAACACTGAGATCTATATGAACCGTTATCTAGCAGACCAATCATGTTAACTGGAACACATTTGCTGTAAGCTTTGGGAACTGCATTGCAGTTTTACTTTTATTAATGTTCTCCATGGTTACCTCACCTGTCAACATCCACTCTCTAGACTCACACACAAGGAACAGCAGCTTGAATATTACCACAGAGCTCTGACTGGATATCAACACAGCATGAGTCAGCAGAGATGAGGTGAGACAGTCAGAAAAATGACAAACAAAAATTGATACACTATTTTAATGTTTCACAATAGCTTAAATAGTTTGTAGTTAGCAGATAAACCATACATATGAACAAGAGCATTCAGCCCAAGTTAAGTCCATCTTCAATTAGATTGTGAATGCTCTGCGTCTTTAATGCCATGACTCACTTTGGTTACATAACCATTAATGCCTCACAAAAAACATCTGCCATTCTCAGGTTGGAAATTTTCAATTGATCCAACCTCAACAGCATTTGTAGGGAGAGTTTTCCAGGTTCCACTACCATTTTTTATTCATTTACAGATATGCGTGTCGCTGGCTTAGACCAACATATATGGTCCTTCCCTAGTTGCCCTTGAGAAGGTGGTGGTGAGTTGCCTTGTTGAACCATTGCAGTCACAGTGGTGTAGGTACACCCACAGTGTTAGGGAGGGAGTTCCAGGATTTTGAACCAGCAACACTGAAGGAACATCGATGTATTCCAAGTCAGGATGGTGAGTAGCTTGGAGGGAAACCTCCAGTTGATGGTGTTCCCAGGTATCTGCTGCTCATGTCCTTCAAGATGTTAGTGGTCGTCGGTTTGGAAGGTGCTGTTGGAGGAACCTTGGTGATTTCCTGCAGTGCACCTTGTAGATGGTGCACACGGATGCCACTGCTCGTCAGTGGTGGAGGGATTGAATGTTTGTGGAAGGGGTAACTATCAAGCGGGCTGCTTTGACCCTGGATAGTATCGAGCTTCTTGATTATTGTTGGAGCTACACTCATCCAGGCAAGTGGAGAGTATTCAACCACACACTCGACCTGTGCCTTGTAGATGGTGGACAGGCTTTGGGGAGTCAGGAAGTGAGTTACTTACCTCAGGATTCCTAGCCTAGGACCTGCTCTTGTAGCCACAGTATTTATATATAGTTCAGTTAAGTTTTTGGTCAATGGTAACCCACAGGATGTTGACAGTGGGAGATTCAGCCATGATAATGCCATTGAATGGCAAGGGGTGATAAACAAAGAACAAAGAACAAAGAAAATTACAGCACAGGAACAGGCCCTTCGGCCCTCCCAGCCTGCGCCGATCCAGATCCTTTATCTAAACCTGCCTTCTATTTTCCAAGGATCTACTTCCCTCTGTTCCCTGCCCATTCATATATCTGTCTAGATGTATCTTAAATGATGCTATCGTGCCCGCCTCTACCACTTCCATTGGCAAAGCATTCCAGGCACCCACCACCCTCTGCGTAAAAAACTTTCCACGCACATCTCCCTTAAACTTTCCCCCTCTCACCTTGAAATCGTGACCCCTTGTAATTGACACCCCCACTCTTGGAAAAAGCTTGTTGCTATCCACCCTGTCTATACCTCTCATAATTTTGTAGACCTCAATCAGGTTCCCCCCTCAACCTCCGTCTTTCCAATGAAAACAATCCTAATCTACTCAACCTTTCTTCATAGCTAGCACCCTCCATACCAGACAACATCCTGATGAACCTCCTCTGCACCCTCTCTAAAGCATCCACATCCTTCTGGTAATGTGGCGACCAGAACTGCACGCAGTATTCCAAATGTGGCCTAACCAAAGTCCTCTGCAACTGTAACATGACATGCAGACTCTTGTACTCAATACCCCATCCGATGAAGGCAAGCATGCTGTATGCCTTCTTGACCACTCTATCGACCTGCGGTGCCACCTTCAGGGTACAATGGACCTGAACTCCCAGATCTCTCTGTACATCAATTTTCCCCAGGACTCTTCCATTGACTGCATAGTCTGCCCTTGAATTAGATCTGCCAAAATGCATCACCTCGCATTTGCCTGGATTGAACTCCATCTGCCATTTCTCTGCCCAACTCTCCAATCTATCTATATTTTGCTGTATTCTCTGACAGTCCTCTTCGCTATCTGCAACTCCACCCATCTTAGTATCATCTGCAAACTTGCTAATCAGACCACCTATTCCTTCGTCCAGATCATTTATGTATATTACAAACAACAGTGGTCTGAGCACGGGTCCTTGTGGAACACCACTAGTCACCTTTCTCCATTTTGAGACACTCCCTTCCACCACTACTCTCTGTCCCCTGTTGCCCAGCCAGTTCTTTATCCATCTAGCTAGTACACCCTGAACCCCATACGACTTCACTTTTTCCATCAACCTGCCATGGGAAACTTTATCAAACGCCTTACTGAAGTCCATGTATATGACATCTACAGCCCTTCCCTCATCAATTAACTTTGTCACTTCCTCAAAGAATTCTATTAGGTTTGTAAGACATGACCTTCCCTGCACAAAACCATGCTGCCTATCACTGATAAGTCTATTTTCTTCCAAATGTGAATAGATCCTATCCCTCAGTATCGTCTCCAACAGTTTGCCTACCACTGCGTCAAGCTCACAGGTCTATAATTCCCTGGATTATCCCTGCTACCCTTCTTAAGCAAAGGGACAACATCAGCAATTCTCCAGTCCTCCGGGACCTCACCCGTGCTCAAGGATGCTGCAAAGATATCTGTTAAGGCCCCAGCTATTTCGTCCCTCGCTTCCCTCAGTAACCTGGGGACTTGTCCACCTTAATGCCTTTTAGAATACCCAAAACCTCCCCCTTCCTTATGCCGACATGACCTAGAGTATTTAAACATCCATCCCTAGCCTCAACATCCGTAATGTCCCTCTCCTTGGTGAATACCGATGCAAAGTACTCATTAAGAATCTCACCCATTTCCTCTGACTCCACGCATAAATTCCCTCTTTTGTCTTTGAGTGGGCCAATCCTTTCTCTAGTTACCCTCTTGCTCCTTATATACGAATAAAAGACTTTGGGATTTTCCTTAACCCTGTTAGCCAAAGATATTTCATGACCCCTTTTAGCCCTCTTTATTGCGCGTTTGAGATTTGTCCTACTTTCCCGATATTCCTCCAAAGCTTCATCAGTTTTAAGTCGCCTAGATCTTATGTATGCTTCCTTTTTCATCTTAGCTAGTCTCACAATTCCACCCGTCATCCATGGTTCCCTAATCTTGCCATTTCTATCCCTCATTTTCACAGGCACATGTCTGTCCTGCACTCTAATCAACCTTTCCTTAAAAGACTCCCACATTTCAAATGTGGATTTACCCTTAAACAGATGCTCCCAATCCACATTCCCTAGCTCCTGCCGAATTTTGTTATACTTGGCCTTTCCCCAATTTAGCACTCTTCCTTCAGGACCACTCTCGTCTTCGTCCATGAGTATTCTAAAACTTACGGAATTGTGATCGCTATTCCCAAAGTAATCACCGACTGAAACTTCAACCACCTGGCCGGGATCATTCCCCAATACCAGGTCCAGTTTGGCCCCTTCCCGAGTTGTACTATTTACATACTGCTCTAAAAAACTCTCCTGGATGCTCTTTACAAATTCTGCTCCATCTACGCCTCCAACACTACATGAGTCCCATAAAATGTTGGGGAAGTTAAAATCTCCCATCACGACCACTCTATTGCTCCTACATTTTTCGATAATCTATCTACATATTTGTACCTCTACTTCACGCTCGCTTTTGGGAGACCTGTAGTAAAGTCCCAACAATGTTACTGCACCCTTCCTATTTGAAACTCCTGATGGTTAGATACTTTCTTGTTGGAAACGGCCATTGCCTAGCACTGTGTGGCATGAATATTACTTGTCACCTGTCAGCCCAAGCCTGGATATTGTCCAGGTCTTGCTGCATTCTGCCTCAGTATCTAAGGAGTCGCGAATAGTGCTGAACATTATGCAGTCATCAATGAACATCCCCCACTTCTTTTTGTTAAAATAAATTTAGAGTACCCAATTCATTATTTTCCAATTAAGGGGCAATTTAGCATTGGCAATCCACTTACTCTGCACATCTTTGGGTTGTGGGGGCGAAACACACACAAACACGGGGAGAATGTGCAAACTCCACACGGACAGTGACCCAGAGCCGGGATCAAACCTGGGACCTCGGCGGCGTGAGGCAGCAATGCTAACTACTGTGCCACCGTGCTGCCCCAAACATCCCCACTTCTGACCTTGGAATGTCATTGATGAAGGCCATGTGTATGAAGATGTATTTCCCACGTCATTCCTGAGCAGCCTAGCTTTGATTTTAAGATTGTGTGACCTTGTTCTAGACATCACCCCCACTATTGGAAACAGTTTCTGTTTGACCTATCAACCCCTTTAATCATCATTCAGCAATCTACAGGTCAGGAAGATCCCAGGTTTAATCGGGGAGCTATACTAAGTTTTACTTTAATTAACAGGATCAGGCTTGGTTGTGATCTTTCTCACATTGATTGGAATGCCAATATTCGCTGCCAAATGTCAAATATGAATAATGGCTCTTTTGAGTAGAACCATTCAAAACAAGAAGTATGTACATTCAGGAGAGGCTAAGGGATGAACATTAGATGGGAAAAAATAGTGCTAAAAATATTAGTTATTACTTCAAAAGTCTTCCTCAGTTTCCTTGTGGCACTAAAATCATTATACACACACTCTTATGCGTAAAAATTGGGAGACAGGAAGCATCAATATTGGCTATCATTACGATCTCAGTTGATGTTATAACTGGCTCAAATGACTGTGGGTGAGATTCTCCGTCCCGCCAGCCCCGTTTCCAGACGCGGCACGCCACCGCCGGCAGCGTGATTCCCCATTCCCGCAGCCGGCCAATGGGGTTTTCATTGTGGGTCACCCCATGCCGTCAAGAAACGCGCAAGTGTGAGTGTGCTGCCGGCAGGGCGGAGGATCCCGTCGATGAAGAATCCCGCAGCATAACCTTTATAAAATAAAACTTGGAGGAACATATCATAGAACCGCTAATTATTTTAACCACAAGAAAATAAAACGTTTATTTAAAAAAATGTAAAGTACCCAATTCATTTGTTTTCCAATTACTGGGCAATTTAGCGAGTCTAATCCACCCACCCTGCACGTCTTTGGGTTGTGGGGGTGAAACCCATGCAGACATGGGGAGAATGTGCAAACTCGACATGGACTGTGACCGGGGCAGGGATGGTCCTCGGCACCATGAGGCAGCAGTGCTAACCACTGTGCCACCATGCCGCCCCTAAGAAAACGTTTATTAAACATGAAAAAATTGGATTATTATACGATACACATTTACTCCCCCTTAGTTTAAGATATATACAAAAATTTAAAGATTAACATGGATTAGAATGTACATCTTAAGCCACAATGGTCTCATTAAAGCAAAAAGTCCTTTATAAGCTCAAAAGATGACTGTGGTCAAATACGCGCACTATGTTCTCAACGCAAGTTAGTGACTGTGAATTTCTCCCCAGAATCTCCCTAGATGATTGTCATCTGAGAGTTTTCAAACTCCATTCCCAAAAACACACTTTAAAATCTTCTGTCATTAAGGTGACACAGTGGTGAAGTGATTAACACTGCTGCCTCACGGCGCCGAGGACCCGGGTTTGATCCCGATGCCAGCTGACTGTCTGTGTGGAGTTTACACATTTTCCCTATATCTGCGTGGGTCCCACCCCCACAACCCAAAAGATGTGCATGGTAGGTGGATTGGCCATGCTAAATTGCCCCTTAACTAGAACAAAAGTAATTGGGCACTCTAAACTTATTAAAAAATAAACAAAAAAAAATCTTCTCTCATCAGTAAAGCGGGATGGTAGCACAGTGGTTAGCACTGTTACTTCACAGGGCCAGGGACCCGGGTTTGATTCTCGGCTTGGGTCACTGTCCGTGCGAGTCGGCACGTTCTCCCCTTGTCTGCCTGCGTTCCTCCGGGCGCTCAAGTTTCCTCCCACAAGTCCCGAAAGTGCTTGTTAAGTGAATTGGACATTCTGAATTCTTCCTCTGTGTCCCGAATAGGCGCTGGAGTGTGGCGACTAGGGGATTTTCACAGTAAGTTCATTATAGTGTTAATGTAAGCCCACTTGTGACACTAATTTTGCTTTTAATTTAGAGTACTCAATTAATTGTTTTCCAATTAAGGAGTAATTTAGCATGGCCAACCCACCAACCCTGCACATCTCTGGGTTGTGGGGGCGAATCCCACGCAAACATGGGGAGAATGTGCAAACTTCACACAGACAGTGACCCAGAGCTAAGATCGAACCTGGGACCTCGGTGCCGTGAGGCAGCAGTGCTAACCGCTGCACCACCCTGCTACCCTACTTGTGAAACTAATAAAGATTATGATTATACTTTCCCTTAGCGGTTTACATTCCGAAATCCAGACCAGGTTTTCCAAATGACACTTTTAAACAAAACTTCGGCTCCACTTTTAACATCAAATCCATTCCATGATTTTACACAACCCCCTTTTAAGTTTCCTTTGCCTTAACTGCTTTTACACAAACTCCAGGATCCAACCAACGATTTAAACTCATGTTCCACAGGCTGTGGTAAAATCTCACATACCTGAAAATCACTTCAGATATTTTTCTGGTGTTGCAGGCTTCTTCTCAGCTCTGTCTGTCCTTTTACATTACAGTTCTCTGTTCTAGTGCCTTTAACCTCAAACCTCTTGGAAACCTATCTTCATTTCTCTAGTTTCCTTAACTAGCTGCTCTTCAGATTTCGTATGGCTTTTCTTCTTGAAAGGTTGCGAGAGATGTTCCGTCTCTAGCCTTCTAAACAAACTGCTTCTAGCAGAGCTGTGAGAGCTGCCTTATCTTTCACTACCTATCTCCAACTGCAATCAAATTAGCTAAACTAAAACTTAAAAGCTTCTCTACCTTACAAGTCCCCAGTTACAAAGCAACCACTGCTGGTTAATTTACTTGTCACACTGTTTGCCTCTCAAAGCACAACAGAATCATATTTGGAAACTTAACAAACTCCAACACATACAAACACCTTTCTTTCTTCCAGGCATAGAAACATTATTATTTTTTAATTTTTCCAATTCAGGGACAATTTAGCATGGCCAATTCACATACCCTGCACATCTTTGTGTTGTGGCGGTGGGACCCACCGAGACACGGGGATAATTCGCAAACTCCACATGGACAGTGACCCAAGGCCGGGATTGACCCCGGATCCTCGGCACCGTGAGGCAGCAGTGCTAACCACTGTGCCATTATGCTGCCCTTCAGAAATATTAAATTAACCACATTTAAAACTATATTATTTCTAGCGCAGCACGGTGGCGCAGTGGGTTAGCCCTGCAGCCTCACGGCGCCGAGGTCCCAAGTTCGATCCCGGCTCTGGGTCACTGTCCGTGTGAAGTTTGCACATTCTCCCCGTATCTGGGTGGGTTTTGCCCCCACAACCCAAAAAGATGTGCAGGGTAGGTGGATTGGCCGCACTAAATTGCCCCTTAATTGGAAAAAATGAATTGGGTACTCTAAAATTATTTTTAAAAACTTCGTTATTTCTAATGTTTACCAATACAAATATAAATCCCACAAAACTACCTTTTTTTCAAAACACTATCTAGATGCGCTATAATTTATACTTTGTAAAGCTATTAATATTTTTATACCTTAACCATCCATGGAATAAATAAATGATTGAATGTTCTCAATTTGTTACTGCTTAAAGCCACACCATTAAACTGTGGCTAGTTAGGTCAAATGAGTTAACAAATAGAATCAGAGAATCCCGTTGAGATTCATATCTCTTCCACCTAACAATAATGTGGCAATATCTATTAATGAGTTTCCACAGATGTTTTTCCGTGAAGCTGCTTGCTGCTTTATATGCTGTCAAATGGAAAATATGAAATTAAATCAGAGCTGTGGGGAATAAAGGAGGGAAGGCCTTGGCCTGGGCTTCCATGATACTTCAGTACTGGTTTCAGATAGGCAACTATAGAGTGAGATGTACTGCCAGCAGCATGATTATACTGTGAATTGCATTCTGTCTGCCAGGAGAGAGCTTAACCTATGACACACATACACAAAAACACCTATGCACATATTCACAGACTCACATATACATCTTTTCATGAGTGGCTATTTTTATGATAGGAGAAAGATTTGTCTTTCTCATGACGCTAAAAAGAACTATTACTCAGACTAGGATTTAATTCGGAGGCCTATGTACCAGCTGGAAAATCGGGGACGAGCCTGGTTCCAGCAGTCCTGGAAACCACAACTCTTTTTTACATGTTTAAGCTGTCGCCCCGCTGAGGGAGGCTATCCCACCTTCAAGAGCAACTGGGTTCTCCCTGTGGCCTAGAGGTATCGGCCACTGAACCAGTAAACTACAAACTTGCTCAGTGGTCCCTGGCTCAAATCCCACCACAGTAGGTGGTTTCAATAAAAAAATGATTTACCTTGTGGCAGAAATGGGTGAGTTGAAAATTTTCAAGAGATGCCAGTACATCAGAGGACTGGCAGCAAAGCAGTGGTCACTGCTGGGACTGCAGCAGTTGCCAGACTAGGGAGTCTGCAGCAGGCATGGAGTTCAGTGAAATGAAATCAGGGAGTGTCAAGATCAATCTGGCAGGTCCCGGTGCGGGTCAAAAGGATGGGACTTCCAGGAGGGGCAGCTGGGGGTCCCTCTGTGGAGCAAAATGGGGACACCCCAAATCCTGAGCCCTCAGGCAAGCCATCAGCCAGTATTCAAAACCATTACATGGTGCAAAGTGGCAGAATTAGTGCGGTCTTGGAATTAGGTCTTTTTGTGCATCACTAGTGCATCCTGTAACTCTGGCCAATGTCATAATATACACGCAGGTATACGATGGTGCACAGACAGGCAGTGATTGACACAAAGGATGACCAGTGAACACACAGAACACAGCAGCCAATCACCAGACAGGACATGACCACTATAAAGCCAGAGGGCACTAGTTTTCCCGCTCTCTTGGGATCCAGCCTCTCAGACAGTCAGAGCCCGTGAGCAGCAACTAGAACATACACCATGTGGTAGTAAGAGAGTCTGGTCAGGTTAGCCTCAGGTCTCCAGTCAAGTCAGCATAGTGTCAACCCACAGTTAAAGTATGTATGACAGTTAAGAGTTCAATAAAATCGAGTTGCATTTCTTCAAGTGTTGGAAGCCTATCTCTCTCACTGCTGCAGTAAACGCAGTCCTCGCAGACCCGGCATACCCAACACATCAGCCAACATATTTGGTTTGGTGCGGTTTCCCTTCCCACCTTCCGAAGAGTTGGTGGAGAACACATCCTCATCAATGCAGCTTGCCCGGAGCCATTTCACACTCCATGTGCATTAAATGGCTGGAGGGCCTTCTGCCCCTCACTCAGGAGGAAGTCCCATGTCAAAGAGCTGTCAACAGATCTGCTAATCTGATTGGCTGGTAGCTCTCGATTTCCTGCAGTGCCTGATTGTGGACAACACTGGGACTACATGCAGTCCCTGATGCCTAAGCCCTAGGATTCCACAATCAGGTACGTTTTTGGGGGTCTAAGGTTGGGGTGGGTAGATGAAATGAAATGAAATGAAAATCGCTTATTGTCACAAGTAGACTTCAATGAAGTTACTGTGAAAAGCCCCTAGTCGCCACAGTCCGGCGCCTGTTCGGGGAGGCTGGTACGGGAATTGAACTGTGCTGCTGGCCTGCCTTGGTCTGCTTTAAAAGCCAGCGATTTAGCCCAGTGTGCTAAACCAGCCCCTGATACCCAGGGAATGGGCAGAGGGGAGGAGTGCTGAGGGTGTTCGTGGAGAGGCTGGAGGTTGGCACACCTGCAGGGACCAGACCTTCTGCGGAGGGGAAGAGGAGAAGCCATTGTGAAAAGGAGGTTGCTGATGGAGGAACCCCTCCCCACTCCCACCGCCACCTCTCCACCCCACCTTCCCCCCGGACCACCCCTGGAACTTCTTCTGCCAGCCTGAAAATTGAAACAAAAATAGAAAATACTGGACAATCTCAGCAGGTCTGACAGCATCTGTGGAGAGAAAAGGGAGCTGACATTTTGCATCTGTCAAAGAATCATCCAGACTCGAAGCGTTAGCTCTCTTTTCTCTCCACAGGTGCTGTCAGACCTTCTGAGATTGTCCAGTATTTTCTGTTTTTGTTTCAGATTCCAGCATCCGCAGTAATTTGCTTTTATATTAGCCTGAAAATTGAGGCTGGGCGGGAAATGGCTCTTAACTGGTCAAGAATTAGACACTTGATGGTTTAGCACGGTGGCATGATGGTTAGCATTGCTGCCTCACGACGCCGAGGTCCCAGGTTCGATCCCGGCTCTGGGTCACTGCCCGTGTGGGTACTCTAAATTTTTTTTTTTAATGAATTAGACACTTAAGGGCCCAATTGGGGCAAGGGCAGGCTGGCCGCCCTAGGCCTCATCCATCCAAGCGTAAAATTGCAGAGAGGTCAAGGTGGGCGAGAATTTGATGAGAAGGCCATCTGAGAAAGTTTACACTCACCCTCTGCCTACAAACCCGCTGGTGGGTGAGCATAAAATTCTGCTCAGGATCTCTTGAACGAACGAGAAGAATCTTATTGTCCCTTCAACTGGGATGATTGTAGATTATTGTTCTGTCACATTCCTTTGTTTTAATATAAATTTGGAGTACCCAAATTTCTTTTTCAATTGAGGCACAATTTTGCATAGCCAATTCACCTACCCTGTACATCATTTTGGGTTATGGGGGTGAGACCCACGCAAACACAGGGAGAATGTGCAAACTCCACACAGACAGTGACCCAGATCCGGGATCGAATTTGGGACCTCGGCGCCGTGAGGTAGCAGTGCTAACCACTGCGCCAGCGTGCTGTCCCTGCTGTGTCACATTCATGAGCTAAACCCATTCTTGCACTACTGGCAGCACATTATTCTGCACTGTTTCATGGTGCCTTCATTTCAAAATCTGAGAATGACCATAATTAATTCTGAATGTCATCATCCTTAATAATGATGATGAGTTATTTAAGGTATATTTTAGAGGCTGCCTTATCCAGTCTGAAAAATTCTACAGAAACCCTATAAACCTCAAAAGCTTTTGATTTTGTTTTTTTCAATGTAGATTTATATGTATGTATGAATTGCCATTGCTAATTTTCATCATTTCGCCATCACAAAGAGTACTTGATGTAAGAGGAAGGAGGTTAATTCTCGACATACATATATATTGGAAAGGGGGGGAAGCAATTTGTTGCATACCTGAGGGTGAAAAGGTCTTCACAGACTGTTCCTTCCTCCCCACCCCAATTCTTTCCTGAAAATGGTTGCCTCTTGTCCATAGTCCTTCACAGCCTATACTTCACTCAGGTGGCATATGAATATAAACAGTCGGAAAAAAGTAGCCAGGTCCTGCTGCCGATTCGAGTCTCGCTACATAACAAAAACATTATGGCAGATTTTTCAACCCATTTCAATGCATCGGCCAGAGTTATCCGAACATCCTCCCGTTGCAGCAAGGTTTTTGTTCTTAAATGATTCCAGAATGTTGGATTCACAAAAAAATTTAAATAAATAAAGATATTTAGAAAGACAAGTTGTTATTCGCATGAAGAAAACCTGCTGATATCAGTCCTAAATTTGCCTTTTACAAGCTTTAGCTCACTGTTGCAGCATTTCTGTTGATCCATATTTGCATGTAACCAGAGCAGTGATATCTTGCTGAGCTCTGGGCTACTGAGTGTTATCTGGAACATCAGATAGGCCCCATCCTGTCTTCACCCGCCCGCCATCCACATCTGGACACTTTCCAGCAGGATCACAAAGAAAAGAAAGGCTTCTATCTGTGAGGTGCTTTTTACAACTGTACAACGTTTCAAAGCTCTTTACAGCCAATTCCATGGGCGAAATTCTCCGTTATCGGCGGAAAGTCCGCCGATCGGCGCAAAAAACGGCGCAAATCCGACTTGCGTCACGTCGGAAAAATGGGTTGAAAGTCTCCGGCCCGAAATGGGCTAGCAGCGACGTAACGGGATCCACGCTTGCGCAGTGGTTCACGCCGTGCAGCGTCATACGCGCCGCACGGCGTGACGGCTCATAAGGCCGCGCTGCTCCCCCCCACCCGACCGGAACACCCGACCGGAACACCCGACTGGATGGCTGGCCGCCGCTCAGCCCCGAGGTTCGAGTCACAGGATGTGGAGGCGCTCCTGGACGCGGTGGAGCAGAGGAGGGATGCCCTGTATCCCGGGCACAGCCGCAGAGTTGCCTCACGCCACAGCCGGCGTCTGTGGAGGGAAGTGGCAGAGGCCGTCACCGCTGTGGCCCTAACACCACGGACAGGCACCCAGTGCCACAAGAAGGTGAACGACCTCGTCAGAGCAGGCTGGGTGAGCCTCCCCCATATCCTCCCTCCCCCATATCCCCCTCCCCCATATCCCCCCTCCCCATATCCCCCCTCCCATATCCCCCCGTCCCCCATATCCCCCCTCCCCATATCCCCCCTCCCCCATATCCCCCCTCCCCATATCCCCCCTCCCCCATATCCCCTCCTCCCCCATATCCCCCTCCCACATATCCCCCCTCCCCCATATCCCCCTCCCCCATATCCCCCCTCCCCCATATCCCCCCTCCCCATATCCCCCATATCCCCCTCCCCCATATCCCCCTCCCCCATATCCCCCCTCCCCCATATCCCCCATATCCCCAAGTGAATCCAGCCCTAACCTTAACCTCTGCACTGCACGCGCAACCGATGGCGTGCAATCATATACCTGCCTAACAGTGTTGCCTTTTACCCCTGCCACCCCCCCCCCCCGCCACAGGAGAAGCGCGCACACAACACCAGGGAGCATGTGAGGACTGGAGGAGGCCCCGCTGATGAGAGGCCACTGACCGAACACGAGGAAAGGGCCCTGGAACTGGCTGGCGGACCTGACGACCGGGTGGTTGCTGATGCAGAGGTCGGAGGCGTACTAGCAAGTGAGCCACCGACAGCCCGTCCCCATATCCCCCCTCCCCTATATCACCCTCCCCCATATCACCTGATCACTGCCTGATGTCTAACCATGCATGCTTCATTGTGTATCGCAGGACCAAACGTCCAGGCTCCCATCCCCGCAGATGCAGACTGACCGCAGGATGCCCCTCGGAGGCCACGGGGGACAGAGAGACCCGGACCCTCCAGCAGGCGACGCCTGCAGGATGCCCCTCGCACACCACGGGAGACGGAGAGACCCGGACCCTCCAGCATGCGACGCCCGCAGGATGCCCCTCGCACACCACAGGAGACGGAGAGACCTGGAGCAACAGGGAGACGACACCCCGTCACGTGCGGGAGCGACCACCCAGCGACGAGGGGGGCAGCCACAGGCCCCCGTCACATCCGAGCCAGGACACCACTACCCAGGACACCACTACCCAGGACACCACTACCCGGGACAGCACTACCCAGGAAGTCGAAATACCGGACAGTGACTCAGAGTGGATGGGTGGAGACGAACCCCCACCCCAAAGTGCCATGGACTCAGAGTGGGACGAAGAGCACGACACAACGCCACTGCTGTCACCAACACCCTCCACCATCGCAGAAACACTCACCTCGGTTGGGCACTTTAGTGATGAGGCGTCTGCTACACTCACTGGTGCGCACAACACAGCCGTCCCGGTACAGCAGGTGGAGGTAGGAGCAGCAGAGGGGCCAGGCAATCAGAGGGCAGCCCAGCCCAAGCGAACATCTGCCGCCCAGATGGATCCCGGGTTCCTGGAGTTACCACACCCACACATAGATCCGATGCAACCACCGACACGGAGACGAGCGAAGAGGGTGACGGCCGGCTTGCGGCGGCTGCAGTCACAGGTGGAGGAGTCCACCCGCGTCCAGGAGCTGGGAGTGGTGCCGGTCATGCGTGCCACCCAGGCTGACACCGCACGGGTGGCGTCCACGGTGGAGGCAATGGGTGCGACGGTGTCAGACATGGGGAACGGTTTGCGAGGCCTGGGGCTTTCCGTGCAGACGGCGTCTGTGGCCCAGGACATGGCAGCCCTCTCACAGGAGGCCATGAGCCAGTGCCAACGCCAGATGGCAGAGGCGCTCAACGCCATAGCCCAGTCTCTGCAGGCCATGGCCCAGTCTTAGCAGGCCATGGCCCAGTCTCTGCAGGCCATGGCTGAGGGCATCGGCGCCAGTGGCCATGTGCGAGTCGGCGTCGCACTGTCACAGACAGGGTTTGCCAACCCCCTGGGCTCCATGGCTGCAAACCCGCAGACCCCTGTCGATACCAGCACGGGCCTCCAGGACTGGCAGCGCCAGATGTCGGGGGGGCGTCGATTGGCCAGTCCGTTCGCATCCCCCACCCATGTAGAGGCCTGGGGGCCATCGGGCAACCCGAGGGAGGAGGAGGTGGTGTGGTCCGTCCCGGCTCCCCCTGTAGGGGAGGTCCCGGTACACCGCGACACCTCGGACTACCCCCCTTCCGTCCCAGGTGCATCGGGTGGGCAACGGGCAGGACAGGCTGCCAGCTCGCCATCCCAGTCGCCCGGGCCGCAGCCTGGCCCATCTAGGCCAGGACGCCCCAGGAAACGGCCGCCAAAGGGATCCAGTGTCAGAGGGCAGGAATCACAGGAGTCCACCTCCAGTTCTGCTGTACCGTCTGGGGAACCACGTAGACGTAGTCAAAGGGCCCGTAAGGCCAAACAATTAGACACTGAGTAAGTTGGTACGGGTGCAGGGCACAGATGAGTTTTAGGGGCTAGGGCACGTGCATGAACTCGTTTGGTTATTAAAGTCAATGTTACACCTACAGAAGCTGCCTTTGTGCTCTGTCCAAAGCGTGCGGGGGTGTCATGTACGTTGAGCGCAAGTGTGTGTGTGAGGGGTGGTCTTACCTCAGCCCCAGGTGAGTCTGCCCCCTTCCCCCTGGGCCGCCATCAACATCCCCCGGGCAGAGGACGGGACCATGCGCTGCAGTGTCACAGCCGCATGCAGGGATGGTCCGGGTGGATGGTGGTACTGTGGCCATGGGTCAGACATAGTCCAACGATGTGGAGCCAGGAGCTCACCGCAGGGCGGGTTGTCATCATCCTCCATGGCCTGCAATAGACACGCGTCCACCCGCAACTGTGTGAGCCCGGCCCGTTGTGCCGCAGGTGGATCGGCAATGGGGGGGGGGTGTGCATGCGGGTGGGGTGGGTGGGGTTAGGGAGGGGGGTGAGGGTGCTGGGTGGGTGGATGGGTGGGGGTGTGGGTGGTCGGCTGTTGCCATGGTGTGCGGTCTGTGGCCATACTACCCGATTCCCACGCCCATCTAGTCAGTGAAGCGGGCGGCTATCAGTCTGTCCCGTGCCCTCTGGGCCAGCCGGTAACGGTGGACAGCCACCCGCCTGTGTCTACCCCATCTGCCCTGACCATTACCCCCATCCCCCTCATCTGGGGAGGACTGCGCCTCTTTCTGCTGCTCCTCCACTCCGCCCTCCTCTGCCTGCGGCACATCGCCCCTCTGCTGGGCTATGTTGTTCAGGACGCAGCACACCACAATGATGCGGCCGACCCTATCTGACCGATACTGGAGGGCGCCCCCAGAGAGGTCCAGGCACCTGAAACGCATCTTCAGCACGCCAAAGCACCTCTCTATCACTCCCCTTGTCGCTACATGGGCATCATTGTAGCGGTTCTCCGCCTCATTGCGTGGTCTCCGTATAGGCGTCATCAGCCACGATCGCAATGGGTAGCCCCTGTAACCCAGCAACCAGCCCCTCCGCCGGGGATGGCGTCCCTCGTACATGCCGGGGATGAATGACCGCGACAACACGTATGAGTCGTGTATACTGCCTGGGTAACGGGCGCAGACGTGCAGGATCATCATGCGGTGGTCGCAGACCACCTGTATGTTCATTGAATAGGTCCCCTTCCTATTGGTGAACACGGCCCTGTTATCTGCAGGTGGCCGCACGGCGACGTGCATCCCATCAATCGCGCCCTGGACCATGGGGAACCCGGCCACGGCAGAGAAGCCCACGGCCCGGGCATCTTGGCTGGCCCGGTCCACAGGAGAAAGACGCCCCTTATCTCTGAAGTGCAGAAATTGTTAATGTGTAGGAAACACAGCAAGCTCATACATTCAGCAATGTGGTCATGAACACATGCTGTTAAATGCCTTCAAATGGCTTCACTTGCTGTCTTGTTTGTTAATCACCATATTGATGTTTGAATAACAGCGTTGAGGCTCTTAAGATATTACGAGCTCGATTCAACCAAAAAGATTTCTGAGGGTGATTTTGGGCATGTTTGGGGGGGTGTTTCTTGCCGGCGTTTTGGGTGAGATCCACACCACTATTACACCACACTTGGGGTGCAAACAGCTGGCTGTGTTGTGCCCAAAAGGCGGCGTGGCTCAACCAGTTGATGCTGGTGTCAGAATATACACCAGTATATCATGGTGCAGACACACACTGATGGACATGCAGTGGACCAATCAGCATACACAACACCGCAGCCAATCACCAGTGAGAGCACACGCACTATAAAGACAGGGGACAGGAGAGTTCCCGCTCATTCTAGTAGCAGCCAGCTTGGAGCACAGAGCTCACAGCCTGCAACACTGACATTCACCATGTGCTGAGTGCATCACCTGGTTAGGACTAGGCAAGGGTCATCAGTTAAAGCTGGTATTGCATTTACCCACAGTTCAAGTATGTTAATATAGTTAACCTTATAATAAAATAGAGTTGCACCACTTCCAGTGTTGGTGACCTGTATGTGATCCAGACCACCCAACACATCATGGTACCAGGATTGGTTGCATACTAGCACTTCTGAGACCCACCTGCAACTAATCAGCATTCAGGCATCCTGAAATATGGCCAACATCAACCCGCCGCTGCCGTTCCGCATCACCGGCAATCTCCTGTTCCAGCAGCGCTTGCAGGGTAAGGATGAGCCTTTCCAGTCCTTTTTAACACACCTCCGCATCCTTGCGCAGGCCCACCTCCAACTCCATGATACGCGACCAGATCATATTTGGTGTTCTGTCGGGCCCCCTGCGTCAGCAGCTCCTCACAATTAAGCAACTTACCCTAGCAACTGCCATCGAGACCTGTGTCCTGCATGAAAATGCCACCAGCCGGTACTCCCACATGCAGGCGGCTGAAACGGCACGGCAAGGTCCCCACGAGGCGGAACAATTGAACATCTCCAAGGCTGCAGCCTGGATGAGGGTGGCCATTTCGCATGCTTTTTGCGGCCTCCCGCGCTTGTACGTGCCAAACGAGGGGATGGTGACGTGGAGGAACGTGATGCGCAGGCACGCACCATGCAGGACCGCACCGCACATGCGCGGTGGCGCAACGAGCGTACTGACGTCACGACGTGCGGCAACTGTGGCTCCGCCCATTTAAAGCGGCAATGTCCTGCAAAATCGCGACAATGCCTACAATGTGGCAGACTTGGCCACTATGCTGCCTGCTGCCGAGCAGCTCAGCCTGCCAATTCGCATCGCTTCAGCCAGCCTCGCAGGAACCTTCGGGCAATTTAACCCACGTTCACTGAGTCCGATTCCGACTTCCCGCAGATCAGTGTCACCGAGGACCCGAAGGAGCCTCTTCGAGTCGCTGTTATAACAAAGAACAGGCTGTCCCCGAATCAAAACCACCAGCCGCTGTTGGTGCACAGCATTGATCCAGACGACGAGTGGTATGCCACCCTGACGGTCAACCGATCCCAGATACGATTCCGCCTGGACACTGGTGCTTCCGCTAATCTCCCATCGTGGTCAGACTTTCAGACCCTTGGGGTTAAACCAACCATTCTTCCGTCGACTTGCCAACTAGTGGACTACAATGGCAACGTCATTCCTGCTACCGGTTCATGCCAACTCGAAGTGACGCACAACTCGTGAAAAGCCATCCTTCCCTTCGAGATCGTGGGCTCCTCGAAGGACTCTCTGCTAGGCGCACAGGCGTGCAAACTCCTAAACCACGTTCAACGAGTACATTCTCTCTCTCCAGAGGACACGTCTGCCTTCCAGGATGCGGACTTCAGGGCGCGACTCAATGCCATCATCGACCAGCACCGCGATGTTTTCGAAGGCATGGGCACGTTTCCACACACTTACACAATCTTGCTCAAACAAGACGCCACGCCTGTGGTTCATGCACCTCGCAGGGTCCCAGCACCCCTCAAGGACCGC
This sequence comes from Scyliorhinus torazame, assembly GCF_047496885.1. NCBI lineage: Eukaryota > Metazoa > Chordata > Chondrichthyes > Carcharhiniformes > Scyliorhinidae > Scyliorhinus > Scyliorhinus torazame. Next base: position 115,423,175 of record NC_092723.1, read on the forward strand.
CTCAAGCAGCAGCTGCAGGACCTCCAAGACCAAGGAGTGCTCTCCAGATTGACAGAACCAACCGACTGGGTCAGTTCCATGGTGTGCATAAAGAAGCCTTCCGGCGAGCTCCAGATCTGCATTGACCCAAAGGATCTGAATCGCAACATAATGAGGGAGCATTACCCTATCCCCAAGCGCGAGGAGATCACGTGCGAGATGGCTCGGGCCAACATCTTCACCAAACTTGACGCCTTGAAATTATTCTGGCAAATTCAACTGGACAGGTCCAGCAGAAAGCTGTATACCTTTAATACCCCGTTTGGCAGATACTGCTACAACAGGATGCCGTTTGGGATTATATCGGCATCAGAAGTATTCCACCGGATCATGGAGCAAATGATGGAGGGCATTGAGGGTGTGCGCGTCTATGTTGACGACATCATCATTTGGTCCACCACCCCGCAGGAGTATATCAGTCGCCTCCAGCGCGTTTTCAAGCGAATACGGGACCAAGGGCTTCGCCTCAACAGAGCCAAATGTTCCTTCGGCCTGACGGAACTCAAGTTCCGAGGGGACCACATCTCCCGGTTGGGTGTGTGACCGGATGCGGACAAGGTGGCAGCCATCACGGCCATGCAGAAGCCAGCGGATAAGAAGGCGATCCTCCGATTTTTGGGCATGGTCAACTTCCTGGGGAAGTTCATCCCCAACCTCACCTCCCATACCACAGCTCTCCGGAACCTGGTCAGGAAGACGACAGACTTCCAATGGCTTCCCGCCAACGAGCGCGAAGGGGAGGAGCTTAAGACCAAGCTTACCACGGCCCCGGTATTGGCATTTTTTGATCCCACGAAGGAAACAAAAATTTCAACGGATGCCAGCCAATCCTGCATTGTTTCGGTGCTCCTGCAACGCGATGAGGCCTCATCATAGGCCCCCGTTGCATATGCGTCACGTGCCATGACCCCCCACGGAACAGCGCAATGCGCAGATCGAAAAGGAGTGCCTGCACCTTAAGAAACTTAAGGCAGATGTGGTTATGTTACAGGAGACGCATTTGAAACTGATAGACCAGGTTAGACTACGCAAAGGATGGGTGGGGCAGGTGTTTCATTCGGGGCTAGATGCGAAAAACAGGGGGGTGGCTATACTAGTGGGGAAGCGGGTAATGTTTGAGGCAAAGACCATAGTGGTGGATAGTGGGGGCAGATACGTGATGGTGAGTGGCAAATTACAGGGGGAGGCGGTGGTCTTAGTGAACGTATATGCCCCGAACTGGGATGATGCCAACTTTATGAGGCGCATGTTAGGACGCATCCCGGACCTAGAGGTGGGGAAGTTGGTAATGGGTGGAGATTTTAACACGGTGCTGGAACCAGGGCTGGACAGATCGAGTTCCAGGACTGGAAGGAGGCCGGCAGCAGCCAAGGTGCTTAAAGACTTTATGGAGCAGATGGGAGGAGTAGACCCATGGAGATTTAGCAGACCTAGGAGTAAGGAGTTTTCGTTTTTCTCCTATGTCCACAAAGTTTACTCGCGAATAGACTTTTTTGTTTTGGGAAGGGCGTTGATCCCGAAGGTGAGGGGGACGGAGTATACGCCTATAGCTATTTCGGATCACGCTCCACACTGGGTGGACTTGGAGATAGGGGAGGAAAAAGAACGGCGTCCACCCTGGAGAATGGACATGGGACTAATGGCGGATGAGGGGGTGTGTCTAAGGGTGAGGGGGTGTATTGAAAAGTACTTGGAACTCAATGATAATGGGGAGGTCCAGGTGGGAGTGGTCTGGGAGGCGCTGAAGGCAGTGGTTAGAGGGGAGCTGATATCAATCAGGGCACATAAAGGAAAGCAGGAGAGTAGGGAACGGGAGCGGTTGCTGCAAGAACGTCTGAGGGTGGACAGGCAATATGCGGAGGCACCGGAGGAGGGACTGTACAGGGAAAGGCAAAGGCTACATGTAGAATTTGATTTGCTGACAACGGGTACTGCAGAGGCACAGTGGAGGAAGGCACAGGGTGTACAGTACGAATATGGGGAGAAGGCGAGCAGGTTGCTGGCCCACCAATTGAGGAAAAGGGGAGCAGCAAGGGAAATAGGGGGAGTGAGGGATGAGGAGGGAGAGATGGAGCGGGGAGCGGAGAGAGTGAATGGAGTGTTCAAGGCATTCTATGAAAGATTATATGAAGCTCAGCCCCCGGATGGGAAGGAGAGAATGATGTGTTTTCTGGACCAGCTGGAATTTCCTAAGGTGGAGGAGCAGGAGAGGGTGGGACTGGGAGCACAGATCGAAATGGAGGAAGTAATGAAAGGAATTAGGAGCATGCAGGTGGGGAAGGCCCCGGGACCGGATGGATTCCCAGTTGAATTTTACAGGAAATATGTGGACTTGCTCGCCCCGCTACTGATGAGAACCTTTAATGAGGCGAGGGAAAGGGGACAGCTGCCCCCGACTATGTCAGAGGCAACGATATCGCTTCTCCTAAAGAAGGAAAAAGATCCGCTGCAATGCGGGTCCTATAGGCCTATTTCCCTCCTGAACGTAGACGCTAAGGTTCTGGCCAAGGTAATGGCAATGAGGATAGAGGATTGTGTCCCGGGGGTGGTCCATGAGGACCAAACTGGGTTTGTGAAGGGGAGACAGCTGAATACGAATATACGGAGGCTGCTAGGGGTAATGATGATGCCCCCACCAGAGGGGGAAGCGGAGATAGTGGTGGCGATGGATGCCGAGAAAGCATTTGATAGAGTGGAGTGGGACTATTTGTGGGAGGTGTTGAGGAGATTTGGCTTTGGAGATGAGTATATTAGATGGGTACAGCTGCTGTATAGGGCCCCGATGGCGAGCGTGGTCACGAATGGACGGGGGTCTGCGTATTTTCGGCTCCATAGAGGGACGAGGCAGGGATGTCCTCTGTCCCCATTATTGTTTGCACTGGCGATTGAGCCCCTGGCAATAGCATTGAGGGGTTCCAGGAAGTGGAGGGGAGTACTCAGGGGAGGAGAAGAACACCGGGTATCTCTGTATGCGGACGATTTGTTGTTGTATGTGGCGGACCCGGCGGAGGGGATGCCAGAGATAATGCGGATACTTGGGGAGTTTGGAGAATTTTCAGGATATAAACTGAACATGGGGAAAAGTGAGTTGTTTGTGGTGCATCCAGGGGAGCAGAGCAGAGAAATAGAGGACTTACCGCTGAGGAAGGTAACAAGGGACTTTCGCTACTTGGGGATCCAGATAGCCAAGAATTGGGGTACATTGCATAGGTTAAATTTAACGCGGTTGGTGGAACAGATGGAGGAGGACTTCAAGAGATGGGACATGGTATCCCTGTCACTGGCAGGGAGGGTGCAGGCGGTTAAAATGGTGGTCCTCCCGAGATTCCTCTTTGTGTTTCAGTGCCTCCCGGTGGTGATCACGAAGGCTTTTTTCAAAAGGATTGAGAAGAGTATCATGAGTTTTGTGTGGGCCGGGAAGACCCCGAGAGTGAGGAAGGGATTTTTGCAGCGTAGTAGGGATAGGGGGGGGCTGGCACTACCGAGCCTAAGTGAGTACTAGTGGGCCGCCAATATCTCAATGGTATGTAAGTGGATGGGAGAAGAGGGAGGAGCGGTGTGGAAGAGATTGGAGAGGGCGTCCTGCAGGGGGACTAGCCTACAAGCTATGGTGACGGCGCCGTTGCTGTTCTCACCGAAGAAATACACCACAAGCCCGGTGGTGGTGGCTACTCTGAAAATTTGGGGGCAGTGGAGACGGCATAGGGGAAAGACGGGAGCCTCGGTGTGGTCCCCGATAAGAAATAACCATAGGTTTGCTCCGGGGAGAATGGATGGGGGATTTGGAACATGGCAAAGAGCAGGAGTAACACAATTGAGAGATCTGTTTGTAGATGGGACGTTTGCAAGTCTGGGAGCGCTGACCGAAAAATATGGGTTGCCCCAAGGGAATGCATTCCGGTATATGCAATTGAGGGCTTTTGCGAGGCAACAGGTGAGGGAATTCCCGCAGCTCCCGACGCAGGAGGTGCAGGGCAGAGTGATCTCAAAGACATGGGTGGGGGACGGTAAGGTATCAGACATATATAGGGAAATGAGGGACGAGGGGGAGATTATGGTAGATGAGCTGAAAGGGAAATGGGAAGAAGAGCTGGGGGAGGAGATTGAGGAGGGGCTGTGGGCTGATGCCCTAAGTAGGGTAAACTCATCGTCCACGTGTGCCAGGCTAAGCCTGATACAATTTAAGGTGTTACACAGGGCGCATATGACTGGAGCACGGCTCAGTAAATTTTTTGGAGTAGAGGATAGGTGTGCGAGATGCTCGAGAAGCCCAGCGATTCACACCCACATGTTCTGGTCATGTCCGGCACTACAGGGTTTTTGGGTGGGGGTGACAAAGGTGCTTTCGAAGGTGGTGGGGGTCCAGGTCGAACCAAGCTGGGGGTTGGCTATATTCGGGGTTGCAGAAGAGCCGGGAGTGCAGGAGGCGAAAGAGGCTGATGTTTTGGCCTTTGCGTCCCTAGTAGCCCGGCGCAGGATACTGTTGACGTGGAAGGAAGCCAAGCCCCCGGGTGTGGAGACCTGGATAAATGACATGACAGGGTTTATAAAGCTGGAACGGATTAACTTTGTCCTAAGGGGATCGGCTCAAGGGTTCACCAGGCGGTGGCAACCGTTCGTCGAATACCTCACAGAAAGATAGAAAGATAGAGGGAATGGAAAAGAAGAAGACAGCAGCAGCAACCCAGGGGGGGGGGGGGGGGGGGGGGACCAGAAGGACTCTCAGGGATGTTAGTGTATAAGTATAATATGTATAGGTTGTTGTTATAGGTAATTGTATACTGGACTGCTGAATTGTATTTTTGGAGAGTATTTATTTGGGACAAGGCAGTTGCCATTTAGTTTTGTTTTTTAATTTTGATGTTGTTTATATATTATTTATTTCTTGTTTAAAAAACTGGCCATTGTTATTTATATTGTTATATTACTGTGTAAAAGATACACAATGTACTGTTATGGTTGGCCAAAAATTTTGAATAAAATATATTTTTTTAAAAAAGAAAAGGAGTGCCTGGGCCTGTTGACTGGGGTCGACAAATTTCATGATTACGTGTACGGCCTCCCCCAATTCACTGTCGAGACCGTATGACCCCCTCGCCTCCAGCGCATTCAGCTTAAACTCCGGCGGTACGATTTCCAGCTCCTTTGCACCCCGGGCAAGGACCTGATCATAGCCGATGCTCTGTCCAGGGCAGTCAACACCCCGTGTGACCCAGAGGGATTCGTCTGCCAGGTTGACGCCCATGCCACTTTCACGGCCTCCAATCTGCCGGTCACGGATGAATGCCTTATCCACATTCGCCGCGAGACTGCGGCTGACCCCCTACTACAGCGTGTCATGCGCCACATGACGGACGGGTGGCTCAAGGGCCAATGCCCGCAGTTCTACAATATCAGAGGCGATCTGGCAGTAGTCGATGGTGTCCTCCTGAAGCTGGACCGCATCGTGATCCCGCACAGCATGCGCCAGCTCGTTTTGGAACAGCTACACGAGGGCCATCTTGGCGTGGAGAAGTGCCGACGGAGGGCCCGAGAGGCTGTGTACTGGCCCAGCATCAATGAGGACATCGCCAACACAGTGCTCAACTGCCCCACCTGTCAGCGGTTCAAGCTGGCCCAACCACGTGAGACCCTACAGCCCCATGAGTTGGTCACGTCCCCTTGGTCTAATGTAGGCGTTGACTTGTTCCATGCGCTCGGCAGGGACTATGTTCTGACTGTAGACTATTTTTTTAACTACCCGGAGATCGTATGCCTGCACGACATCACATCATCTCTCACTATGTGGAGATTCCGAATACTCTGCATCCTCCTCACTCTGCCGTGGCCCAGCCCGTTCCTCAGCCGATGGCTCCTGACCCACCCTTGAGGCGGTCAGCCAGAATTCGTCGCCCACCTCAGAGACTTGACTTATAAGTTTTACAATGTTGGACTCTCTGATCTGTTCTGTTATCCTGTTTCATCGTTCCAGTAGTTTGTATATAATGTTCATTTCGTTGTTGGCGTGACACCCTATTTCTCGGCACCAGGCACCTTCCCATGTAAATAGATCAGCCTCATGTACATAGTCATGTAAATAACATGCATACACATAGTCAGGTACATTCACTACACAATATTTATTGTCACGCAGGCACATGTTCTTTATATAAAAGGGGGGATGTCATAATATACACCAATATATTATGGTGCAGACACACACACACACACACTGATGGCCATGCAGTGGGACCAATCAGCACACACAACACCGCAGCCAATCACCAGTGAGAGCACACGCACTATAAAGACAGGGGACAGGAGAGTTCCCGCTCATTCTAGTAGCAGCCAGCTCGGAGCACAGAGCTCGCAGCCTGCAACACAGACATTCACCATGTGCTGAGTGCATCACCTGGTTAGGACTAGGCAAGGGTCAACAGTTAAAGCTGTTTTTGCATTTACCCACAATTGAAGTATGTTAATATAGTTAACCTTATAATAAAATAGAGTTGCACCACTTCCAGTGTTGGTGACCTGTTTGTGATCCAGAACACCCAACACATCAGCTGCGACATCCCTCTTCCAGGAAATACCTGACTCACCGCGGCTCGCGAAGCCCCTCAATGCAGGGAACAGGACTAAATGCAGCCTCGGCGGGGCATTCCCCACTGAGGCCCCAAATTGAAACAGAGTCCCGATAGATAGCAAGGTGTTTCTCGGTGCTGTGAGTGCCAGAAAATACCCGGCTAAATGTGCTCATCAGGGGATTCTGTTCCAATTTGACTAGATCGCGCCCATAGTCATTTTATGGGCCTTGGGGTGTTTCCCCCTCGTCCAGCCCACACATAAAAATCATTTCAGTAATGGGGAGCTGAATTCGCCGGCAAGACTGGCTCCTCAGAGATCAGGCCGCCATTTTGAAAGAGTGCCTCAATCTCTAAGTGAGCTTGAGGGTCCTCCATATCCCCACCCACTGACAATGTCACCCCCCGCACACAGAGGCATTATCCCCCCTCCCCCAAGTGAGGTCACCCCATTTTGAGGCCTCTCCACTCCTTTTTTTGCATACCCCTTTCAGGACCCACACCCTCCCAACATAGAACATAGAACATAGAAAATACAGCACAGAACAGGCCCTTCGGCCCACGATGTTGTGCCGAACCTTTGTCCTAGATTAATCATAGATTATCATTGAATTTATGAGGTCCCTTCATACCCGCCCTTTACCCCCCCCCCCACACTTCATACACCCCTCATCCCCCCTTTCATGGGCATGGTCCCCCTCAGGCACCGACCGTGGCAGTGCCACCCTGGCAGCCAGGCACCCCAGCACTGTCACCCTGGCAATAACCCTGCCAGCCTGACAATGCGACCAGTGCACCTTGGCAGTGCCAGGCTGGCAGTGCCAAGGTGTCCAGGTGCCAGAGGGTGAGGCAGGGTGCTACCTGCCCTATACCGTCCAACCCCAGGCGGTCTCCAATGACCTGGAGAACTGCCAGGTGCCGATAGGCCTGGTCCACATTTGTATGGACCTGTACTAATCGGCGTACAGTTGAAGCCTTGCTGGGGATGCCATACGTTCCCGGGCACCGGGAGAATGCGGCACATGCATATTTAATTTCACGATGTCTTGAAAGGTTAATTTGAATCATGTGAGATGTCTCGAGCATCGAGTATCTCGCGAGAAGCCTCTTGTGAGATTCAACGGCCTCAAAGTGACTCCAAGTCGGGGGCGGCGAGGCTGGTGAATCGCACCCTGCGTTATTGATTAAATGTTAAAAATCGTCACTTCTTGTTATTAAAGTTGCCCATCCTCCCTTTTATGGCTGTGAATGCAGGGCATACAAGTGCGCTATAGGATTGTCAACTCTGGTTGGACATATTCCTGGAGGTTTGCCACATGATCCCATTGCCTCCAGACTACCTGCCCTCGCACCGTTGGCATGGATTGACTAAAATATCCTTCCTCACAACTTCCCCCAGCAGTTAGTAGGCAAACAAACTCTCATTGACCTTGTCAAACCATATTTTTCCAAATCTTAAAATGCTTTTACAATCAATAAATGGAATCATTCAAAGAAAATGAAGATAAAACCTCTTTGTAAAGTCCCTATAATTTTCCAACCCAGGTTGTTCGCTGCAGCATCCTGGACATTAACGTTTAATCCCTAGAGACCCCATGGCAATTATGAAGGGTTGACAACTCTATAGTGCAGGATTTTTGTTTTGCAAATTCATCTGAAAAGTTTGACTTATTGGGCCTCTACTGCCTTTCCGCACAGAAACCATCTAATTGATTAATTCAAGACAGCAGCCGACTCCATTCAGTGATGTGAAGCAAATATCAAGTGTTCCCTGGTTCACTGGTTTGATGTTATTCAAGGTGCCCTAATTCAGCTCCATTCTTTCATGTTCTGCAGCACATCCTGTAATTTGCATACAGCAGATCTTCCAGTTGCAAACATTTCAGTTGATATATCTTTACCTGAATACATTAGTCTATTAATAGCTTCAAATGGTCAGATTTCAGATTGGCAAACCAATAGTTCCTCTCAATGTACACGTGTTTTTTTAAAAAATTGATTTAATCTGCAAAAGCTCTCTGTTTAGTATTTCATCCAAAAATTATAATATCATATTACTGGAGGTCATTCAAATTCTCACCTCACCCACCCTGAAAAGGGTGAGTCTTGTGATATGCTTCCTGGTGACTGAGGGTGAACCATAAAACCAGGCCCCATCTCTGGCCTGTACAGCATGGATTTGGTCAGCTTCACTTGGAGTGGCTGCAGGAGCTCAACGAGTGGCTTTAACATCCCTGGGTTCGAACATAGAACATTACAGCGCAGTACAGGCCCTTCGGCCCTCGATGTTGCACCGACCTGTGAAACCACTCAAAAGCCCATCTACACTATTCCCTTATCGTCCATATGTCTATCCAATGACCATTTGAATGCCCTTAGTGTTTGCGAGTCCACTACTGTTGCAGGCAGGGCATTCCACGCCCTCACTACTCTCTGAGTAAAGAACCTACCTCTGACATCTGTCTTTTATCTATCGCCCCTCAATTTAAAGTATGTCCCCTCATGCTAGACATCACCATCCGAGAAAAAGGCTCTCACTGTCCACCCTATCCAATCCTCTGATCATCTTGTATGCCTCAATTAAGTCACCTCTTAACCTTCTTCTCTCTAACGAAAACAGCCTCAAGTCCCTCAGCCTTTCCTCATAAGATCTTCCCTCCATACCAGGCAACATTCTGATAAATCTCATCTGCACCCTTTCCAATGCTTCCACATCCTTCCTATAATGTGGCGACCAGAATTGCACACAATACTCCAAATGCGGCCGCACCAGAGTTTTGTACAGCTGCAACATGACCTCATGGCTCCGAAACTCAATCCCTCTACCAATAAAAGCTAACACACCATACGCCTTCTTAATAACCCTCTCAACCTGGGTGGCAACTTTCAGGGATCTATGTACATGGACACCGAGATCTCTCTGCTCATCCACACTGCCAAGAATCTTACTACTAGCCCAGTACTCTGGGCGCGATTCTCCACTCCCACGCCGGTTCGGAGAATCGCCTGGGCCCCAGAATTTCCCGCGACGCCAGTCCGACGCCCTCCCGCGATTCTCCCAAGTGGCGGGAACAGCCCGGTCGAGTTCCGCGCAGTGCAGGCCGGAGAATCGCCCGAGACACCCAAAACGGCGATTCTCCGGCACCCCTGCTATTCTCAGGCCCGGATGGGCCGAAGTCCCGACGGCGTGACCCCAGTTCACGCCGTCGCCATTCACACCTGCTGAGCAGGGAGGAGGTGAGCGGACTGTTCCGCAGCGCCTGGAGACCGGGTCGGCTTACCCGAGAAGGCTGCGGCCAAAGGGGCGGGTGCGGGAGAGTGTGCAGGTGGGGGGGGGGGGGGGCGGGGGGGGAGCGTGCAGGTGGGGGTGGGGGTGGGAGAGTGTGCAGGTGGGGGGGGGGGAGAGCGTGCAGGTGGGAGGGGGGTGCGGGAGAGTGTGCAGGTGGGGGGGGGGGTGGGAGAGGGTGCAGGTCGGAGGGGGGTGCGGGAGAGTGTGCAGGTGGGGGGGGTGGGAGAGGGTGCAGGTGAGAGGGGGGGGATGAGGAAGCGGCGTGCAGGTGGGAGGGGGGTGAGGGAGAGTGTGCAGGTGGGAGGGGGGTGAGGGAGAGTGTGGATAGTATCGTCCATCCACGGATGCCACAGGTCAGCCGCCCTGATATGGCAGGACGGTGACGAGGACACGGCTGCAGGTTGCCGTGTGGCTGATGGGCACAGGCGACTGGCACACTGGTGAGCAGTACGGTGTGAACTGACCGTTGGACGCAGACAGTGACCAGGTGTTAGGCTGGCTGCGTGTCTGCAGCGCGACCAGGCCACCGGGGCACACAGGTATCCCATGCAGCCCTGCTAACGAGGTGTGGAAGAACCTTTGTGTAACAGAGTGTAACTCTGCCCCCCCCACCACCCTCCTGCAGGTCACCATGTATGCCAACCAGACAGCGATGTTCACTGCCGTGGTTGGAGCCGCAGCTCTGGAGTTTGCCATCCGGCAGCGGAGAGTCGGACGGCCCACAGTGGCTGCAGATGCAGCGGTCGCCGGTGCAGCAGAGGGGATGGCCGCGGAGTGGCCCGTCGTCGCCGCGCAGGCCGCAGGCGCTCAGGACCCAAATGTACAGGGGGATGCCGAGGGGAACATTGACCCCCTGACGGCGAGGAATGCAGAGGAAGTGCTTGGGGGGGAGCAGGAGGAGGACGAGGAGGAGCAGGTGGAGCAGGAGGATCCACTGATGGTGGTGCCAGGGCGCCACAGGCGTCCAGCAAGGCCGAGGGTGTACCGTGACAGAATGTCGTTCGAGGCCCTACCGGACATCACATCCAGGAGGAGACAACGGTTCAGCAGGGAGACGGTCGCACATATATGCCAGCTCGTGGCGCACCTCGCACCACGTGGAATGGGAGGAGGACACGCGATACCAGTCTCCGTCAAGGTGACGGTGGCCCTAAACTTCTATGCGACCGGTTCCTTCCAGGCGCCGAGCGGGGACCTATCCGGGATCTCACACACATCGGTCCACAGGTGCATCAGGGCCGTCACCGACGCCTTGTACGCCATCGCAGACAGGTACATTCAATTCCCCGAGGACCGAGCACAGCAGGAAGCACGGGCACGCGGATTCGCCAAGGTGGCCGGGATACTGATGGTCCAGGGTGTCATCGATGGTGTGCATGTCCCCACGCGCCCGCCTGCAGACAGCAGGGACATGTTCATGAACAGAAAGGGTGCATACTCCATGAACATTCAGGTGGTGTGCGACCCCCACATGAAGATCATGCACGTGTGTGCAAGGTACCCCGGGAGTGTGCATGACGCCTACATTCTGGCACAGTCGTTCATCCCCGCAATGTTCGATGGATGCCCCCCCCCGGCTGAGGGGCTGGTTGCTGGGCGATAAGGGCTATCCGTTGAGGTCATGGCTGCTGACGCCAATACGGAGGCCTCAGACCAACGCGGAGAGCCTATACAACGAGGCCCATGCAGCAACCAGGGGTGTGGTGGGGCGGTGCTTCGGCCTGCTGAAGATGCGATTCAGATGCCTGGACTGCTCCGGAGGGGCCCTGCAGTACCGTCCCGACAGGGTCAGTCGCATAGTTGTGGTCTGCTGTGCGCTGCACAACATTGCCATGCAGAGGGGAGATGATCTGGTGGAGGAGCCGGAGGGAGGACCCGACGGCACCGGAGCCAACGCAAACGAGGGGGATGGGGAATAGGAGGATGCGGAGGATGAGGATGATGGCGCGCATCAGGGTGGGGGGAGGGTGCAGGACGAAGACACAGCCCGGCTGCTCGTTATGCCCAGGAGGCTGCATGATGGCACCGCCGCGGACAGCGGGCACGCGACGCGTTGTTGGCCGCACGGTTCACGCAGTGTGGGGGTGGGATTCGCTGAACACTGCCACTTGCACCATCACTCCTGTACACGGGCACCACACAGCCTTTGTGACGGATATTTCACCACATGCCCGTGGGGTGGCTGGCGTCGGTGTGCCAAGGACACCGGTGTCCGATTATGGGGGGCGGGGGGGGAAAGGGTCAGCACATCCGGAACAGACCTTGAACGGCTCGTATACCACTACGCCAATCGGGCACCCTCACGAGCCCCCTGGCACCGGACATAGCACACAGTCTTACAAGTCAGATTTAACAGTGCGTTTATTCGTGTGGTAAACATAGGTGCCCTACCCACTACAACTAAACTGTGCCCTGCACCCGTGCCAACCTCTTACGTGCCTAACGACTTTGCCTTACGGGCCCTACCACTACGTCTAGGTGTGTTCCCAGATGGTACAGCAGGAGTGGAGGTGGACTGCTGAGAATCACGGCCTTCGACATGGCTCCCCATCGGCACGCGTTTCCTGGGGCGGCCCGGCTTCGATGGGCCAGGCTGCTCTGCGGGCGCGCTGGATGGCGTGGTGCCACCCTGACCTGCCCGCTCCCCACCAGATGCGCCAGGGACGGAACGGGGGGAGGCCGAGTGTACCAGGACGTCCCTTGGTGGAGCTACCGGGACGGGCCCCAGAACCTCCTCCTCCCTCGGGGAGCCCGGTGGCCCCCGGGCCTCACTGTGGGACGGAGATGCGCTCAGAGACATGCCCCATCGCACCCCCGACACCTGGCGCTGCCAGTCCTGGAGGCCTGCAGCGGTATCGACCACGGTCCGAATGTTCACCGAGACGGGGCCCAGGGAGTGCCACATTCCTGCCAAGGTCTGTGCGATCTCGACCTGTGAGTGCGCGATGCCATCCATCACGTGCGCCAGGCGGTCAATGCTCTCCGTGACTGACTGCTGGGACTGAGCCATCGCTTGCTGGGACCGGGCCATGGCATGGTGAGACTCAGCCAGGGCCCGGAGAGCGGCGGCAATGTCGTGTTGGCTCTGGCGCATGGCTACTTGTGAGAGGGCAGCCCGCTCCTGGGCCATGGATGACGCGTGCACGTGAAGCCCAACTCCTTGCAGAACCTGACCCATGGCCGAAACCCCTTCACCCATTGCCTCCACCGCGGACGTCACCCATGCTGTGTCGGCCTGGGTGGTTGCATTGAGCGGCACCACTCCCTGCTCCTGGACGCGGATAGCCTCCTCCAGCTGCGTGTGCAAGTCCTGGAAGATGGACCTCTTCCCGTTACTCAGTCCCTGGGTGTCCACACGCATCGGTTGTCCGGGTGAGACAATTACATCCAGGAACCCGGGAACCGTCTGGGTGGCAGCTGGTTGCTGGGCCTGGGCTGCCCTCCGACCGTCCAGCCCCTCGGCTGCTCCAAACTCCACCTGCTGTACCGGCTCGGCTGTGGGGTGCGCAACAGACCGTGACCCGGGAGCCTCATCACTTATGTGCCCAACCGAGGTGAGTGTCTCTGCGATGGTGAACGGTGAGGGAGACCGCAGTGCCGCAAGTTCTAGGTCATCGTCCGTCCAGAAGTCTGGTGTGTACTGGTCCCCCTCATGGCCCGGCGCAAGCTCCATGCGGGCCATGTCGTCTTGAGTTTGATCCAGCGGGTGTGTGGCCGTGATGTGGGCTTCGGCATTACTGTCCACCCTGTGCCCCTGACTAACGTCTGTCCCGGTGGTCTCAGCGTCCCGGTCCTGTGTCCCAGACTGTGAGGTCTGCCCTCCTGTCCGACCAACTGCCAACCTCTGGCATGCGTCCCTGGGTGCAGTTGCGGTGGGCGGCGTTGCGCTGCTTCCTGGGCGAGACGTCCCTGAAGGTTCGGCGGATGGCCCTGGGGAACATAAAAGATTCGGGGTTCGTTAAACACGGTGGCCCGGGTGTATGGTGGTGGTGGGTGCACAGTGTGAGGGGGATGGGATCGGGGGTGCAGTGGCCAGAGTGTGAGGGGGGATGGGATCGGGGGTGCAGTGGCCAGAGTGTGAGGGGGGCGATGACGGGTTGGTGGTGGAGAGGACATGCAGGGTTCTCTCACTTGCTTCTGCGCCTCCGACCTGGCATGGCGCGACCTCCCGGGTGGCGGATCCCCCAGCGAGGTCCAGGGCCCTCTGCTCGTGAACAGTTAGGGGGTGCAGGACCGGAGAACCCCCTCCGGTTCTGATGCGCTCACGCTGGTTGTGCGCTGTCTTGTCCTGGGGGGTGGGGGGGTGGTTGGATAAAGCATCACCATTAGGCGGGTATCATCAGGGCGTGCAGATATAGACAACATTGTTGCTGGTTCAGGAGACAGCACGCCATGGCTTCGCTCCAGGGGGGTCCCGGGGCTCATGTGGGTCGAGTAGATAGTTGGGCACCGTGACTCCCCCACCCAACCCCCCTGACCCCCCCAACATCGCCCCTGATGCCCCCGTCCCTCCCAACACTCCCAACCCCCCACCCCCACCCCACTTCCCCCCCCCCCGCGCCTGGGGGGGGGTGCCGGCACTTACCTGGCCGCCCGGGTGAGGTCATGCAGCTTCTTGCGGCACTGCTCCCCCGTCTGGGGGGTCTGCCCCACAGCACTGACTGCGGTGCCCACCTCCCGCCAGCCACGCCTCACCGCGCTGGATGGCTGGCGATGCCCACGTCTTGGGCAGAGGGTGTCCCTTCTCCGCTCCACCTCATCCACCAGGGTGTCCAGGTCCGTGTCCCAGAATCTCGGTGCGGCTCTTCGGAGCTCAGCCATCTCCTCTGTTCTCCTCCGGGTCCTGTGTGCGCGGATCGTGCAATTTATGACGCAGCGCTGCGTCATTCGGGCGTCGCGCGGTGACGACGCGGCCTTCGCGGCACGGCCCCCCGAGGTTCTCGCGGCCCCGATCCTTTGTCGGGATCGGGGCCGTTTCGCGCCGTCGTGAACCTCGACGACGTGGCCACTTCGGCGTGGGAGTGGAGAATCGCGCTCTCTGTCTTCCTGTTATTCCTTCCAAAATGAATCACCTCACACTTTTCTGCATTAAACTCCATTTTCCACCTCTCAGCCCAGCGCTGCAGCTTATCTATGTCCCTCTGTAACTTGTAACATCCTTCCGCACTGTCCACAACTCCACCGACTTTAGTGTCATCTGCAAATTTACTCACCCATCCTTCTACGCCCTTCTCCAGGTCATTTATAAAAATAACAAACAGCAGTGGCCCCAAAACAGATCCTTGTGGTACACCACTAGTAACTGGACTCCAGTCTGAACATTTCCCATCAACCACCACCCTTTGTCTTCTTCCAGCTAGCCAATTTCTGATCCAAACTGCTAAATCACACTGAATCCCATGCCTCCGTATTTTCTGCAGTAGCCTACCGTGGGGAACCTTACCAAATGCGTTACTGAAATCCATATACACCACATCAACTGCTTTACCCTCATCCACCTGTTTGGTCACCTTCTCAAATAACTCAATAAGGTTTGTGAGGCACGACCTACCCTTCACAAAACCGTGTTGACTATCTCTAACCAAATTATTCCTTTCCAGGTGATTATACATCCTATCTCTTATAAACCTTTCCAAGATGTTGCCCACAACAGAAGTAAGGCTCACTGGTCTATAGTTACCGGGGTTGTCTCTACTCCCCTTCTTGAACAAGGGGACAACATTTGCTATCCTCCAGTCTTCTGGCACTATTCCTGTAGACAAAGATGACTTAAAGATCAAAGCCAAAGGCTCAGCAATCTCCTCCCTAGCTTCCCAGAGAATCCTAGGATAAATCACATCCGGCCCAGGGGACTTATTTATTTTCACACTTTCCAGAGTTGCTAACACCTCCTCCTAATGAACCTCAAGCACTTCTAGTCTAGTAGCCTGAATCTCAGTATTCACCTCGACAACGTTGTCTTTTTCCTGTGTGAATACTGACGAAAAATATTCATTTGGCACCTCTCCTATCTCCTCGGACTCCAAGCACAACTTCCCACTACTGTCCTTGACTGACCCTACTCTTACCCTAGTCATTTGTTTATTCCTGACATATCTATAGAAAGCTTTAGGGTTATCCTTGATCCTACCTGCCAAAGACTTCTCATGTCCCCTCCTGGCTCTTCTTAGCTCTCTCTTTAAGTCCTTCCTAGCTAACTTGTAACTCTCAAACGCCCTAACTGAACCTTCATGTCTCATCTTTACATAAGCCTCCTTCTTCCTCTTGACAAGTGTTTTGACTGCTTTAGTAAACCACGGTTCCCTTGCTCGACCACTTCCTCCCTGCCTGACAGGTACATACTTATCAAAGACATGCAGTAGCTGCTCCTTGAACAAGCTCCACACTTCCATTGTGCCCATCCCCTGCAGTTTTCCTCTCCATCCGATGCATCCTAAGTCTTGCCTCATCGCATCATAATTGCCTTTCCCCCAGATATAACTCTTGCCCTGCGGTATATACCTATCCCTTTCCATCACTAAAGTAAACTTAATCGGATTGTGGTCACTATCACCAAAGTGCTCACTTACCTCCAAATCTAACACCTGTCCTGGTTCATTACCCAGTACCAAATCCAATACGGCCTCGCCTCTCGTTGGCCTATCCACATACTGTGTTAGGAAACCCTCCTGCACACATTGGACAAAACCAGACCCATCTAAAGTACTCGAACTATAGCATTTCCAGTCAATATTTGGAAAGTTAAAGTCTCCCATCACAACTACCCTGTTGCTTTCGCTCCTATCCAGAATCATATTTGCAATACTTTCCTCTACATCTCTGGAACTTTTCGGAGGCCTATAGAAAACCCCTAACAGGGTGACCTCTCCTTTCCTGTTTCTAACCTCAGCCCATACTACCTCAGTAGACGAGTCCTCATCAAACGTCCTTTCTGCCACTGTAATACTGTCCTTGACTAACAATGCCACCCCTCCCCTTCTTTTACCACCTTCCCTGAGCTTACTGAAATATCTAAACCCCAGCACCTGCAACAACCATTCCTGTCCCTGCTCTATCCATGTCTCCGAAATGGCCACAACATCGAAGTCCCAGGTACCAACCCATGCCGCAAGTTCACCCACCTTATTCCGGATGCTCCTGGCATTGAAGAAGACAGACTTTAAACCACCTACCTGCCTGCCGGTACACTCCTGCAATTTTGAAACCTTACTCAATACCTCACTACTCTCA
This sequence comes from Scyliorhinus torazame, assembly GCF_047496885.1. Taxonomy (NCBI): domain Eukaryota; kingdom Metazoa; phylum Chordata; class Chondrichthyes; order Carcharhiniformes; family Scyliorhinidae; genus Scyliorhinus; species Scyliorhinus torazame. The sequence goes on from NC_092723.1 coordinate 115,440,296, forward strand.
ACCTCCTGTATACTGGAGCTACAATTCAGGTTCCCAAGTTAGGTTAAGAATGGGAAATTGTCCAGGAGTCATACTCCTCACCATTGGCTGGCAACCCTTACTAGAAATGCATATTGGGTGAAATGGTATTGGGCTCAGCTAGGACTGGCCAAGATTGGCCTTTTACACAAATCACACGCTTGAGTGAAAGGAATGCACTTAGTGCTTAGAATGCATTTAGTGCTTGGAATACACTTAACTCTCTTTGATGTGGTCAATGTTTGTAAACATTGGGACCTCAGCACTTAGAGTCACTCATCCGTGGAGGGAGATGAATGAATCAAGGTCGCAGCTGGTTTGTAAAAGCTGTCAATTACAGCTGGTAGCTAGGAAGTTATGAATGGCTTGCAGATAATGGATCTGAGGGGTTTCCTTCCAGGAATGGACACATGGTGCTTCAATGCAAGTAGTACAGCTGTAACTTTTTTTACTGCTCTTGTCTGGACTGCTCTCTAGCTTAGGACCGGGGCCTCTTTTCTGCAGGGGGCAGTCTGGGGGGTGGGGGTGGGAGGGGGGTGCGCAGGTCTCTGAGGGTGGTCCGCCTAGTCAAGGGGGTCCCTGTGGGGGGTCCCTTTAGTTAGAGAGTCTCTGTGGGAGGTTCCTTCAGTTCGAGAATCCCAGTTGGTTCTTCTGATAAGGGGGTACCTGGGGAGGTCTCCCTATTAAAGGGCTCCCTGGGGATGGCATTCTTTCTATTAAGGGGAACCCGGGGGGAATCTCCTTGTCAAGGAGGTACCTGGGGGTGTCTCTCTATTAAAGGGGACCCTGGGGGTCTCCCTATTATAGGGGTCCTGAGGGCATGGAGGGGGTCTTGTAGAGGAGGGGTGGGCAGGTGGTGCATTTGTGGAGGGGAGGGTTGCCCTCGGGTGGACATTTGGGACAACTGCCCTGAGGAGTTACTTCCTTGGCTCACTACGAGGTCCACCATGTCAGGGCCATGCTGGTAAATACCAGACGTGATTCGCGCCCACGTGATTCCCGGCCCAGGGGTGCGGAGAATCACAGAGAGTCAGAGAATAGGGTGCTGGGCACTAAATGGATGCAAATGGTCATTAAGATCGGTGCCCGGCGACAGTCCCAATTTCCTCCAACGCTCAATTCTCCATCACATTGGGGAACGCAGTTTGGGCATCCCAGGACAGAGAATCCAGCCCATTGTCTCCCAAACGGAGGATCTTGCCCAATGTTTATTGTCCTTAACACCTGAGAAATAAAACATAATTTTAAGAAATGTTCCAACTCACACTCCCACATCCAAGAAACTCACACACGCACACACACACGCAAACACACACACACACACGCACGCGCACGCATGCACACACACACACACACGTAGATTACAAGGACGGAAGACGAGTTAAAATGTTTCAATGTCCAGAAGAAAGTAAATAATATATTGGTCCTGAAGGTTCATTGGATGGTTTCAAGCTGTGTTCAGAGGTTTTTGCAACTTCCGTTCAAAGATAATTTAAAGGTTTGATGGATAATCTGTGTCTTTTCCTCTGTAGTCAGCAGCTTTTTGGTTTATGTTGAAGATGTTGATAAGATACACAATGATGAGAGCGAGAGTGAGCATGGATTCCCTTTTCACTGTTACCCACTGCCTGACTCCAACCCTGGAAAAGCAGTTTCCTTTTTAACACAAAGAGTTAGCTTGTTATCATGTGACCTCCAGTCACAAACTAGCCAGTTGCCAAATATGGTCATAGCAAGCTGGGGAACCTTCATTCCAGGTCCATTGGTTATGCGTTAATGTCTTACTGTAATGAGTTGTCTGAAGGGCCTGAGTTTGACGACTCTCCTCATCTGAGGTCCATTGTCCAAAATAATTAGGATCAATGGATCAGTCCACACCCATCTTAATAAAGAGATTCCGCCTGCATGTCTGTGAATAGTATAGGGGATGAGCCATTCACACTTATTTAAGCTAACTGTTCTCCTGGGCTATTTCCATATGGCACAACGTCTTTCTGATAGATTTGCAATATGCATTTTAAGAACTGCTGTTTAAGTCATTTAAAATTACTGTTGCCAGTCTTTTTAAAACTTACCCTGTGGTTTCAGCCCACTCTATAAATAAAGCCTTTTTGATATAAAACATGGGGCGCAATTTAACGGGGAAGAAACAGCGTCCTGTTTTTGGCGGATTTAGCGGGGTGTTTCTCCGCACCTGCAGTGCTGAGAATGACCTTGCTATCAAACAGGACTCTTTTTTTGGGGGCTTCAGCGAGGAATGACCCACTGAGACCTCAGTTACCTTCATTTGCTGTACTGACTTCGGGGCGCCATTTTTAAATGCCGTCTGTCGTGTTAGGTACACGGTATAACACTGGCTGCAACTGGATGCAGCATAGATCAAAAAGATACTCCAGACCTTGAAGTTAGTTCAATCAGGTTTATTGAACTAATAGCACAGGTAGCACAGTTCTCTGTGAGTTCGACTCTCTGCTAACTTAAGTGTGGTTACTTTGTCTGACTGAACCAGACGAGCTCTTAGCCACGTGGTGGAGGTGTGAGATTGTAACAACACCCTTGACTGACTCTCTAGATGTTCATCAGTGGAAAGAGGCGGAGTGTGAGTGCCTCGTGTCTTTTATAGTCAGATCCCATCCCTGAGTGTCCTGCCTGCTTATTGGTCATGTCCTGTTCTCTGTGTCCATTAGCTGCTTGTCTATATATCGTTATGTGTGTGTCCGCATATCATGACATCTCCCCTTTTTTATGTTTGGTTGACATATGTGAACGTATTTACAAGAATAGGCCAATATTAACATATATACATGCAGTGGATGTGAAAATATGAACAGCTGTCTAATGCGAGAACACAGAGCATAGCAAACAAAACAAATGTTCTTAAGTCCAGTCTCTGCGGTTTGCGTCTGATCCTGGTCGACGGCCGGAGAGGTTGTGGTGGGGACGACAGCGCCTTGATGGGTGGGATTGACGCTTGGCTGGTGGCCTCGTGAATCGAGGTATCAGAAGGTGGCAAAACAACAGAAGGAAACGGAGAAGAATGTGGTTGCGGGCAGGCAACTTTGCGCAGTGCCAGTCTGTTTCGTCACACAACAGAACCATCAGCCAGATGCACAACATACGAGAGGGGGGCAGCCAGTTGAACAACGACAGCTGGAGCTGACCAGCCTCCATCAGGGATCTTGACCCGAACACTGTCGGACGGGGATAAAATGGGCAAATCGGTGGCCTGAGCATCATAGCCCTGTTTTTGCCGGTTTCGGAGCTGCTGCACCTTCTGCAGCACCAGGAAGGTGATCCAGGTTGGGCACGTGTATGGCTGGAAGTGTCGTTCGCAAGTCCCTGTTCATCAGGAGTTGAGCCGGCGACATGCCAGTAGACAGTGGGGTCGCCCTGTATGCAAGCAGCGCAAGGTGAATGTCAGACGCTGAATCTGCAGCCTTGCAGATGAGCTGCTTCACTATGTGCACCCCTTTCTCAACTTTTCCGTTTGACTGCGGATAGTGTGGGCTGGAAGTGGTGTGTTTGAACTGATACGACTGGGCTAACAGAGACCATTCATGGCTGCTGAAGCACGGGCCATTGTTACTCATGGCAGTGAGTGGGATACCATGCCTGGAGAACATCTCCTTACAGGCCTTGATGACGATCCGAGATGTGAGGTCTGAGAGCTTCACGACTTCAGGGTAATTGGAAAAGTAATCAATGATTAACACATAATCACGACCATTTGCTTGAAAGAGGTCGATGCCAATCTTGGACCACGGAGAGGTTTTGATTTCATGCTGCTGGAGTGTCTCCTTACTCTGCGCTGGCTGGAAGCATTGACAGGTCGCACAGTTAAGGACCATGTTCGCGATGTCCTGGCTGATCCCGGGCCAGTCGACAGCCTGCCTGGCTCTGCGTCTGCACTTTTCCACACCCAGGTGGCCCTCATGGATTTGATGGAGCACCAAGCTTTGGAGACTGTTTGGAATTACAATCCGGTCCAGTTTGAGGAGAATACCATCAACCACCGTCAGGTCTTCCTTTACATTGAAAAATTGAGGGCACTGCCCTTTTTGCCAGCCATTGGCTAGGTGTTGCATAACACGCTGCAAGAGGGTGTCTTTGGCTATTTCCTCACGGATACGAATCACCTTCTCATCAGATGCCGGGAGGGTGCTAGCACACAGCTGCACCTGTGACTCAATCTGCGACTCAATTTGCCGGATGACGTCCAGTGGTTCACTAGGCACAGTGATGGAGCGGGACAGTGTATCGGCAATGATGAGTCCTTGCCAGGCGTGTAGACCAGGTCAAAGTCGTACCTTCTGAGTTTGAGGAGGGTGCGCTGCAACCGAGGCGTCATGTCATTAAGGGGCTTGTGGATAATGTGGACCAGGGGCCAGTGATCCGTCTTGACTGTGAATGAGGCCGTAGACATAGTCGTGAAACTTGAGAATGCCAGTGAGAAGGCCCAGGCATTCCTTCTCGATTTGTGCATACCTTTGTTCGGTGGGCGTCATTGCCCTTGATGCGTAGGCAGCCGGTGCCCAGGATGAGGTGTCATTGTGTTGCAGCAGGACCGCACCGATGCCATCCTGGCTCGCATCTGTCGAGATTTTCGTTTCCCTGTCTGGGTCGAAAAATGCCAATTCGGGGACAGTGGTGAACTTGGCTTTCAGCTCCAACCACTCTGCCTGATGGGCCGCCTTCCACTCGAAGGCAGTGGACTTCTTCACTAAGTTTCGTAGGGCCGTGGTGTGTGAGGCCATGTTTGGGATGAACTTGCCCAGAAAATTGACCATACGAGGAAACGCAATACCGCCTTCTTGTCTTCCGGGACCTTCATGGCTGCGATGGCCTTGACCTTGTCTGTGTCGGGCACACGCCCTGCTGAGAGATCTGGTCACCTAGGAACTTGAGTGTCGACATGCCAAAGCAACATTTGGCCCTGTTCAGCTTCAGGCCTTTGGCGTGAACATGGCGGAATACCTGCTGGAGACGGGAAACATGCTCCTCAGGGGTCGTGGACCATATGATGATGTCGTCCACGTACACATGAACCCCTTCGTTGCCCTCCATCATCTGATCCATGATGCAATGAAATATTTCCGATGCCGAGACGATGCCGAACGGCATTCGGTTATAGCAGTACCTGCCAAACGGTGTGTTGAAGGTGCAGAGCCTTCTGCTGGACTCATCCAGCTGGATTTGCCAGAATCCATGTGACGCATCTAACTTTGTGAAAAACCTTGCATGTGCCATCTCACTGGTGAGTTCCTCCCGCTTCGGGATGGTGTAGTGTTCATGCATTATATTCTGGTTGAGATCCTTGGGATCACTGCAGATGGGCAGGTCTCCAGAAGGTTTTTTAACCACCACCATCGAGCTGACCCAGTCAGTCGGTTCGGTTACCCTGGAAACGATCCCCTGCTGCTGCAGCTCCTTGAGCTGTTCCTTCAGGCGCTCCTTCAGCGGAGCCGGGACCCGGCGTGGTGCATGGACCACTGGCTTGGCATCAGGTCGCAGTGGGATCTTGTACCGATATGGCAAAGTGCCCATCCCGTCAAACACATCTGGATACTGAGTGAGGATGTCGTCAATGCCAGCTTGAAGATCCACGTTGGAGGATGTTGTTGAATAAACCCGCTGCACGAGGTTCAGCTGCTTGCAGGCATGCGCGCCCAGTAGGGATGCCCTGTCTGGCTTGACAATTTCAAACCTTAGCCGCGCATGGGTACTCCGGTTGGAGACGAGTAGATGGCAGGACCTCAGTGCCGTGATGGCATTACCGTTATAGTTCAGGAGCTGGCAGGCTGCTGGAAGGACCTTGGGGGGCTTCTTGATGCGTTTGAAGTCTGCCTGTGAGAGGAGGTTGGCAGAAGCACCTGTGTCCAGCTTGAACTGGATGGAACAGCGGTTGACCTGCATCACCGCACGCCATTCGTCCGCAGAATCCATAGCGAGGATGGACTGAATGCAAAATGAGTTAGGTGTGGCATGTTCACGTGTGGTAATGATGCCCACTCAGTATGCGAACTCCAGGCACTCGTCCTCTGGATCCGTTGTACTGCCAAGTTCAGAATCCTGTAATCGTCGTTGCACATTCTGGACGCGCCGTCGTCGGAATTGGGAGCGCTGGCCTCTGACTGGTGGTGCAGACCTGCACAAGGCTGCATAGTGTCCAGGCTTCCTGCCTCTTGCAGGGTAGTGTCCCTTTAAGTGGGCGTTGCCGTAGTTTGGGCACGTCATGACATCGTCGCGCATGCGCAGTGCGGTTGGCAGACGTCTGCACCTGCGCAGTGTGGGTGCCGGCCGCGTCGTTACCCCGTTTGCATCGCGAATGCGTGGGGCTCCGGAAAAAGCGTACGAGATGGCCGCTGTCTTCAATGCTGAGGCGCTGCACCCGGGAGATGGCCTGCACACTCTCTGCCTCGTGGGAGGCAAGTTACGCATTTTCAGCCAATTTGTATTGGGAATACCGATTCTTTTACGTGCTCATGCACTGTACATGTTTCAATCGCGACTGGCAGGGTCATATGCTTGATTTTTAAGAGCTGCTCTCTCAGAGGATCAGAGTGAACTCCAAACACGAATTGGTCTCTGATCATGGAGTCAGCAATATCACCAAAGTTGCAGGACAGCGCTAGCAGGTGGAGGCTAGTTAAGAAGTCACTGAAAGATTCATCTTTACCTTGAAGACGTTGTTTGAATATGTAGCGCTCAAAGGTTTCTTTGGTCTCCACTTCACAGTGACTATCGAACTTGTCCAGGATGGTCTGAAACTTTGTCTTGTCCTGGCCTTCGGTGAAGTTAAACGAGTTGAAGAGTTTGATGGCTTGATCACCCGCTGTCGAGAGGAGAAGCGCGATCTTTCTTGCATCAGACGCACCCTTGAGGTCTGAAGCTTCGATGTACAGCAGAAACTTTTGCTTGAATATCCACCAGTTGGCACTGAGATTGCCGGAGGTCCTGAGCTGGTGAGGAGCCTGAATCTTCTCCATGGTGCCGGGATACATTTGCTGGTCGTCACGGAACGGACTGAGGTAAGCCACCTTAAATTAATAGTCTCCTGGTATCATGTTGTGTTAGGTACACTGGTATAACACTGGCTGCAACTGGGTGCAGCATAGATCAAAAAGATAGTCCAGAACTTGAAGTTAGTTCAATCAGGTTTATTGAACTAATAGCACAGTTAGCACAGTTCTCTGTGAGTTCGACTCTCTGCTAACTTAAGTGTGGTTACTCTGTCCGACTGAACCAGACGAGCTCTTAGCCACGTGGTGGAGGTGTGAGATTGTAACAACACCCTTGACTGACAGTCCAGATGTTCATCAGTGGAAAGAGGCGGAGTGTGAGTGCCTCGTGTCTTTTATAGTCAGATCCCACCCCTGAGTGTCCTACCTGCTTATTGGTCATGCCCTGTTCTCTGTGTCCATTAGCTGCTTGTCTGTATATCATTATGTGTGTGTGTCCGCATATCATGACACCGTCCCAATCTCTTGACCCCCCCCCCCCCACCATGGCCTCCGAACACCCCCAATGTCCCAATTTACCAGTTAAGGGGTCCTCGAGCCCCCCCCCCCCTCACAAGGGCAGTGTACTCCTGGGCCTGATTCCCAGGCAAACTGGCATCAGTGGCAAACTGGCATCTGGGTACCTTGGCACTGCCAGCCTGGCATCCTAACAGTGTCCTGCCAGCCTGACAGTATCCCTGCAGCCCTGGCACTACCAGGGTGCCCAGGTGGCAGCGAGAGTGATAGGGTACCACGCTGCCAGAGCCCACTACTCGGGGCATCCGATGGCCTGGGAGACCCCCTAAGTGCCATTACACCTGGTCCACGTTTGTGTGGGCCAGTGCTAAATGGCACCATGGCGAGATCTCCCAGTCTCGGGCGTTCGATCCCAGACCTTGGGTGCCTAATGAGCCCACTGCTCACTTTAATATGTGATGCACTGTCAATTACGAGATGAGAGTAGAGTGTAATCGAGGCTTTATTACGCAGAGATGTGTAGCCTCCTGCAGCTGCTGCCGAAATGGCTGCAGTTCGGAGAGCCCACACATTTATACTCCGCATACTGGACGGAGCCGGCAGGGAGGGTTCTACCCCCGTACCTGTAGTACAGGGGCCTTACCGTAATACCCTCGTATGCAGTATATACAATACAATAGTGGTGACTGCCACATTCACCCCCTGTTAAAAAAGAGTCCAGCGTGGGTGGTGGAAAACTATTTACATTCCGGTGTTTAACATTTTAAGGAAAAGTTTACAAATTCAGACGATCAGGCGCCTTGATCCGTTGTTGCGAGCGCCGAAGTTCTGGTGATGATTCAGGCGTCGGCTCGGTCGTCGGTGACTCCGGGAGCGTGTCGACATCCTCTTCATCCCCGGGTGGGACCAAGGGAAGGACGGATCGTCCTGGAGCGGGGGCTGTGGTGGGGTGCGCTGGGGGGAGGGAGGGTGGCGCCGGGGCAGAGGGGAGGGGGAACCCAGCTGGTGCCAGGTCCCTGAGGGAGATTGTGTCTTGGCGGCCGTCGGGGTACGCTACGTAGGCGTACTGTGGGTTCACGTGAAGTAGCTGTACCCTCTCAACCAACGGGTCCGTCTTGTGGAGCCGCATGTGCTTGCGGAGGAGGACGGGTCCTGGAGCTGCCAGCCACTTTGGGAGCGAAACATCGGAGGTGGACTTCCTGGGGAAGGCAAAGAGACGTTCATGGGGAGTTTCGTTAGTCGCAGTGCAAAGGAGCGACCGTATGGAGTGAAGGCCGTCGGGGAGGACCTCCTGCCAGCGGGAGGCCGGGAGATTTTTGGCCCCTAGGGCCAGCTGGACGGCCTTCCAGACCGTCCCATTCTCCCGCTCCACCTGCCCATTTCCCCGGGGGTTGTAGCTGGTCGTCCTGCTCGAGGCAATGTCCCTGTTGAGCAGGTACTGGCGCAGCTCATCGCTCATAAATGAGGACTCCCCGGTCGCTGTGGACATCGGCGGGGAAACCGAGCAGAGCGAAGATGGTGTTGAGGGCTTTGATGACAGTGGCAGGCGTTCAAAGGGGCGGGAGGCCTTCACCAGATGCACTCGGTCTGGCCAGTAGAAGTGCGGTTTACACCCCGTGCAGTCTCTGGTGACAGCCCTGACTTTGTCGATGGAGTAGGGCAGATTGCAGGCCTTTATGAAGTGATAAAAGCGGGTGACCCCTGAGTGACAGAGATTGTCGTGCAGGGTCCGGAGTCGGTCCAATTGTGCGCTGGCACAAGTACCTCGGGATAGGGCATCGGGGGGCTCGTTGAGCTTAGCGGGGCGATACAAAATCTCATAATTGTAGGTGGAGAGCTCGATCCTCCACCTCAAGATCTTATAATTTTTGATCTTACCCCGCTGTGTGTTGTTGAACATGAAGGCAACCAACCGTTGGTCAGTGAGGAGAGTGAATCTCCTGTCGGCCAGGTAATGCCTCCAGTGCCGCACAGCTTCAACGATAGCTTGGGCCTCCTTTTCGACAGAGGAGTGCCGAATTTCGGAGGCATGGAGGGTGTGGGAAAAGAATGCCACGGGCTTGCCTGCCTGGTTGAGGGTGGCGGCTAGAGCGACGTCTGATGCATCGCTCTCGACTTGGAAGGGGAGGGTCTCGTCGACCACGTGCATCACAGCCATGGCGATGTCGGCCTTGATACGATTGCAGGCCTGGTGAGCCTCGGCCGTCAGAGGGAAAACGGTGGAGTGAATGAGTGGGTGGGCCTTGTCCGCATAGTTAGGGACCCACTGGGCCTAGTACGAGAAGAAGCCCAGGCATCGTTTGAGGGCCTTGGGGCAGTGGGGAAGGGGGAGTTCCATGAGGTGGCGCATGCAATCGGGGTCGGGTCCTAGCATTCCCTTCTGGACCACATAGCCGAGGATGGCTAATCGGTTTGTGCTGAACACGCACGTCTCCTTGTAGGTTCGTTTGAGGAGTTTAGCGGTGTGGAGGAATTTGGAAAGGTTAGCGTCGTGGTCCTGCTGGTCATGGCCGCAGATGGTGACGTTATCCAGGTACGGGAAGGTGGCCCGCAGTCTGTACCGGTCAACCATTCAGTCCATCTCCTGATGGAAGACCGAGACCCCGTTAGTGACGCCAAAGGGAACCCTAAGGAAGTGGTAAAGGCGGCCGTCCGCTTCAAACACGGTGTATGGGCGGTCTGCCTTGCGAATGGGGAGCTGGTGGTAGGCAGATTTTAGGTCCACTGTCGAGAAGACCCGGTACTGTGCAATCTGATTGACCATATCAGATATACATGGTGGGGGGTAAGCATCGAGCTGCGTGTACCGATTGATGGTCTGACTGTAGTCAACGACCATCCTGTTTTTCTCCCCCGTTTTCACCACTGCCACTTGGGCTCTCCAGGGGCTGTTGCTGGCCTCGATGATACCTTCCCGCAGCAGCCGCTGGACCTCAGACTTGATGAAAGTCCTGCCCTGGGCACTGTACCATCTGCTCCTGGTGGCGACGGGTTTGCAATCTGGGATGAGGTTCGCAAACAGAGAAGGCGGGTCGACCTTAAGGGTCGTGAGACCGCATACAGTAAGGGGTGGTAGGGGCCCGCCAAATTTCAGGGGTAGGCTCTGGTGGTTGCACTGGAAGTCCAGGCCGAGTAGCAAGGCAGCGCAGAGGTCAGGGAGGACGTAGAGCCGGAAGCCGCTGAACTCTATGCCCTGGATGGTGAGGGTGGCGATGCAGTACCCCCGGATCACCACGGAGTGGGATCCAGAGGCCAGGGAGATTTTCTGGTTAATGGGGTGTACCGTGAGATAGCAGAGCCTTACCGTATCGGAGTGGATGAAGCTCTCAGTGCTCCCGGAGTCCAGAAGGCAGGATATCTTGTGCCCATCGACATTCACTGTCGTCGACGCGGTCGCGAGGTTGTGCAGTCGGGACTGGTCGATCGTGATGGAGGCGAGACGCGGCTGGTCGGCGGCGGTTGCAGGCGATGAGCGGCCCGATGAGGTGCCCGACAAGCAGGGGTCCACAATATGTAAATATAAGACCCAAATCTCATTAGATCTTTCAGTGACTGCAGAATATAGTAAAGGAGGGCAGCATGGTGGCACGGTGGTTGGCACTGCTGCCTCGCAGTACCAGGGGTCTCTGTTCGCTTCCGGCTTTGAGTGACTGTTTGTGTGGAGTTTGCACTTTCTTCCCATGTCTGCATGAGTTTCCTCCGGGTGCTCCAGTTTCCTCCTGCGATCCAGCGATGTGTGTGTTGGGTGGAACCCCCGAGAGAGTTGCCGCTTTCAGGAAATAAAAGGAGCTAGATTTTCTTTTGACGTTTACTATATTCTGCAGTCACTGGAGTCTTTTGCAGTCCTGAAACATCAATCACCATTTTACCATAACGAAGGCTTGGTTTGCCAGATACATCACGGGCAACACGGTAGCACAAGTGGATAGCACTGTGGCTTCACAGCGCCAGGGTCCCAGGTTCGATTCCCCGCTGGGTCACTGACTGTGCGGAGTCTGCACGTTCTCCCCGTGTCTGCGTGGGTTTTCTCCGGGTGCTCCGGTTTCCTCCCACAGTCCAAAGACGTGCTGGTTAGGTGGATTGGCCATGATAAATTGTCCTTAGTGACCAAAAAGGTTAGGGTTACGGGGATAGGGTGGAAGTGAGGGCTTAAGTGGGTCGGTGCAGACTCAATGGGCTGAATGGCCTCCTTCTGCACTGTATGTCCTATGTTCCTATGTATCACCAAAGCAGCTTTCTTTTCTGACTGACATGAACAGCCTTCAAGATGTTGCCTTCCAATTGGGAGAACTGGAAATGTCTCCTCTCGGGTAAGAGGAATTGTTAATAAGATTCATTTCACAATCTCAAAGGAAACAAAACATAAGATTGAAAACACTTCCCCTCAGAGTATTATCACAACAATGACCTTACTTTCAGTGCCAGCCAAATGGTATTGGATGTTTACAATTCTATTCACGTAAGAAGCTGAACACTCCCAATAGTCTTCCTGGTGATCAGGGTTGGAGCTCTGAACAATAGAGGAGGAGGCCTCAGGTTCAATCCATGATTCAATGATAACACCTCTGAGTCAGGAGGAAGTGGATTTAAATTCCACTCTAGTGGTGTGAACTGATAATCCAGGCTGACATGTCAGGGCAGTACTGAGAAAATGCTACACTGTGGGAGCAGCCATCTTTCAAATAAGACATTAACCCAAGACCCCCCTCTCCTCTCTCAGGTGGGTGTAAAGGATCCCATGGCACTATATGAAAAAGAGTCTGGAAAGGGAGTTCTCCTCATGTCTTGGCCAACATTTAACCCAACAAACAACACTTAAAGATGAATCACCTATTTGCTGTTTGTGGGAACCAGCAGAGCACAAATTGGCTTCCCGATTTCCTACAGTAAAACACTTCAAATCTGTTGCTGGCTTTGGGATGTCCTAAGGCCACAGAATGCACTATAACAATGCAAGTTCTTTCTTTACTGTGTGCTGGGGTGGAGCTGCTACAATTAGCTGCAGGCGACAAAGAAAGCCTGCTTGGGTTTCTGCTCCGAATCATCTCACAGGATGTGCTAGCCTGTCATTGCTAATTGAGGGTGGGATTGGACAAGTTTGTCATTTCCTCTGTAGCCATGTAGTCTGCAAGCACTCAGTGTCAAGGAACCAGTCAGGACCCATTGCCTTTCCAATCATAGGCCAGTGTTCTCAAGAATAAGTTGAAGACGATAAAATAATTAAACAGCACTCCTTCATCTGGTTTCTCAAGCAAGACTTTGTGATGGTTACTTCCTGACCATAATATCCCGTGCTGTGTTCACAAAATTAATTAATAAAACAAAAAGTGAGCCTTTATTAGGGGTAATTTTCCAACCTCAAGCCTCTCCCTCCAACAGCAGATAAGTTGACAACATTGATCAATGCAATGATCACCTTTGCAGAATAGAACACTATGAACAATCGCTGCAGTAAAAACACATCAAACTATCGAAACTGAAAGAACAATTCCAGGTGAAAGTGACTTTCTTTTTCTTTTTCCAAATGGGACTGGGGTTCACCCATGGTTCACACCTCCTCTGAGAGGCAGTGAGCTGGATGTACTCACAGTGAGCTTTAAACTGTCCATCCTCCGTAATGGAACGAAGCAGGGTGGGAGTGCTGCTTGCGGGTTGATGTCTGCACCCTTAACCCGCGCTGATGAAAATTGCCGGTAACTGCAAATGGAGGCTGGAAACCTGGAACCATTCTTAAAGTCCTCCTGTGTTGGCCCGACTCGGTGACAATCTTGGTCCTGGTGTGCCTTCAGGATATTGTATCCCTCATCATGCAGCGACCCCCTCCCCATCCCCCAAGCCTCAGCAATTTGATAGCTTTCACTGTAATAGCAAGGGGTAATGCTTGAAGGAAGTCTTGTTTTTTAAAAAAATTTTATAAATTTAGAGTACCCAATTAATTTTTTCCAATTAAGGGGCAATTTAGCGTGGCCAATCCACCTATCCTGCACATCTTTGGGTTGTGGGGGTGAAACCCACGCAAACACTGGGAGAATGTGCAAACTCCACACGGACAGTGTCCCAGAGCCGGGATCAAACCTGGGACCTCGGCGCCGTGAGGCAGCTGTGCTAACCACTGCGCCACCGTGCTGCCCGTCTTGGGTTTTTTTAAAAAGACAACAAAATGCAAATGAAAATTCACAATTTTAATGCCAACTTTTCCTAATCAGACTAACTCGAAAAATCTAGTTTCTGTGCCTCATGAAAACTGCGCACAACATATCAGGCCCGCGAGCCTGTGGCCCAATTTTCCAACCCACCATGACCCAGTGAGGCTAGCGATCCGAGAGCTTTGTGCTGGTCTTCCTAAAGGCTTGTTCAATCTGATTTGCATCCTTTTGTTCTGAATTCAAAGTTCCTGCAGTTAAAAAGCTTTTGCTTGCCTCCACAGCAACAAATTGCATTTATTCCATGAATGTAGTAAAATATCCAAAGGTACCTTCAGAGATCTGGTAAAATAAAATGACACATAGCCACATAAGGAATCTATATAATGATCGGCTGGAGCTGAGGAGAAAATCATGTACAGTAAAGCTTATTACTGTCTCGGCTGAATATAAATGACCATGACAACTCTGGGTGTTGAACAAGCAGCCAAGCAAAGCAAATGCAGTGGAATAGTCGAGAGAGAATGCGCTGAGATAGAGTTGGGCATCATCAGTGTACGGAACCTGACCTGGTGATTTTGAACAATGGGATTGAGGAAACATGTAGGTAAGGGAAAGGAGAAGACTAAGTATAGGTCACTGTGCGGGGGGGGGGGGGGGGGGTTGACCAGTGTACGTCTAAGGTTGAGCAGAATACGACTAGTGAAGCACAATTTAATAAACATTTTATTGAGATATTTTTGGTGTAGAAACAACAAAATAGACAAGATACATAAAACCATAAACACAGTGCAAAAAACGTTTGTGAAGCACAATTTAAATAGAACTACTCTACTTGCACACCGTATATCATACTCAAGCCCCCCTGAAAATCTCATTCATTGGCAGCAGTCTACCAACCTAAGGAGAAGAACATGAGTTCATCACAATGTCACATCAATGAAGGGTAATGCAGGTAGATCCCAGCCCATCTAGCTAAAAACAAAAATAGCTCCCCTCCCTGAATCCAATTATTCTTAAGTGACTACAAATTGTTTCTGTCTATACAATGCACCCAGAATTCTATTCCAAATGTTGATCACTATTCATGTCAAAAAGAACCTCTTGCACTTATATATCACCTTTCAGAACCTCAGGATGTCTGAAAGTGCTTTTACTATCTGCTTTTATGTTCTGAGCCAGTTTACTTTCATAGTCTACCTTACTCTTCTTTATGGCTTTTTTAGTAGCTTTCTGTTGTCCCCTAAAGACTTCCCAGTCCTCTGGTCTCCCACTAATTTTTGCCACTTTGTATGTTTTTTCCTTCAATTTGATACTCTCCCTCACCTCCTTAGATATCCACGGTCGAATTTTCCCCTTTCCACGGTCGATTTTTCCCCTGTCTTTCATGCTAGAGGAATGGAGTTCAAGACTAGTGAGGTTATGCTGCAATTGTATAAGGTGTTGGTGAGGCCGCATCTGGAGTATTGTGTTCAGTTTTGGTCTCCTTACCTGAGAAAGGACATATTGGCACTGGAGGGAGTGCAGAGGAGATTCACTAGGTTGATCCCAGAGTTGAGAGGATTAGATTATGACGAGAGGTTGAGTAGACTGGGACTGTACTCATTGGAGTTTAGAAGGATGCGGGGGGATCTTATTGAGACATATAAAATTATGAAGGGAATAGATAGGATAGATGCGGGCAGGTTGTTTCCACTGGTCGGGGAAAGCAGAACTAGGGGGCATAGCCTCAAAATAAGGGGAGGTCGATTTAGGACGGAGTGTAGGAGGAACTTCTTCACCCAAAGGGTTGTGAGTCTCTGGAATTCCTTGCCCAGTGAAGCAGTTGAGGCTCCTTCTTTAAACGTTTTAAAGAAAAAGATAGATGCCTTTCTAAAGAATAAAGGGATTCGGGGATATGGTGTACGGGCCGGAGAGTGGAGCTGAGTCCACAAAGATCAGCCATGATCTCATTAAATGGCGGAGCAGGCTCGAGGGGCCAGATGGCCTACTCCTGTTCCTAATTCTTATGTTCAGTACTGGAAATATAATCCAATTAAACACTGGATAGTATTTGGTCCCCACTACAAACTCCACTCCCTCCCATTACAAATTTCACTCCCTCCCATTACAAACTTCACTCACTCCTATTACAAACTCCATTTCCCTCCCATTACAAACTCCATTACCTCTCACCAATTTCATCCTCCTCCTTGGATACTGCCTCAGGATGAACAGACTTTTGTAATTTTGTGTCCCATTTGACCCCCGAGCTGAGCTTCCAATGCCATAATATAATATTCAATTATTAATTATGGTAGTGTTTTATGACTAAAATCCTGTTACATTTCTATTTTTAAAATAAATTTAGAGTACCCAATTATTTTTTCCAATTAAGGGACAATTTAGCGTGGCCAATTCGCCTAACCTGTACATCTTTGGGTTGTGGGGGTGAAACCCACGCTGACACGGGGAGAATGTGCAAACTCCACACGGACAGTGACCCGGGACCAGGAATCGAACCCGCGTCCTCAGTGCCGTAAGCAGCAGTGCTAACCACTGCACCACCTTGCCGCCCTCCAGTTACATATCTAAATGCCATTTTCAATGACTGAAGATTTTCTATGGTAATCCAAATAAAATATTTGCTTGCGAGCTGAGAACCCTATTTCATTAGTGATGGTGGAAGTACTTATTTAAATCTTCAGCATTTCTCCAGAATGTGATTCACTTTTATATTTAGGGTTCGATGAAACAGGTTTGCAGAAAAGCTCAGATTTAATCATTATTTACGGTTAGTTTGTACTTCAGCTCTGTATAATGATCAAATAACGGAAGTTTATTCGTCAATTAACCCAATATAATATTCTGCTTAATTGTGGTCAATGCTGGACACTAGAACTTCACGTGACAACTCTTTGTTAGTAATCATGTCATCACTTGAGAAGTGAGAAACGACTTCCGGTGACGGCGGGCGGGAGGCGGCCGCACAATGGAGGGCTCCCGTTCGGGAACGGCATTTTCGGGGCTTTAAGCCCGGTCCCAGGGTCCACGGAGGCGCCAGAAGCAGGGAGAAGGCACGGAGGAGGCACAGTGAAGGCACAGGGGAAAAAAAGAAAAATGTCGAGGGTGAGCAAAAAAACGGCCGTTAAAAAAACAGCTGAAGGAGGCGAAGCCCCCCAGCCTGGAGGCCTGGATAAATGATATGGCTGGGTTCATAAAGTTGGAGAGGATTAAGTTCGCCTTGAGAGGGTCTGCGAAGAGGTTCTACAGGCGGTTTCAACCGCTCCTAGACTATGGGGGGGGGGGCGTCCTGGGAGGGGGGGGGGGGAGGGGGGACTGCCTGGGAGGGTGGATGAGCAAGAGATAACATGAAGGGTTGGGGAAACTGGCACGTACGGGTGAGGGCCAGTGTACAAAGCTGTGTAAATATATCATTTTGCCATGTATATATCTTGCTCTGCGCGATTTCTCGGTTTTTTTTGTTACGAGGGGGGTGGGTTATTGTTTGTAAGGGAGATAAATTGTGTTAAAAAACTTTAATAAATATAATTTTTTTTTAAAAAACAGCTGAAGGTCCGTCGGGGAGTGGAAAGGTCACCGTGGGGTCACCAAGGAAAATGGAGGCTGGAGCACCAGGGGAGGCTGCATTGCTTACGGCTGAAGAAATAACTGAGGTGATGGCGGCGGAATTCGAAAAGCAGTTGGCGCAGATTGCGAAATGCATGGAGACCGTGTGGAAGGAGATAAGGGAGGTTTTGAGTGTGCTGGTGGAGGAGGCGGTTTCCCCGGTGAGGGTTGAGGTGGCGAGCGCAGTGGCGGAGGTGCGAGAGCAAGGGGAGGCGCTGAAGGAAGTGGAGGAGACGTTATTGCAGCAAGGTGATCAACTCGCCTTGATGGGGAAAGAGATGCGGAAGGTGATGGATACTAACAAGGATCTGCGAGGAAAAATGGAAGACCTTGAAAACAGATCCAGGCGACAGAATTTGTGGATTGTGGGGCTGCCCGAAGGAGTTGAAGGACCTAAGCCGACTGAGTATTTTGCCGCGATGCTGGCAAAACTATTGGGGGAGGGGGAGGATCCCTCCCGATATGAACTGGATTGGGCTCATCGGTCGTGGAGGCCTGTACCAAAGGCGAGTGAGCCGCCAAGGGCAGTGACTTTGTGCTTCCGTAGGTACAGTGTGAAGGAGAAGGTCCTGAGCTGGGCCAAGCAGAAGCGGGTGGTGCAGTGGGCTGGAGCTGGTATACGTGTATACCAGGACTTTACGGTGGAGCTGGCGAGGAGGCGGGCTGCCTTCAACCTGGTGAAGAGGGCACTGTACATTAGCAAGGTGCGGTGCGGCATTGTATATCCAGCGAAGCTGAGGGTGACTTATAAGCTCAGGGACTTTTATTTTGGAACGGCGGAAGCAGCGGAGGAGTTTGCGAAAGCAGAAGGACTGTGGCAGAACTGACAAATTGAGGAATGGCCATGTGCCGATGTAACCTCATGACTGTATTTTCATCTTTTTTGTATCACTGCGCGCGGGTGTAGAGGCTAAAGGAGCCAATGTGGTATATATTTGGACAAGGGAAGGGACGGGACTTTCACTCGAAATGAGGGCTCTTTGGGGGTGTAGGTGGATATGCGGGGTTTGTGTGCTAAAAGGGGATCTTTGGGCTTTCCTAGGGCCGGGCAAGGGGGAAAGGGACCCGGGCGGGGGCCTCCACGCTGGCCTGTTTAAGCCGGCCAGTGAACGGGAGTGAGGTGGGGGAGGGGCTGCGGCCATTGGAGCCTGGCAGAACAGGGTCCGAGTGGTCTAGCCGGGGTGGAAAGTTGGGGGGGAAGGAACCGAGGTTGGGAGGAGGAGTTTTACAAGAGGCAGTGGACGGGAGGAGCTGGAGACTTTGGGTGGGGGGGGAGCTGTGTAAGATTAAGGGTGACTACGGGTAATCCCTGATTCCTTTTTGCCATTTGTTTATGTAAACATGCGGGTTGAGGTTCGGGGGTTGGTGGGTAGATGGGATCGTTGTTATTATGGGGATTGACATATCTTGCTGACTATTGTTTATTGTTGATGGATGTAAATGTGGGAGAAAATGTGAAAAAGGAGGCGAATAAAAAAATTCTAATAATAAAAGAAGTGAGAAACGCCACATAGCCCTAAGTCATGTAAAATTATATTTCCTCTCTTTTTCAAAATAAATTTAGAGTTCCCAATTATTTTTTTCCAATTAAGGGACAATTTAGCGTGGCCCATCCATCTACCCTGCACATCTTTTTGGGTTGTGGGGGTGAGACCCACACAGACACAGGGAGATTGTGCAAACTCCACATGGACAGTGACCCAGGGCTGGGATGAAACCCAGGTCCTCGGCACCATGAGTCAGCTGTGCTAACCACTGCGACACTATGCCGCCCTACTTCCTTTTTGTTCGTGTGCAGGATGTGGGCGTTGCTGGTTAGGCCAGCATTTATTGCCCATCCCTAGTTGCCCTTCAGAAGGTGGTGGGCAGTTTCTTGAACAGCTGCAATCCTTGAGGTATAGGTACACCCACTGTGTTATTAGGGAGGGATTTCCAGGATGTTGCCCAGCGGCAGTGAAGGAATGGCAATATATTTCCAAATCAGGGTGGTGAGTGATTTAGGGGGAAACCTCCAGGCAGTGAAGTTCCCAGCTATCTGCTGCCCTGGTCCTTCAAGATGGTAGTGGTTGTGGGTTTAGAAGGTGCTGTCTAAGGACCTTGGTGGGTTACTACAGTGAATCTATAAATGGTATACAAGACTCCCACTGTTTGTCAGTGGTGGAGGATTTGAATGTTTCTGGAAGGGGGAGCAATCAAGTGGGCTGCTTTGTCTTGGATGGTGTCGAGCTTCTTGAGTGTTGTTGGAGCTGCACTATTCCAGGCGAGTGAAGAATATTCCATCACACTCCTGACCTGTGCATTGTAGATGGTGAACAGGCTTTGGGAGGTCAAGATGTAAGTTACCCGACATAGGAATCCTAGCCTTTGACCTGCCCTAGTAGCCACAGTATTAATGTGGATAGTCCAGTTCAGTTTCCGATCAGTGGTAACCCCCAGGATGTTGATTGTGGGGGATTCAGCAATGGTAATGCCATTGAATGTCATGGGGCGATAGTTAGATCTTCCCTTGTAGAAGATGGTCATAGCCTGACACTTGTGTGGTGTGAATGTAACTTGCCACTTGTCAGCCCAAGCCTGGATATTGTCTAGGTCCTGCTGCATTTGGACATGGACTGCTTCATTATCTGAGGAGTCGCGAATGGAGCTGAACATTGTGCAGTCATCTGCGAACATCCCCGCTTCTGACATGATCGCTGGGAGTTCATTGATGAAGCAGTAAAGATGGTTGGACCTTGACCCTACCATGAGGAACACCTGCAGTGATGACCTGGAGTTGAGTAGATTGACCTGCAACCACCACAACAATCTTCCTTTGTGTCAAGTATGACTCCAACCATGGTCTAATTACAGAGCAAATGCCGCAGAGCCATTATTGCTGAGAAATCGGGGTCTGGCACTATCATACGCCCTGGCAATTAACGATTATCAGTGGTAGGGCAGCATGGTGGCGCAGTGGGTTAGCACTGCGGCCTCACGGCGCAAAGGTCCCAAGTTTGACTGTCTGTGTGGAGTTCGCACATTCTCCCCATATTTGCGTGGGTTTCGCCCCTACAACCCAAAAATGTGCGAGCTCGGTGGATTGGCCACGCTAAATTACCCCTTAACTGGAAAAAATGAATTGGGTACTCTAAATTTAAAAAAAGAATTATCAGTGGTACTCCATACCTATGTCTCAGAGGGATGTTAGAAAGGTCTATTGTGGAAAGAAAACAACAATGAAGTGTTAAACATTTAATCTAATGCCTTAAATTGGTGTTGTTTTAACTTGTGAAGCTCAAAAAGAGAATCAGTCACTTTCCTTGGTTCAGAATTAAGTTCTGCAATCAGTTTTTGTAACTGTGTGTTTCTCTTGACTTTTATTAGTTTGAAATATGTGTTAGTTTAACATGTCACGCTGTAATTTTAAGTGTGTTTTATTACCTCAACTTTAACAATCTTCTCTATACACTGATTTTATATGTAGAGTTTATGTAATTTCTATACCTTTGTAATTTCTGTAAGGCCTATTACAAAAATATAAAACTGCAAAGCTGCTCCCACAACCAAAACGTAATGATAAGCATCTGTCTTTTAAAAAAATAAATTTAGAGTACCCAATTATTTCTTTTTACAATTAAGGGGCAATTTAGCGTGGCCAATCCACCTAATCTGCATATCTTTGGGTCGTGGGGGTGAAACCCACGCAGACATGGGGAGAATGTGCAAACTTCACACGGACAGTGACCCAGAGCCAGGATTCGAACCCGGCCCGAAGCTCTCGACCCTTTCTACTTCGTTCACATTGATGTAGACAGGGGCATGTTCTCCACTACGTTTCCTGAAGTCGATGACAATCTCATTCATTTTGTTGACGTTGAGGGAGAGATTATTGTCGTCGCACAAATTCGCCGGATTCTCTATCTCATTCCTGTACTCTGTCTCGTCATGGTTTGAAATCCGACCCACTACGGTGGTGTCAGCAGCAAATCAAGTTGGAGGGGAATTTGGCCACACAGTCATAGATGTATAAGGAGTATAGTAGGAGTCTGAGGCCACAGCCTTGTGGGGCACCGGTGTTGAGGATGATCGTGGAGGAGGTGTTGTTGCCTATCCTTACTGATTGTGGCCTGTGGGTTAGAAAGTTCAGGATCCAGTCGGAGAGGGAGGAGCCGAGGCCAAGGCCTCAGAGTTTGGAGATGAGTTTCGTCGGAATGATGGTGTTGAAGGCTGAGCTGTAGTCGATAAATAGGAGTCTGACATAGGTGTCTTTGTTATCTAGGTGTTCCAGGGTAGAGTGCAGGGCCATGGAGATGGCGTCTGCTGTGGACCTGTGCAGCACTAGGTGAACTGTAGTGGATTAAGGCAATCCAGGAGGCTGGAGTTGATTCGTGCCATGACTAACCGTTCAAAGCACGAGTGAAGTCAGTTACTGTAGTGGCATACTTGTACAGGCTGGTCGCAGAGTTTTTAAATACTGACCAGTCCACTGACTCTAAACAGTCCCGTAGGAGATCATTCAATTCCTCAGACCAACAATGCACGACTTTCTTTGATGGATTCTCCCACTTCAGTTTTTGCTTATAAGCTGGGAGCAGGAGCGCAGCCTTGTGGTCAGATTTGCCAAAGTGTGGGTGGGCGATAGAGCGGTAGGCATGTTTGATATTTGAGTAGCAGTGGTCCAGCATGTTTGGGGCTCTGGTGGAACAGGTGACATGTTGGTGGTAACTTGGTAATACACTCTTGAGCTTGGCCTGATTGAAGTCCTCAGCTACAATGAACAAGACCGCGGGATGTTTCGTTTCAAGGGTTATTTGCGGTGTCACACCCGACCCATTAACGGCCCCTGGACTAACCTCCAGATTGATTTTATAGGTCCATTGCCCCCTTGCAGGAATGGCTATAAATATGTACTGGTGGTCATAGACACCTTTACAAAATGGGTGGAAGCATTTCCAGCCCGCACCAACACCACGAAAACCACAGCCAAGATCCTAACCCACCATATCTTTACAAGATGGGGACTCCCCCGCAGCATTGAATCGGACCAAGGTTCTCACTTTATGGGACGGGTCATGCAGAACGTCCTCACGATATTTGGCATCGCCCAAAAATTCCACATTGAGTACCACCCACAGTCGAGTGGTATAGTGGAGCGCATGAATCGGACCCTAAAAACCACCCTCAGAAAAATGGTCCAGCAGAACAACACCACTTGGGACTCAGTCCTCCCTTTTGCATTGATGTTTTTGCATAACACTGTATCCACCTCCACAGGTTACACCCCACACACTCTCATGACCGGACGCCCCATGAAAGGGACAGAATACTTGTTAGGTTTAGACCTGACCAGCCCTGAAGTGACGGCCCTCACCCACGAGAAAGCCGTGGAGCAATTAGTTGTTAATGTAAAAACGGCTCAGATAGCAGCCGCAGAAAAATTGGGCACCAAAAAGAAACAGAGCAAGGCTTGTTTCGATAAGGCAGTGCATGCAACGGAGTATGATATCAGACAGCAAGTGATGTTGGCTGTATATAACCCCAACACATTCCTGTCTCCAAAATACTCGGGTCCGTACTCCATTGCGGATAAAGTAAGCCCACCCGTTTACAAAATAAAATACCCAAATGGTAAGACTTTGTGGTTTCATATAAACCAGTTAAAGGTTAATGTTTCACTGCCCCGCAGTACCCAGGGCCCAGTCACCAGCGACACTGCATCTTCCTGGTGTGCCAGGTTCATAACCTGGTACTCCCTGGGCATCATTCTCCGACCCCCCGCCGGGTCGGAGAATCGCCGGGGGCTTCCGTGAATCCCGCCCCGGCCGGTTGCCGAAGTCTCCGGCACCGGAGATTCGGCGGGGGCGGGAATCGCGCCGCGCCAGTTAGCGGGCCCCCCCGCTCGATTCTCCGGCCCAGATGGGCCAAAGTCCCGCCGATAAATTGCCTGTCCCGCCGGCGTAAATTAAAGTACCTTTCTTACTGGCGGGACAAGGCGGCGTGGGCAGGCTCCAGGGTCCTGGGGGGGGCGCGGGGCGATCTGACCCCGGGGGGTGCCCCCACGGTCGGGGCCCACCGATCCGCGGGCGGGCCTGTGCCGTGGGGGCACTCTTTCCCTTCTGCCTCCGCAACGGTCTCCACCATGGCAGAGGCGGAAGAGACTCCCTCCACTGCGCATGCGCGGGAGTCTGTCAGCGGCCGCTGACGCTCCCGCGCATGCGCCGCCCCGACATGTCATTTCAGCGCCAGCTGGCGGGGCAACAAAGTCTGTTTCCGCCAGCTGGCGGGGCGGAAATCCCTCCGCCGCCGGCCTAGCCCCTCAATGTTGGGGCTCGGCATTCCGCACCTTTGGGGCGGCGCGATGCCCGTCTGATTGGCGCCGTCTTGGGCGCCAGTCGGCGGACATCGCGCCGTTTGGGGAGAACTTCGCCCCCTGTCCTACGTGATCGAAGCACTGTCAGCGTTGGCGATACTCTGCTGTGTAGTGCAGACTATGCGCCTCCGTAAATGGAGAAGGAGAGCGTACCGCGCTCAAAGCCCGGTATATCGGATCAGATCCCCTATATTCGGTTACGACCAGACCCCCGACCCCCGCGATCTATAACAAAATAATAA